>NW_008824232.1:139464-145527 GCF_000699105.1 Pygoscelis adeliae | reverse complement strand
ATGTTTGAGTATCACGTTAGTTCATGCAGAGGTGAAAGATCTGGACTGTGGCTTGCTTTTCTACATTCTTCTGGTTTTGCCTGTTTTATTCTTTTACAGTGTTTCTGTGATTTTTCTCCATAAATGTAACATAGACAAATTTTTCGTGTACGGATTCCTGTCTACCCTATTTCTTTAGGAAGCAAGACTTACTCTTTCCTTTCTGTTCAGTGGTAGAATCTTTCAGATCAAGATCTATTTAGACAAGTTGGTGGTTTAAGTTCTTTATGGGTTTTTTTCCTATCAGAATGTCCAATTTTCTATTTAATGAGCATATGACTACTGAGAATGATTTCTAACTGAACTTAAACAGCCCCTTCAACTTTAGCTTTTGTCAAAGGTTTGCATCTTCATTTCATGGGGGGTGGGGGGGGTGGGAGGAAAAGACTAAGCACTTTGCTTTCTGCAGTTCTTTCTAGGGCATGCTTTGAAATTTCTAGAAACAGTTCGAACAGGTGAATAAGCTTGTCCAGCACTTAATTCATATTACTGTTGCTCTTACGAACAATGTAAATCTAAAGGACCGATACCAAAATGACAGTAGATCCAACCTCTTGCCAAGCTGAGCTTCTACTATAACCACATATTTATGAACAAACCAGTTACTTTTTAAAAAGAACTAAATGCAAAGAGAAATTAGCTTCAACAAAACCAATCAACTGTCCCCCTCCAAAAAATCCCCAACCCTACCTTTAATTAAATTACGATGAGCACTGTAATTCTGTATGTTCTAACTGTTAAATTATTATTATTGGCAATGCTGTTATTGCTGATGGATAATTGACAGCTGGGCGAGCTTTCACACTGTAATACCTAACTTGAAGATTTTCCAGCAATGAATACAAAAACCACTGGGGAATTGCTGTAGATGTGCACCAGGACATTGCACCAACTAACATGGATGTAGAGAACGTTGGTACTACAAGAGCTACGGGCCAAGGCAGTGTGCTGTCGGACTTGGTGGGATTTTTCCTGTTGTCTCAGCAGCATTTTTGGAGCTTTTGTATTGAATTTCTGTCTCTCTCTGTCTTTTCTGATTCTGCAAAGTATCAAATCTGTTTAGAGGATCTGAAAGAGAGATGTAAAGGCAGCTCGCCTGGCTTGCTTCTCCTGGTCTGCTTTGAAGTCCTCAAAATGGGCAATAGGAGAGTGAGCAGAAGAGGAGAGATGGTATGATATGGGCTGGTTGGAAGATGAAGGCATCAGCATTGCGAGGAGATGGGACAGCTATCAGATACTGTGAAAGCTGGATAGGGAGAAAGCGTAGATGGAAAAAATGAAGCTTCAATTCAGAGGAGGAGAAAGAACACTCAATTTGACAAAGGATAAAGAGAAAGTGAAAAAAGGAAGATACGGGCGCTGAAGATGCAGAGAAGAACCGAGGCAGGTGCAAGCTGGGATAAGGCAGCACTTCTGAGGCCAGTTACGAAACAAGTGTTTGTTCTGGGAGTTGCCTTTGTCGAAAATAACACGCTCGGGAGCTTACAGAGGAGCAAGGATATCTTTGATCCTTTCATTGTAACGCCCTACTTCAAAATTTCTGTGATGAGTAGGAAAATCACTCAGCAGGAGGAGGAGGAGCAGCAGCCGTGCCCAGTGTTGCCAGTGGTTCTTCAGCTATCAGAGCTGGACCAAGCATCACTCTTGCATTACAGAGTGATTTTTAATTTCTCCCCCTCCATCCCGCCCCCCGCTTTAAAAAATCTGGCCCTAATGGAGCTTGATTCTTGGGCACACAAATGGCACCTATGGCAGTATTTTGTAAAATCAGCCAGCCACCACGCGTGTTTAGACCCAGGGATGGATGGTGCGTTGCGGAGGGAGTTATGGTCCTGCGTGTCCGCAATGAAGAGTGCAGCTCCTTGGTTTGGTACCGTTTGCAGGTTGTGGAAAGTTGAAACTTGGAATTTCTACAAGGTTTTTCTCTGCAAAGATGAAGGCAGGCTTAGGAGAATACAGGTTTTTTTCCCCTGTTACACCTTTCTTTTTACCTTCTCAGTCACGGAAGTGAATAGTTGTGTAAGTGAGAAAATGTTTTTTGAAGGAAAGTCACCAGATTGGTGTGTTTCTTTCAATAAATGGTGACTCTCCTTGTTGCGTGCCATGACTGTTGCTTCTTCAGCTTAGAAATGGGTGCTGAGAGCACTGCCTTCCCAGCAAAGTTAACATTATTTTCACTTAAAGGACTAGACAGGACCTGGTCCTTCGTGGGATGTCTCGCTGCTGTCACAGGATGCACATGCCACCAAAGTCTCGTAGAGATTACTGGGTCTTAAATCCCATTACACTGAGAAACGTTGCTCTTCTGTGTCTGCCCGCACCGTTGACAGAGGCAGGTCCAGTCGCTCTGCTTTAACCATCTGTGGTCACACAAATGATCACGTGTTCATTAGATACTTTAAATCATTTAGGCATGCCATGTTTCCTTGTCCCCGTTCCTCTGTGGAAGGAAAGGCTGATGAGCAGTCATCTCTTCTCAGAACAGAAAGTTCTAACAGCTCATTTACTTCTACCAGTAAATAAAGAATTTTAAAAGCAAAGAATAAGTTCCTGAAAACTAAAGGTGGTTGAATGGTAGCAATTTCCTTAGGTAAAAAACCACCTTGTAAACACAGCATAATACAGTTTTCAAATGTTAACAAACAAGTTCAGCTAATTCAGGCTTGTGTCTTGCCAGATAAGCAGCTTCATTTTAAGGATATAATATTCTGTGAAGCTCCTACCAGCAAAGAAATATGGATCCTAAATACAGTTTCATATCAATTGAACAATTATGCCTACATGTCAGTATAATTATAGGTCTGCCTTTATCAGCTAAACCAACTAAATTAGTTTTAGCATAGCAAAATTTGAATGACTGACACATAAATAAAATCACCTTATAGAATCATAGAATCATTAAGGTTGGAAGAGACCTCCAAGATCGAGTCCAACCGTCAACCCAACACCCCCATGCCCACTAAACCATGTCCCTCAGCGCCTCATCTACCCGTTTTTTAAATACTTCCAGGGATGGTGACTCAACCACTTCCCTGGGCAGCCTGTTCCAATGTTTAACTACTCTTTCAGTAAAGACATTTTTCCTTACATCCAATCTATTCACATCTTTTGCCTTCATTTTAAATGCTGTTATCAAGTAATGAATTTATATTATAAATTCATTAATATGAATTTATAATATAAATTCACTAATTATTCACTAATATAAATTAGCTTGTATGCTATATATAGTCCTGGTCATAAACAGTGGGATTGTGTAGTGAACAGGAGCTAGTCTCATACGTGCTTTAACATGGGATTACTCTGGCTTTGAATGGTAGGATATTTTACAATTTAGCCTCCTCTCTTACAGTGGTTACAATATCTTGGTATGATCTTAAGGATATGGTGGAAGAATGAATTAGGTTTTGTTTATGTGCAATTTAGGCTTACCCCTGGCCTTGGCCCCTACTGCTTCTGTTCAAATTTAATTTGGCTATATAATTTGATGCCTACCTTTGATCATTCTTGGCTGCTTGTGAAATACTTAAACAGCTTTCTTGCAGCAATGTCTAGAGTGAATAATTCCTTTTTGTTGTTCCTTTTCAGATCCCTTGCGAGCCTAGTACAGTTTTTAATTTTTTACCGCTATAATACCAGCGGAGCACTAGAATACAGAACAGCCCAACCTCACACACAGGCTTAGCAGAGGCAACAGGTACCGACCTCGCAGGTACAGACGCTGCAAGGAAAGAATGATAGACAGGTCTGTCTCAGATGGCAGCAATGGCAGAGCAGGTCATAAAAACAAACTGTGACAAAGTACGAGGACCAGAAGGTGTTCAAGGATGCTGAATTACTGTCTTTGCTGGGTGACCTCTCCTTTATAACTTCCTTAACACCAGGCGGCTGAAAGGTGGTTATTATGGCTTCAAGTACTAGAAAGGGCTCCGAGGGCACTCTGGGAAACTACAGACCTGTTGGCCTGATGTCTCTATGGAGCAAATTAATAGGAAGCGGTCTGAACGGCAGCGTTAATGCTCACCTGGATAAACAGAATATATTAGGAAAAAGTTAACGTGAGTATTGCATAGCGGCGTTAGGCTCCACCAGTCTGTCAGGATGTCTTTGGAAGAGTCATTGCCCATGCAGAGGGGAATCCAAGTTGATAGTTTCCCTGAGTTTTCAGAAATGAGGTCACCAGTGCAAAACCGGGAAGCGGTTTTCCAAACTGTGTGGTTAATTTGCAGGAAGCTGTGCTGCTGCGAGGTGTTGTGAATGCTGAAAATCTATCTCAGAAAGTGCCTGGTTATTTTAATGGAAGTTGAATTTGTTGCGGGCTTCAGGGGATAACACCTCTGGCTCAAAGTCCCTGCATCGCAACGTGTGAGAGACTGTCCAGGGCTCTCATCATCCCCTTTTCCATGCTCCTTCCTAGGTGTCTGGTGTTCGCTGCTAGAGACAGGTTGCTGAGCTCAGTGACCCGATACTCCCATTCTTAGAGGAAGGACAGCAGTTCACAAAGGCACACCGTTTCCTGAGCTCTCCTGTAGCATCGCAAGCACTAGAAAAAATGTTGGTGTAATGGGGTAGGAGAACAGCGATTCTGGACACTTTCTGGTTTAATGTGGCTTCACAGCTAGACATTGTCATTCAAATACTATTGTTGTCAAATCTCAGTGTAAATAAAAATGGAGAGAAGAGTTGTACAAAAGAGGAAAACATACGCTACCGGGAAGATCAGCCTTGTTTTGGAAGTGGTTCTGTTGCACTTGCTCTTTTCTTCTGTGGGAAGAATCTTAAATATATTTTCTTTTTTTCTGGTGACTTCAGATAAATTAAGCTATGTTAAATGTTCAGACAGGTTTCTACAATCCGACTTGTTCAACATGCACAATTGAAAAAAGCCCCATAAAACAAAAGCCCCTTGTCGGGAACACTGTAGCAACCAGGCATTTTTTCCTCAATATCTGTCTTACAATCAGCTTCATACAGAAAAGAGGAAAATGTGTAGTTGTTTAATTAGTTTCTGATTTCTCTCAGGAAAGTTTACCTTGAAATCTGAGCATTGTGTTTTGATGAGTCGGGCTTTATGTTTAGAAAATGGTGAAACGGTTTCTTTCTAGAGAGTGAACTAACGGGGTTACCTATAATTTGATTAAAGTGACCAAGCTCTTTGCTGCTTTCTTTAGAATAAATGTCCTTTACAGTATATCCAGGTCTGTTTTTGACAGTTTTTCTCCTTTTTAGTGCCAGTGCAATATTTGAGTCACTGAATTGCTGGAAGAACTACTGCAGGATAGTAGGAGATTGAATGGGAATAACGCGATTCAGCACTCGTGTTTTGTTGCATTCTCCTCTCATCTGTTCTAAATTTAATATTTAATGAAATAAAACTGTTGGGAAAAGGGATGCGAAGGGGGGTGAGGAACACTTTCCCCTCCAGCTCTGCCCCTTCCTGTTTCTGCCATTTGGGAAGATTCTTTGGGTATTTGAGCAGATCTTACGTAAGCTTAAAATTGTGATGACATGATTTCATCCTGTAGTCCCAGGTCTTCATTCACTCTATTTTTTTTTAGCATAACCAAAGTCTGAAACTTGAAAAGGAAAACTGACTGCAACAGAAATTCATGAAAAATGTCAGTGGGTGAATTGCTTATTTTCATAACAAGATGACTTGGAAAGCTGGAGCAAGTGATGCTGACTTCCCTTCTCTTCTTTCATCCTCCTCCTCTTATACACAAGTTTCTACCTTGAGTCACACATGAGGAATTTCTACTAAAAGAGGCAATTTTAAAAGACTTCAGAAGATGCTGAAAAGAAGAATTTTAGGTGGGGAACAATGTGGAGAATTCTACTACTGTGAGACAGCTCTGAGGAGTCAAAAACAATTTGACAAGTTTGAATGGAAAGATGAAAGTACCATATCCTCCTCCTGCCATGTCTATATGTTAATTAAATAACTTGCTTTTCCTCAAAGCTGTCTCCCCTACGGGGATAAAGACTTTTTGGCAGCCCACGTTGGAAATAAACTTATCTACAGGG
>NW_008824232.1:80819-139436 GCF_000699105.1 Pygoscelis adeliae | reverse complement strand
AGAGGGAGGGTTTTTATCTTTCTGGGATCATTAATAGGAGCAACTTTCTTCCTAAAGGCTTGCCAGAGTATTCTAGGCAACAGCTGCTCAACAGATTCATGCTGGGATGCTCTGACTGGTCTAACCTAAAACCAGAACATTTGGGCTGACCCAGAAGAGGGCTGCTTTGCTGTCTGTTGTCTCCAGCAGTTATAAGTTTGATAACAAATTGCTATTCCACTTGCTCTAAATGACAGAAAATAGTTGCATAGTAATAAGCAAAATGGAAATTGAGCTAGAATTTTTTTCTGGAAGTGCAGACTGCATACAGGTTAGTATTTTAGGGGAAACTATTTTCTTTCTGAATACGCAAATTTATTGCAAATGCCATTTTACTAGCCATTATTGAACACTTCACACAGAATTCTGTATTATTTTATTCTGTATGTATTGAAAATACATATAAGCCTTTCAAAAACCAGTTATTTTCTCCCTTGAAAATGGATTAGGAGTGCCTGTTCATACAGAAGGTGATTTTGATCAATTATTTGTTTTTATTTAAGAGGTTGTAAGATGAGTTATAATTTGATTTAATTAAAATACTTTTCTAGAAGACTCCTGTCTGATGTCACTGAACATCTTTTGGTAACATTACTGCTGTGGCTTGGTACTGCTTTCTGTGCCTTGTACAGAACTGTTCATCCGGAGAGAGACAGAGAGGGTGAAATAATTTTCCAGAAGGTCTCTGTGGTCCCACAGGATCACAGAATCCACTCCGGAGAAGGCTATTCCTCGTTTTCACAAAAAACATTTTCAGAAGCAGTAACAGGCAGAACCTTCATGTTACAAACTTCTTACAGTTTAAAGAAGAATTTTTAAATTAAGACAGTTTTTGATAGTTGCTTATTTTAACTCTCCTTTTCCCTTGCTGTTCTTCCATTACTACCTCACTGGACTCTCTTCCTGCTTTTTTTGCTTTGTTCTTCTTTCCACCTTCATTTCCTTCCATTTTCTTGTTTCAGGACCTTATCTCCTAAACTAAACATGTTTTCTGAAAGTTTTGGAACAAGTATGATGTTTCCAGACAACACATTGGTCTCACTACTTGTACGTTCTGCCCTACCCATGATGCTGCGATAACCATGTGATGAAAGGAGAGAGGCTTTAAAACGTAATTTAAAAAGCTTTTATGCTCTCAAATAACAAAAGGGAAAAAACCGTTACTGTTACACAGTGGTTTCTGTACAATAATGCTGGATTATCTAAAGAAAGATGTTAACCTGTAATTTCACTGTTTTAATTTTAATGATTTTTTTTTTATTTATACCTAAAAATCCTAATTACACATAGCTGGTATATTAGTGCCACAGCAAAAATAATCATGTGGTCTGTAATTTTCTCTTTTTACGGCTCTTACCTCAGCAAAATAGAGTCATTTCGGATCAGAGGCGGCACTGAAAGCTACATCTCTCGTGTTTTGGGTGTAGTCCAGCTGTGTTGAATCTGACAGTTATTTGTTCCAGGAGCTCCATGGATCAATAGCGCTGCAGCACTTAAAACATTTTAGTACGAGGGAGACTTCAATAAAGTCTACTCTCCGCAGCGTTACGTAGCCATTGGGCAGCTTCCAGCACGTGAATCAGCCTTTGGCAGCCGTCGTTATTAACTAAAGATGAGGAACGGATGATGCACAAAGTGCCCGCTTTTACTCTCTTCAAATATGAGTTTCCGAAGTTTGCTCTTCAAAGCAGTGTTCTGGCTCTTCCCGTCACAGCATAACTTGGGCAGGATTTTGTAAAAGCTCGTGCATTTGGAGGATTGCCTTCTCTCCATACAGAATTTGTTTTATAATATTGTGCTTACAATATTTACAAATACAATGCTTAAGTGCAAAATTCAGCTCCTCTTCAGCTGAACCGGTCGCAAGAGATGAGCGTGCAGTACGGACAGAGCGTTCACTCATTTTTACCATTCATGGCACTCTTTCAGCCTGTGACAAACCCAGTATTTTTACACAAAGATAGCAAATTTCATTAGTTCATCCTCTTCTGGCAAAGGAAGGCTCAAAGCATAGTTGAAATTCAGCTGTACTTGTGTGTAAGGCAGGGAGAGGACAAAACTGGGGAGAAAAGCTGATTTTGAGGCGAGCTTCTTGGCCGGACTGTGCTCAGGACCTGCCCCGCAGCAGCGAGTCAAGAGAACTCAGGCGTGTGGCCACGCTGTGTTTGTATTTATAATGATGAAGCGTGTGAGTCTGTGTAATAAAAAGCTGTCGTGGTTTGCATTAAGGTTTGCAGTTCAGGGCACCATAACGTACGTTTCTCTAATGCTTGTAAGGAGCCGATACAAGGAGAGGCTCGCAGGTACCCTGGGATGGTCAATCCATCGTTCATGCTATGGGAAAGGAGTTGCTGTTTCCTCCAGCATCTTCCTGGTCTGTAGATAGATTGGTTTCTTGTGTATCTTTATGGGTGTATACACACACAAAGGTATAGGTATATGTATTGTAGTCAAACTGCGGAATGAATTCAAATCTACTGAAATAACTGCCTGAAAAACCATTTTGTTCAGTCAGGTCATTAGATGTTAATAACCCTTTTCTAGTGAAATGTTCCTTTCAGAGCTGAAACTGAATTTAGTAGATGAAGCCTTTTGCCAATCCATGATAATTTCCTTTTATCAATGCCTTTTAATCTAAAGAAAACCCTTTTTTTAATTAAAATACTAACTCATCTATAAATTATGTGACAGTGAAATGGTAACATAGAAAATGCAATAGAATTAGGAAGCTTAATAGGCTGAAGTAGAACACAATGTTAATAGAGATAAAATGATTACTCTGAAGAAGTAAATTACTTTTATCAATGCCTTTTAATCTAAAGAAAACCCTTTTTTTAATTAAAATACTTACTCATCTATAAATTATGTGACAGTGAAATGGTAACAGAAAATGCAATAGAATTAGAAGCTTAATAGGCTGAACTAGAACACAATGTTAATAGAGATAAAATTATTACTCTGAAGGAGTAAATTATAGTAAACACATATCTAAGTAAACACATCCTGGTTTTTCTTTGGTTTATTTTTATTTGGTAGTAGGTTAGATGCTTGGCGCTGATCACGAACAGCACCAGAATTGATCCCGGTGCTCCATGCAGGTGTACAAAAGGATAAACTATCAGCAGCTCCTGACATTTGAAGTGTTTTCTGTGTCGGAGGGGCCACGCAGCTCTCCCGTACTGCTCATTCCAGCAACTGGGATGAGAGCTTCAGGTATGACTAGTATGGACATACGAGCTTGAGGACTATTATGACTATTGGTTTCTGCTCCTCAGGTGGGCATACTCTGAATCTCTGTTTTTAAAGAGACTCTTAAAAAGCCAGTCTGCAGACTGCTTGACATTGCAGCTTCTAATAGAATATTTTCCCTAGTGTTAGTTTAGCAGGGCTTTATTGCAGTCCTGTGCATCTATTCTAAATACATTTGCTTATGTATGCTTTTTAAGTCACACCTAGCTGTAGTGTTAGGTGACAAGGTTATTTCTCTTCTGCCATCAGAGGAGAGAAAACGGAGCGTCTCCCATCTCTGCTGATGAAGCAGCATTGTTGGGGCTCAGCAGGTCTTTGGATTTTATCAGCTGTATCTTCCATTGTGTGGCTCTTCTAATGTAAGAAGCCGCCTGCGGGTTAATAATCAACAGGCAATCCTCAAACCCAGATAGCAGAATTCTTCCTTTTTAGATGGGCAGTTTCTCTCCAATGTATACTTTTCAAAAAAATGTTATATGCAATTTTAAAACTGTTTTATATTCCTGTCTGTTTTGAAGACTTCAGTCATTGGTGACAGTATAGTATTTACAGTGTCCGTGTGGATATTAGGAAGAATTAGCATGAAAACCAAGAAAGAAATAATTTCTATCTTTGTCCCCACTGGAAGATAGACCGCCTGCTGCAGAAAGTGTCATAAAGGAGCCATCTAATTAAACTTTCTTAATGCTTGCCCTGGTAATTGGTTTGCGTTATGTTGTTAATTCCTACCCTAGCATTAGCATCGCTTTCCTTGCGCAGGAAAAGTTGCTGTCAAAGTCAAATGAGAATTTTATTTGCACTAAAGGAAGGATTTTCAGTTTTGCTCTACTGGCTTGGATACCAATGGGGATTAATCTTGCTAAGAACTACAGGAACTAGCCCCAAAAATGTGCAGTATTTGTTTTAAATAACTTCTCTAGCTATTTAAATTTCAGTTCCTACATTAGTAGTGGCAAGTCAGTTCCTATGTGACACCAATGTTATGTTTGTCATCGAGCCCTTGGGAGCAGGACTGGCCTGTTGAGCGTACTTACCGCACGGGCTGCTGCCATCGGCCCCTGGGCCATCATCAGCGAACGGGCGGTGGGACCCCAGGGACGAGGTTGTAACTTTAGGCTACTTGTAATCAGTATGTTTTTCTGAATTAAATGTGCATTTTGCCATTCTAGAAAGACAGCGTTACTAATTACTGACATCTTCACTTAATTCATTATATTTTTATAAGTGGTTATTGCAAATATCCTTTTTTCCAGTATTTTTGGAAGAAATAACTGTTCTCTGCTCAAAAAATTGCAGTTGTGTAACAGGAGAGGCTATTTCAGTGCTGTTTAATGCCTAGAGCCAGTCTGTTTTGTGCGGAAAACCTTATAGAAATAAGAGGCCTAACGGACCGAGGCAGGTATAAAATACTTCAAATGCTTTTTTCATGCTTTTGTTAGTTTTTACAGTATGTGCCAAATGCTCATCCCATGACTGTGATCGTAAGATTTGCCTGCGCTCACGGGAGGATGTTCAGGACCTAGGCAAGCTGTTGCGCATGGAAAGTCACTTTTATAAAAAGATCAATGTTATCCTTTAACATTTGGCTAAAAAATGGCAAAACGGATTTCTGAATTTATGGTATTTCCATTTGTTATTTATTCCAGTAGAAAACTAATGCCCAAATATGAATCTGTCAGGATAATCTTCATTTGGACAGGAGTCAGGAGCGCTTAATTCTTTTACGTGAAAATCCTCCTTTCATGTAATCAGGTTACATATGAGTTAGGAGGGCTTTTTGTCTTTTTCAGGTTCAGAGTATCTGAAATAAAAGAAACTATTGCTCTGTGACTTTTTCCTGATCTGCAGTTACACTGAGAAGATTGTATTGACTTGAGCCTTTTAAAGTAAACTGTTGTCTTTAAGTCATGTTGACATAGCGTATCTCGTCTGGTGGTAACATGCATTTTTAAGACTTAAGTCATGCTTTTTCGGGAACAAAAACAAATACTGTAAAATGACATGTATGACTAAACTTGCAGTACATTGAGAATTCAACACGTTGTTAATATGAAGTTCTTCATTGCCCAAAGAAAAATTGGTGGATCACTTCTGCTGTTGTAGGTCAGTTGTTTGGAGAAGGCAGGAATTAATCGGGCATGGGGTCAGCTCCTCAGTGAGGAGTAAAGAAGATCCAGAAGAGATGCAGAAATAAAACCCACACTGAAATGGGAGAATGCTGTATTCATTCCTTAGGGATGGGAGCTGACCTGTTAAGTGCTGATCTATCAAAACGCGCAGGTTCTGTGTCTTCTGCAGACTTCTGAGTCTGCACAGAAAGCAGCATAGTCAGTATCATCAGGCCTCCCTTTGTTTTTTAAATTTCTTCTTTCTTTTTGGGTTAGTAACTCAATCTTTAGTGCAATACCTTCTGGTGACAATCCCATTGCAGTCATTAACATCTCTTGCACTATGAAAACCATGTTTGTTCTATATTTCAGAACAAAATGAGCATTGCCAAGTGTCGCATCGGATGATTTATGGTTCTAGTGTTAGCCAGAAATTATAAAGAAAAAAGATGAGCTATTTCTAATATATATTATAAAAATGACTGTTACTGGGGCTGTGGTAAAACATTTGAAATAAACATATTTGTTAAAACTGCAATTACAAGTGAAATATTAGTAGATTGGCCCATGCAGAATTATTATTCTAAAGAATTCTCATGCCACAGTAATAATCTTCTCAATATTTACGTGTTTTCATTACATCAGTATCTGGCACAAGATCATTACTGTGAATAATTTTTTCACTGGCGTTGGCCAATTTGCAAGCTGAGAGGGTGCTTGTGTGGGCGTGTGTGGGGTGTTTGGGGTTTTTCTGTACAATTTACTACTAGCTTGCGGCGTTTAGCATCAGGTTGTGTGTCCGAGCTGGGCTGCACATCCAGGAGCTTCACGTGCCGGTGGGAGGGCGGCAGGTCCAGGGGGAGAAGGGGGCTTCAAGAGGCCCTTATCTCCCGTCGGTCTCTCTCACATTCCTCTTGCCTGGCATGGCTCATGTTACACCCGCCCCTGTAGACTCTGGAGGGGAATGTGCTGTAAATATACCTAAAATTCATCCAGGATTTTCTTGTGCAAAATGGTAGCGTGGTACCTTTTTTCCTCCTCATCAGATCAGATCTCCTGGGGTGGATCATTAGGGGAAGGAGAGTCAGGAGGGTGTTTAGCACCTATTTTGGTACAGAGAGGGGGGGTCTGATTCCTTGCCTATATTCAGCCTCAAGAGGACTTTTTATTGAAAAAACATACCCTAACTTTATCTTTGTTTTCCCCACCCCCCTTTTAAAAATTCCTGTGATCATTTATGTACCAGCTCAGCTAGCGAGAGCCAGCTAGCTGTGTGTAGTCTTTCTGGTTCCTCATCATCAGAATTGCTAAGCCTTTTCCAACTGCAGGGTCAACCATGTTGGCTGCGTGCAGGCTCCTTAAAAGCAAGAGATTTATTGCTGCCTCAGAGGTCATCGTTTGACCTGTTGAGCTTTTATTACAGGAGATGCATGAGAACAAACGTCCCTCCATCTTTAGTTTCAGATCCCAAATTTAATTTGCAGGACAGAGAACTATAAATATAAATTATGTAAATCAAGGCTATTATGCTGAGAATCAGAGAGGCAAGAAGCATGCTGACCCATGATACTGTCTGTAGAGTGGCTTTTCAAATTAGCCTTTCACTTTAATGGGCATGTGCGTTTAACTTTGAAATGTAATATAATAATCTCTGCATATAACTTATTCGCTAGGTCTGTTTCTCTGGTCTGGCAGGAATATCTGTTTAACAACTTATTAATACAAGTGTTTTAGTAATTATTTTATTACAAGCAAATGTTGCACACAGCTTTGTGTCTTTTAGAATCTAGACTGTTAAAATATGTGGAAAAAGCCCATTTCTCTAGCGCTAGTGGTCAATACTGCTTTGTTACAAGCCAGTTTCACCTTTTCCCCATTCTTTGTTAAAGTCTCTTGAATCTTTTCTGGATTTGCAAGAATAAAAGTGGAGTGCTTGGTTTTTGTCTTGGACAGCATTCGCTTTACTCTGATCTTTTGTGTTGAACACCAAATCTGTTTGGTCAGACATTCAGAATGCTTTGAAATTGAAATTTTATGTTCAAAGGAAACAACTACTGAACACAGAATTTGTGTATTCATTTTAGATATTTATAACTAAATATCTTAAACCCTGATGGGCTCTGTGTACCTCTCTGTGATCTTAGCTTTTCTACAGTTGCTGAATCCAGGCCCATTTGCTTCCTATTAAAAAAATTTAATAAAGTAGGAAAAAAGGAAGTGTTTAAGAGTATCAAGAATGTGCCTCAGTACTCGCACACTTTAAAGTAAGACTGTACAGTTTGAAAGTTTTAACAAGAGCCATCTCCTTTGTAAAGAATGCAGATAATTTTTTTTCTGGCAAAAAAAAAAAAAGTGGGTAACCTGATATGAGTCTGACAGTGTCGTTTAGTTAAGTGCTTCCATCTGTTGCTTGCTATTTCCCTTACTCATGACCTCTCTTTCTCTCTCCCCCTCCTTCTCCTTAGCCCCTTTGAGGAAAGCAAAGTTTGTTGAGAGCCCTCGAATCCCAGAGTCTGAGCTTGGCTCACCAACACTTTCTTCAGCACAGAAACTGGACGTTGATGCATACTGCCCTGGTAAGCTGCATGCAAAGGCCCTGCGGTAAAAAGAGGGAGAACAGGCAATTCCAGCCCAGAAGTATTTTTAAATGTAGTACGGCTCCTTTTTATAGAGGGTTGATCGGACCTTCCCAGACAAGTTTTATTGACTTGGACACTTGAATAAGTATTAGTTTCTAATGGATACCCATTTACGTGTGTTACTTGCAACTTTGTGTGCGTTCCAGGCTGGCCCTGTGGCCGCTCTCCCTTCAGAGTAATTTAGAAGATCTAGAGAGTTACTTTTGAGAAGATAAAAATGATCCAATAAATATACTACTTTAAATTTAATTTTTAATGCTGGTCTTCAGAGAGGCTGGAATAAAACCACATTTGAGAAATACCATTGAATCAACTAATGCAAAACTATAGCATCATGTTTACCTGCATCCAAGACTATTGCTTTTTTGCCTTTTTTTTTTTTTTAAAGAAGTAGCTTCTAATTTATGTATCCTGTAGTAATTGCTCTTGAAAGTATACATCTTGCTAGAGGCCTCTGGCTGAAACGTAAATAGAAGTTTTTTGCCTCCCTCCCTGGCTTAACCCTGTATGTGTCTGACGGTTCGGGCGGGCAGTTCCATAAATACCTTCAAGCCCAGACAGACCTCATGCAGATGTGTGAGTGCCATTAAATCTTTATATAGCTGCGTCTCGCCGCCAACTCGGTATCATTTCCCAGATTCTTCCTAACTTGGAAGTGGCAACCTGGGGAGGGCTGGAGGCTGCGGAGGTGCTGCCCTGGGAGGAGGCTGGGACCGGCACCATCTTAAAGCAGCAGCAAGTGTTTCAGCGGATTTTTTGCTGAATTCTGCAGTTTCCTCCCCTGGCTTTCCCTAGTTTATGAACCAAAGGGACCCGTATTCAGCATCGGCCTTGGGTGGGGTAAAAGGATGTCAAGTGTTTTGAAATGGCATGTAAATATGTGACATCTTCCTCTTAAATCTATAGCTATAGTAGAAAAGGTCATATTAATAACTGATTCTCTGAAATCAGGGTGTTGTTCATTTCGGTGGATGGTGAGCCTATAGAGTATTCACAGTTGGAGGAATTAATTGAACGTTGTCCAGATTTTGAATGTGGGCTTTCTTTAATGTATTGTGTTTGAAAGAGGAGTTGTCTTAGAAAAAAAGGCAGTCCCTGTACTTGGAAATGCCTCCTTTGAGGCCATAGTTGCTGTGAAAAGTGCTGCTACTTTTTCAATCATCATGAATTACAATTAAAATTTTGCTGTTGCAGCCCTTTCTTCTTATAACTAAACAGCTTCTACTGTCATGTTTATAATTGTTAATAATTATAAACTTACTATGATTGCATCCACAGAGAATTATAACTGAATTGTAAATTTGGCTTAAAAAGCATAAATTCCCCATTCCCATGTCTTGCATTACGTCTTGCAGGCGTGCTTGCACGTGTCTTTCCCCCCTGCCCTAGCTTCTCTCGCCAGAGTGTTCTCAAGGGCCAGGACTCCTGCCACGGCCAGGAGCGGGCTCTGACAATGGGATCAGCGATTCTTTTTTTGCCTTTTGATCTCCTCCTCTTGCTGATAGTGTAGTGATCTGAAAGGAAAAGTGGAGTTTCCTACTGCCTTGAAGTATCATTAAAGAAACATGAAGCGTCATTAAAAAAGGAAAAAAAAAAATGAGAGCAAGAAAGAGAGTTGTCATAGTACGTGCTAGTGAACAGCACTAACTTGGAGTAAAAGTAGAAACTTCAGATTAGGGGTTTCAGATTGCTTCAGATTCCTAAAATGTGCGTGCCAAGGGAGCTGCTGGGAAGCCCCTCTCTCCGTTGTGTCCATGCACGCTTGGCGCCCAGGACCTCGTCTAGCTGGGAAGCCTGCGTGTTGGCCCAGGGACTGCAGCTTCTGAAGGGCCCAGCCAGGTTTATGTTAGCAGTGTAAGACAGGCAGGTGAAGCTGGAACAGAGGAATCCGTTGGGGAAGGGTTTCTGAAGCTGTTCGTAGAAGGAAGTTTGTGGCACGCAGAGTCTTCCTCTTGCAATGCTGCAGTTCCTCCCTTCGTCCTCCCACTCAGAGCTGCAGCGAGGTGCTGGCGAGCAGTCACCCCGTGGATATTTGCTCATCTTCTGTGGTAGAAATGGATTATGCTTCACCTGCCTGGATTTATGGTTCCTGCTGTGAAAATAGCGGTAACATGAGGGCTGGAGATTTTTCTGGGCTAGAAGGCTGGATTAAAGGGATACAGGAGATGAGACCTTGGAAAGAAGTAGGTGGCTGGGGAAGGATCCTTGTGTAAAGAAGAAAAGAAAGAACAGAGATCTGGACAACTCATAAGGACCTAAAGGACTTTGAATCTGGGTGTAGTGTCCAGCTCCTGATGGGAAGGTAGAGGAAGAGGGGCCGAATCCCACTCTGGACTGTGGCAAAGCCTGCAGGCACTGTCTGGAATCAGTTTTCCAAAGAAATACAGCTCCTTTCTTCAGTGTTAGGCATATTTTAACCCCCTTCTAAAATGTGTGCATCCTGCAAAGGATGTTAGCACACAGTGTTAAATCCCGAGTGTCTCCAGGAATGATGATACGAGTTGAAAGAAGAAAAAAAATAAGACTGAAAATGTGCTAGAGCCTAGCAATTGAGTGGAGGTGGAGTGGTTTGTAAAGTGATCCCTGACAAGTAATGTAATTAATTATACACTTAAAGGCAGTTTAAAACATTAAATAGCAATGAGGAGAGAACATTATCTGCTCTGCCTATAGAAATGATTATTTCAATTTGAGATGGCTAGAGATGAATTTTTTTTTTCAATGCTAAAATGTTTATTTTGAGGCTTCAGGCAAATTTCAGCACATTCCAGGGAAGTGGTTTCCTGAGCAACCACTGTGCCACCGCTTGGCCTCTCATGCTGCTGCGGGGAATTACTGCTTTTGACATCTTGCAGTGTGAATCAGTGTACGAGGTGACGCGCTCTAGACATTTTAACTTTGAGGAAGGAAAAAGAAGAATCAGGTGGCTGGTTTCTTTTGAGGGAAGTTCTAATACGAAGGGCATAATAAAGCTTTAAGCTTGATATAAATTCTTTTTTTAACTGTATTCTTTGTTTTGCCAAAGAACGCCATTAAATTCTGTAAAATGAATTTAATCTATTTAAGTGAAAGGAATTGGCCCACATTTTATAGTTGTTACATTTAAGATGATGACAAAAAAGCTGTTTCGTGGCTTTGAGAAACCTATTTCTATCAGAGTTATATTTCTGTAAAAGTTTTTGTGATTGCAGTGGTCATTTAGAGTTCAGTTGAGCCCTTTTTGACTTGGAGTGTTTGTGGCGGAGTTGTTCCTTGTTTCTTGACTCAGTGGTGACTTTATAAGGAGGCTCCAAAAGGAGTTTGATCCATCCTTCCTCCCCGTCCCTGCTCCGATCCTGCAGGCACTGTTTGGCAGAGACATTTGCATTTTCCTTCTTGTCAAACTTTCTAAGACAGTGGGACAGCTCGGGGATGATACCTGCACAGCCATCATTGCTCTTTAAGGGGGATAACATGGAAGAACAGGAGTTGACCTTCAAACCTCTGTTGTTCAACTGTTAAACCTGTTCTGTAATGGTCTGGTGATTCACAATTTAACATGTAATATTTTTTCCCCCAAATTTATCACACCTCACTCCTTCTGCCTAGTGGCACGGCTTGTGTAGTGAATGGTGTCCTGGCTTCTTGGTTCTGCTTGGTTGTGTATCATGAGGGTATCTTTCTTTGAACTGCTTTTTGTTCTTAGCATGGTAGCTAAAACATGTTTTGACTTAAAAGTGCTCAGGAAACCTGTTGGAAACAGTCTGAGATGGATGGTACTTCCAGGTAATTGCCTTTTGTCTAGATCAATGTTTGCAGTTGCATTTTGTGTGATTTATTGCCTTGTCATTATGTTTCAAAGGCTAGGGATGTTATGACATTATCTTTTAATTTGATTAAATTCTTCAGAAATTTTGGGACACAAATCTTGAATGTCTGGTCAGGGGATGTTTGCTTGTTCCACATTAGGCTGGCAGGCATCTGTTCCCATTCCTAATTGAGTTAGGTACCACAGCAGTGCCGCCGCCACGAACAGCGAAGGGTGATTTACCATCACAGCGTCATTTATGTTAATCTCATCGCTCCTTTTTCTCTTTCTTTGGTTAAAGAATCGAGGTTGACATCTGCTTGATGCTGCTGCTTCTTTCTTTTCATCGTGTAAAATGTGTATTTTTCATTTTGCGCAAACCACGCTCTTAAACACAACAAAAAGTTTCTCAGGTGTTAGAAAAAGCCCTTTAACAGGGAATGCATGAAACAGCATTGTACTCTGATTTTTCATTGCGAAAATACAGGCAATGAGCCAAAAACCCTCACAAAACCCCAAACAAAATCAGCCAGCAGGATCCTTGTCCAACCTGTGTCATAGTGGACAGTGATGAATTGGGAGGAAGGCGAGGGAATAATCAAACCATCCATGGCCTGACAAATGGTTTTACTGTTGAATCTTGTGGCAGTCCCAGCATTATCAAGCCCACTGACCTGAAGGGAATGGGAAATTGTTGTGATCAGCCCTAATTGCAGAAGAGAGTCGTGGCCATTCGGTACGTTGGTTGCTATGGAAGTGATTGACTTTTGTCCTGCTTCTCTTGGGAGGTCAGTGCTGGTTCCTTCTGCTGTATTGAGAGATGGAAGCAGCTTCAGAATAAATTCCTGGATTAACCATCCAAAACTTAACCCCCCCAAATAAAACAAAACAAAACAACCCCAACCCTGGTCTGAAATTCAGCTTCTGAGAGAGGAATAATGAAGGCATTTTTAGACTTTCAGATGAGTCTCTCTGTTTGGGATTAGCCATAGACCACTTGCCATTAGATATAGTTGGGTTTGCTGCAAACTTAAAGTTGCAGCTTGGAGAATAGTGGCTGGGTTTACAATTTAGGGTTTATTGAACCTTCTTGTCAAAGGGACAAGAGAAGAACTCAAGAACTGAAAATAATATGAATTCCATATACTATTGCCATATGTTTTAACTGTTAAATAATTTCAGATAACACGTTATTCTTGAAGCTTCCTAATGTGCTCTACTAACCATCAACTTCCCTTTACAACCTAGGTTTTAGTTTCATCTATCGGGGGGGGGGGGGAATAAAAAGAGAAAAAAGGGAGAAAAAGGCTTTAAGTGATCCAAATTCTGTTTATGTGAAGAACTGTCCAACTTCAAAGCATTGCGGCTACTTCCAAAACACATAACCTAGATGGCCCCTGAAGTGTGTTTCACATCAGATACTTTAGCAGCAGAATTTCCTGCAACTCAGCACCTTTGGCTGCCTATCCAGATGGATCCCGGGGAGTCTAACGAGTTTTTTTGCCTTGTCAAACAGGAGTGCTTGCTTTCAGTTGGGTTATTGGGAAACAGTAACTTTCTTGTGCTAATACTTTGGCTTATTGAATATTTATAGCTTTCTGTCTTGCCAGTAAGTATGTACACAAGCAAACCAACCCTGCTGATTTTGAAACTGTCAGTGGTGGGCCTACAAGGATCAGTGTAAAGCCTCCTTTTCTTCCACATCTGAGCAGATGTGACTAGGTGCATGATATGAGACTTTCTTGTATGGATGGAGCATCAGAGACCTTCCCTGTACTGTGTACTTACCCTTTTCATTGCTGATGGACAGTGTCAGACAAGGTCAGACTTCCCCTTGAATGAGTGACTCCTGGCAGAGGCGTTTCCTCTTCTAGTATATTATTCTTTAAAACAAGGACAGCCTGCCACCGATGCTCCCAAATACTGCAGCTTGGGCAGTATGGCTGCAAAAGCATGATGGTCTTTGAAGTAAGGTACTCTTGAGTTATGCAGATTAGTCAGGAATCCATCGTGTTGGGAAGCTGATGTGTAGGGTTTGTCTTCACTACTGGCGTGGGTCACTGTTTTGCTCCAGGATTGTATTCTGATAACCATCCATGCCGCTTAGCTGTCTTTGGGTGTAGAACATCGTGCTTTGGCTGCAAGCAAAATTGAGGATTAAGTAAGTTCAGGGGCTGTTCCAGTAGGCGCACTGTACGTGGAATGATTGCAGGTCTTGGACCCTCAGCCCAACGCAGACCTCCAACACTGTCCCGATAGTCCTTGCACGCTCAAGGACTTATCACCTTGTCTTATCACCTTGTCTGCAAACGGCTCCATCTTTAACTCCTTGGTTGGCCTAACGTATCCATCTGTAAAACCAAAGTACTTGTTAGGGATGGGACAAAGACATGGCTAATAATGAAACATAGGTTGCCGTATCTTTCACCAGTCACTGGACCTTCTAATGACAGATAACTTACCTAGAATTTCAGTCTGAAGCAACTTCAGTTCTGACTTAGATAACAGGACATTGATTTATCTCTAACCTGATGTATTTTGCAAAGGTACAAAATATCCTAACTCAGACCAAGAAATGATTCATACTGAAAAGTTGGAATGGATTCCCCCCCGCCCCCGTAGGTAACAGGTAACAAATCTGTCTCCGTGCTTGTCTTCTGCTTAATTTCTCTTGGACTATTTATTATACTTGGTCATCAAAGGCATCTGCTGCCAGTATCATCCTACTGAAATCTTCAGCCATTTCTCAATCTTCAGGATCTCAATTTATTGCTGACAGAATTGGTAAAATGTGCCTTTTGAACTCCCAGCAGTGCTGCTCACTTGTTGCTAAAGACTGGTGTTTCTCAGTGTCTTCATGAAGTGTCACAGGAGCACTGGTCTGCGCTTGCACTTTATAATTATAAATTCTAGCCAAAACTAAATCATTGTCCCCAGACTTACCTTTCTTCGGGAGAAAAGACCCTTCAATACTTCCAATTTGGGGAAGATACTACCTGTCAAATTAGATTTGGGAAATCATTCCGACTTTTGTTCATCTTGTGGTAATTCTGTTTCCACTCAGCATCTGTCAGGCTGAATTAGCTGTGCATTAGCATGTGTTCGGTGTTAGCTGCAAGGGCAGCGTCTGAGGGTCCCAAGGCGACGGCAGCCCTGACCTGTCTGGGACAGTGCTGTCGTAGTTCTCTTTGGGCTGCTCCTTGCAATGCTGTTGACGTCTTTACACAAACCTAATCTTCCATCTTAGCTCCTGGAGCTATTGATTTCTTTAGGAGTTCTTTAGGCTGAGTTTGCTCTGAAGTTAGCCTTCACCTTATGTTTATGCCTGTCATAAGTAGAAATGCTGTGATGCTAAGTGAGGCAAAAAGGAAGGAAATAATGGTCACTGGGGTTCTTCATCACGGTTGTGCTGACTAGTCTTCCCTTTTTCCTTCTGGCTCAGTTATTTATTCCCAAATGCTTTACAGTCTAGAGGAAGTGGTCAATAATTCTACTTTTTTTTTTTTTTTTGTCTCTACAATGTTTTGAAGTACTATTACTTTGTTTCAACTCTTTATGGAGCCCAAAAGCTCAATATTCATTTTACCAGCTCTAAAAATAGAAGGAGGGGTGGTTGCATTTGTAGAAAACTGCTCAATTCTTTTATGAGCTTGGTTCCCATGTCTTAATGCATACATGAGGCCAATGGATGCTTTTTTTTTTGTCTTATGCAAAAAGTACTTGAACTTCAGTGATGCTATGGAGAGCTTCCCATAAGTGAAAATATGCGGTGCTCTGAAAGCCACACCATTACTTCTGCTCTCTTACCAGTTGCCTTGACTTCCTAACCATCGTCAGGCCTGTGGAACAAGTACCTCTTTATTCTTATCCAGCATGAATATTGTTCCCCTTGCTATAATTTGTTTTGATCATCATATTCCCCCCCATCCTGTCTGTTCCTTTCTCTTGGGCAGCACAGCTGCACTTGTACGCTGAAGAAAAGAGATCAATTTGCTCATAACCTCCTGCACCACAGTAGATTGTCTGCTTTATTAAGCAGAATTTTTGACATGTCACTAATTATTTGACTCCTAACCACTTGAAAAATAGTGGCTTTGAATCCGAACATGAAAATTTTGACCAGCTGCCAGTTTGAAAGTACAGCCTTGCTGGGAAGCACTGATTATACCACCATATCTTCAAATTCCTCCAGTGGTCTGTAACTTGTTGCAGGGTCCAAAATTGTTGTATTAGGTCTGAGGCTGTAGTGGCCTTTCTCTGACTCATCTACTTGCTGTCTCTGTTTTCTCTGAGTCAAGTCCCCGCTGGCTCTTCGATATGTTCCTGTGGGGAGTCCCCGTCCCTCCAGGGAAGCGTTGTCCCGCTGCACGTGTTGGCATCTGGAGCAGGTCTCTCGTGCTGCTCTCCTCTCCTGGCTGCCGGCAGAGCCTGCCTGGAGAAGCGTGTTAGGCACCCCTGCTGTATTCCTGTCTCTTCTCGACATCTGTTCTGCTTGCCTGGCAAGAGGAGATATGATGATGTGTGCAGTTACGTGCGTGGCTGTCGCCTGTGCCTTCCCCCCTTTGGTGTCTTCAGTGTTGTATTTCCACCCAAAGTATATGGGTGAAATTGCAGATCATACACTGTGTAACTTAAACACACCGTGAGGACAGTGTGGCTGGTTGTATTTTTGAGTGGTGTAAGATTTTCATCGATATGGTTTATGCTTTAGAGAAACAACAAGTTTTAAATGGATCTCATCCAAATGGATGGTAGAGTCTTCCCTCTAATCATTGAAGGGATGCTAGTTAGCAACAGCCCTAGACATTTGTTCCGTTTGAAAACAGCACCGAAAAGCTTAGAAAATTCACTGTTACATTTGTGGTTGCTATCAGAATCACCTAGAACAGTTTTACAAAGGTCCGTGTGAGTACTGGAAGCGATGGAGTTACTGCATCTTAGCCCACTACTGGATTACCCAAGAATATTTCAGTTTGCAGTTGCACCACATCAAAAGCATGCCCAGTCCTTCTGCTACTGATGGTGTGAACGTACCGTGTCTCAGCTTTGCAGGATTTTTTTATATATATGAATTGATTTATGACATAGAAAGTAAGAATAATCCAATAATGTTTTATGCTTGATATTCTAATAAGTGGTAACAGTAGATTATTACATCTATATAGTAGTTTTTATATCCAAACAGTACTTTTCAAATTGTGTTTAGGTATATAACGGCAGTAGGTTTTAGAGATTGTTGTCAGTGTTGTAAATGCGAAGGTCATAATTTAGTCTGATTTGCTTTTAATAAAACTTATTCTGGGAATGTGCTGATATATCAGATATAGTAAAGACAGGGCCTTTCTACTGTTGTCGTCTCTTCTTGCTCCGTTATAAACCCACGACCTCCCATTTAACAGTGGTTAAAGGCTACAGTAAAGTGTCATCATTTGCCTTACTAAAGTTACGTCTCATTACTAGCTAGTTGAGTTTTGACCTGTCAAAGCTATTTTGGGAGAAGAAAAGGTACTTGTAAAAATCCTCTTCTGCATAATTTTTTTTTTTTCCTTCCTAAGAAACTCAAATGCTGAAATTGTGGCTGGTTGCTTGCCTTGGGGGTACGATAGAAGGATTCTCAGCAGCCTCTGCCACTGTTGTAGCTGCTGAGGATGGAAATGAGTATGGTCTTTGCAGATGAAAACCTAAACTGATTTTATACAATGAAGGAAATACTACATATATATACCCACACATATCTATATATACTTCTGAAGGTTTCCTGCAACTTTATTTTTGCCACTGTTAGATGAGCAGGGTTTGCTTGGCCGTGAGTGAGCAGGAGTGCAGGCTGCCGGCGGGGAGAGCTGCCTGCAGAGGTTTGGTTGGACACCCCCTCTGCGGAGGGCTGCACGCTTCACAAAATTCCCACTGCAGCTAGCGTCACCCCAAAAAGTTCAGGAGGAGAGAATTTTTCCAAGCTTCTGTTGAAGCCGTGCCGCCGTCCGGTCGACTGTTTGCACCATGGGCTTATTTGTACTCCATCACAAAAGTAAAACTTGGTACTAAAGTTGCCTGATAGCAGAGATAAGCCAGCTACTGCTTTTCGTTTTCTTCCTGGTTCTTAACAGTCATGACGCGTAACGTGCGTTTGAGATTTGTATCAGGTTTATGATGTAACAGTAAGAGGGGGGAATGTGAGAGGTTTTGAAAAACAGTTGCTGAAATTAAAAAAATGGTTTCGGTGGATGCTATGCAACATGCCTAATATAGCAAAATAAATGCACAAAATACTATAAGTATTTTGCACAGATTTTAGGAAACAAATAGTATTTGAAGGGAGTATTTGTTCTCTTTTGATTGTGAATCATATTAAAAAACCCCTCTGCATCACTGAGAGCGTAAGATACGATCCTCAAATCTGTCTGGAATAAAAGGTCAGTTCAAAGAGCTAAAAAATAAATACCAAACAACTTTATTTAAGAGCCAAGCCCTTTGATCAGCTAGTGTTTGATGAGAGGTTGTATGTTTAGAGCCGGGAGAGCAGACCTGTGTTTATGATCAGGTGATGTTTTAGAGATAAAATGCCAAACCTGTAAAGGAAGAAATAATTGCATCTCTGCTTTCGATCAGTGGGGGGACTTACTGCCTTGGTCATGTTGTCCTTGATATGTTAAAGAGCTCAGGAACCTTTTCAGGGATCTCAGTGTAATCCCGCTTTTAGGAAATGTTCCTCATACCCAGGCTCATATTTATGATAATTGTGGCCTTTTTCTTTTTTTATATATATGTTCAGTGATCACTGCACTGAATGTCCCCTCATTTCCCCCATTCCCTTTTCTTTGGTGCTTAAATGGGAGCTGAAATCCGGGAAAATTCATCCCCAAATGTGCATGCAGAGGGATTTTTTTTTAGATATAGAACATGAAATGCATTGAATTAGGTTTTATGATAGCATTGAAATTACATTTACTGCCTGTCTCTGGCTCGGTATGGTTTCTGATTAAAAATAACTGTCTTTCTGACAATCTGCTTGAAGAAATATTAAAGGACACCATCAGCAAAGGCAGCGGGAAGGACTGGTTAGGAAGCAGTATTTATATGTGGTGCAGAGGCGAATTTCTTTTGTCTGAATTTCTTCTTAGAGGAAATGTCTGTGGAACTCATGCAAGAGACTGACTTAGTGGAATTAATGATGGGAATTTTTGCAGTTTCTTATATAAATGATCGGATAGAGCAGCAACAGCCACTAAAGCGAGCAGAGCTGGAGCAGTGCACAGTGCACAGATTGAGTCAGAGCCGCAGTTTGAACACCTTCATAGTTCAGTGTTAGTTTTTTGGCTAGCTGGAGGGCTTTGGTATCAATATACAAGGAGAATATATTTACTTTGCCACTTGTCTGTGGTATGATTTAAGTTGGTGGGACCGTTTTCCATTGCTCTCACAGAACTACTAAGTATCTGAAGAGCAGCAGTACAAAAATAGGCATTTAAAGCAATGTGTATGGGGTAGCCTTCGTCCCTGATTGGTTAAATTTTTAGAAATCTCTTCTTGATGTAAACAAGACTAATGAAAAAACCTTCCATTAATTCTGAGATTAGGGGGATATGCAGAAATGGTCAAGGGCATTTTCCAAATATAGCTCAAGTGTATCCAGAATAATTTAAAGCAGATGTACATAATAACGGGACAGATTCAGGTCGCATGGAGAGAGGGAAGTCGTTAGATAAAACTCTACAGTTATGTAACTGAAGATCAAGATCATAAATAGTATCATTTATTTCTGGTGTTCCATAGGTGCTCACTATTTGCATATAACTGTTTTTGCTTTGCTAATATAAGAATTTTTGATTTTTAAGACAAATCAGTTTCATATTCGGGCAAGTTCTGTGATGGGTGCCAGTAAGTGAACTGTTACCCAGTTCTTCTTGTTAGACACTCACTGAAATGGATTTTAGATGTAATTTAAATTATATTCGGAGTCTGGTTTTGGAAGTAAAAGTATAAGCATTAAACCAAAAATATTCTCTGGAGTAAAGAAGCATTGTTAGTGTATCCCAGGGGCGCTACCCTACATCATTATCTGAAAGATTAGACAATGGTAGCTATTAAACAAGTCACAGAATTACAAAATAAATCATAAAGAAATTTCATTTGCTTGTAAGCAATTGCAGCTGAAATATGTGGCAGATTTCATTATAGGAATTGAAAGGACGGAACAGAAACAGTATTTTAAAATTATAATGTTCAAAAACATTGTACGTTTTGAATGCTCTCTTGAAAAGAGCAAACCTAATAACTGTGCTTATAAAATGATGTATTTGACTTTCAGGGAAATGCTATGAACATTTATGAGCACTTATGAACTCCATCCTACTGCATATGACGTTCACAGAGGTGTTAAGAGTTGACCCCTTCAAAAATACTAAGGGTATATGTAGGTAAGACATCTGAGAGAGCTGCCAGGATCCATAAAATTGCTCCTAAAGGGTCTGAATCAGGTAAATTCCAGGGTGAATTGCAGAGGTCTTCTGACGTATTTAAAGTGGGTTGAATTTTTTGAAGGGAGGAAGGATTAGAGGTATTAAATTGCTTGACAAGCTCAGGTTATAATGTTTCTAATTTGCATTTTTACAGTTCAGTAAAAAAGAAGTTGTCATTAACTTAAAAGGATGGCAAAAGTAGCAAGGAGATGTGGAGGTGTGCACTGCTGAGATCTGGTGCAACTCTGGAAACTAAATTATTTGGAAAAAAAAAAAAAGCAAGCTGTATGTGTGTGCCTTGGGTATCTACACTCTTTTTGAAGCGTCTAAATAATTGAGTGTTGGATTTAATTATTTATTATTACTAATTACTTAGGTGTAATATTTGAAAATTGTTCTTCTGCTACCAAATCGGTGAAGAGCTCTTTGGCAGGTTTGTGGCAGAGAGAGGCTCTGTCTTCTCCTGCATCCTCCGCTCCTCTCCCCTTCAGCCCCCACGGAGCCCCGGTGACCTTATTGCTCAGCTGCCGATCAATCCCCGCTCTGCCCCGCTCCCCACCCCTCCTCCCGGTCGATTGATCCATCGATCGATCTCCTAACCTAGCACTTCAGTGTCTGCCTCGACAGGCTTTTCTAGCCCACAGACCGCCCTGCCTTTGGCAACACAAGCTCTCCTTAGCGAAATAACCTCCCAGCTTTCCAGACCCCTGATCTAATTAACCTTCTGCTTGCCTCCCTGGCCATCCGACCCTCTCGTGGCATCTCTTCCAGTATGATTCAACCCAGAAGCAAAGTAAATACGTAAAAAATCATAGTATGCTCCTCAAGGGCTAGAGATAAAGAAATCACATATTCTTGTTTTCTTGTTTCTTTTACTTTATCGTCTGGTTTCAGAGTAATTAAGTCACACTTATGTTGGATTTTCAAATTTTTTTTTCCATTACCATGAAGATTGGACTTCTCATAAGGGAGCATTGGGTACAGGTACAGAAGCCTGGGTGGCTGGTGCTGGTTTGGGGTCTCCTTTCTTCCCTGTGGCTCTGTGCTGGGGAACGGGAAGCTCTTGCCTTGCTGATTTTTGCTGCTGTTTGTTCCACTTCTGGATCGCTCTGTGCATGCAGCAATGTTAAGACTGTGGGGTCTGATTTACTGTTTCCAGCATTCTTCTCTGATAGATAAAAATGCCAGATAGCCTAAACACACGTAGTCTTTTAATCTAAAAGGACAATCTGTTTCACATCTCTGTAGGAGCTTTTATTTATTTCTGTCATATAATGCTGCAGTTACCTGTCTCTTCTGAAGATTAAGGATTAAAAGAAAGAAGTATCATTTAGTATAGCCTTTTGGTGACTTTACCTAAAATTTGATTGCATATTTCACGTAGTCTTTTGAATATTATTCTTTTTCTTTCACTTTTTAGAAGATACCTTTAATATATGTATAGCTCACTACAAAAGAATCTGAATGTCTTATTTTCGAGTTCATTTGTTTTTGCAGTGCAAAGTAAGGCTGGTTGCTTCCATTTTTCTTACCCCCCCCAAAAAAAATTATCCCTGTACTGCTTGGACAAATTACCTCTCTTTCCAACCAGGCTACAACTTTAGAGACTAATCTGTCTTGGAGCTGTTCATGGATTTTTATTTATGTTATTAGAAATAAGCAATTCACTGCAATATGTTTGTACTCTGCGGGCTATATCTGTGATGAAAGTCCTTGGACTAGTGGCAAACATGTAGTAAATCTCTTTTGGTTTTGACTCTGACTTCAGTAGCTGAAATGCTGACTCCAAGTTTGGAGCACTTGCCTTGAAATTAAACACAACAAATTCCAAGTGGAGAAAAGTTTCTCTATTACAGTCTTTGGAAATAATTTTTAGTAAGATTCAGAAAAGGCATTTATGATGTGGGGATTGGTAAATGCAACAGCATGTGCAAAGACGATGTAATCAGAAGTAATTTCATCTCTGGCTAAAGCTGAATATAGATGAGATGAGTCCGTGCTCTGTTAGGGTATGCCATCAGTGCCAGGCAGGTTACTGGCAGGTGCCGGACAGGCTGGGTCACACCGCGGTGGGTCTGGTATTCCTTCCATGGCCATTTCACTGCAACGGGGCTTATCATTAAAAACCTCTTGTTTAAAACCAAACAAGACATAAAGGACTGAACCAGCTAACTAGAGATGTCAGCTGGCGTGAAAGTACAAGTTACGTGGTCTGATGGCTGCTGGGAAACTAACAGGAGACCTGGGTGGGTGGGTGGGTGGGTAGGTATGGTTTACCTACCCAGCCCAGCAGCACGCCAGCTCACAAGAACGCTTTCCCTCCTATTGCTTTATGTGTGTGTATATATAAAAATACATGCTTTCTGCTGGACATGAAGTTACACAGTCTCTGGAACTCCTTGAAATACTCGTGCACATGCAATGAGTTGGGGAGTTAAGTTGTTTTTATTCTTGTTTAAAATTCCTGGCACTCAGCATTTTGATACAGCTTTTAATATTACTTAATGTTTATGCAGAGGAACGTGCGCTGATGTAGCACAGTGCAGCAGCTTCGGACCGCGAACTGTGTTGGGATCTCTCGGATCCACTGTTTGACTTTAGGTATATGTGTGTGTGCGTAGCTGAGCAGTTTGTTACTGTTTATTGATATACTAGAGGTTGCTTATTTGAGTTGACTGTAGTATGTGTGTTTGAGCTGCTGTAGTTCGTTATAGCAGTAGTGTTGGAATACCTAAAAATATCTCAGGCCGGTTCTGTTATCAACTATGCGCTCAAATTTCCCCGGTGAGGCTGGGGGAACCGAGTGCGCTGAAGTGTGTGTAAAATTTGGCTGCAGCATCAACTGGATAGCACACGTGGTGAGGGAGGAAAAAAAACAGTTATGTCCTTTCATTGAACTTAGAAAGAGTATTAGGTCTTACTGTCAACTTTGAAAGGCAAGTTACAGCTTCTTTCCGTAATACCCATTCACAGGCATCTCAGAGCTGTTATGTCTCTTCGTTGACGCTGAATTAAATGACTGCACTTATTTTTAAAGACCTAAAACCAAAAGAGGGAATAATCCAGTACAATAGTGCTTTGCTCAAGTTCAAAGTTATCTGTACTTTGAAAGCCACGTTATAATAAAATAATTGATAGTTCTACACTAAATGTGATGCTCTCAGAGCTCAGCTGCTTCAATTGCAGCTGTTGGTGCCATGAGCAGCATCTCGCAGGTGAATTAGGGCTATTATCAAAGCAGACAATTATTACCCTCTCTATCTTTTATGTTCTTATGCAGTGACCTGGGATAAGCTTGTAATCTTCTTTATTTTACAGGTGAAAGACAGCTTTGTGCCCTTGGAAATATTTTAGGGGTAGTATAAAAGGAGGAGAGGTTTAAGGACAAGGTTAAGCCCAACCTCCAAGGAGCAAGTTCTGTTTGGTTTGGGAGCGGTTCCTAACGCTGAGCCGAAGGAAACCTGCAGTGGCCAGCGCCCTGCAGCCTGCCCCTGCATAGGCTGGGCGCTCTCCCTGAATCCTCCCCTGGGTGGGCAATGCAGAGATAGATCCAGCTTTTCCTTTCTGCCGAGATGTGTAAGTCAGCACGGTTTGAGTATTACTAATATCATGTGTTCTGAAGACAGAATGGGGAATGCCTAATAAACTTTTAATAATTATGAACGGAGCCATATCCTAGATACGGATATCTAGGATAAAATATAAAAGTCTGCTTTTTAAAAGAAAAAAATAACCTTGGAAATAAAAGTCTATATAATTTTCATTTTACGTAAATCTATCTGTTCTGGATTTGGCTCCCAGGGATAGTAAATGCCCACAGATTGAACGTGGGTGGTCAGCAGTTCAGAAAATTGGGCCATCCATCTAAATTTGATCTTAAATCTATCCTATTCACGTCAGCGTTGTTTGAAGCAGTACAATAGGGATTCAATAACTTAGAAGACAGCTTGTATTATCATACTATATAATCCATTTTCATAACAGTGAAGTCACCATGTAAGGACTGCTCCAGATGTTCGTCTCTCAAAGTTGATGGTGCTTATGAATACAGACTCGGTTGCATGTGAGATACTCCAGGGTTTTTAATTTGCAGCAGTGCAGGTGAGAAACCAAAAAATTGCTCTTAAGCTTCCGTGAGATGTACATTATGAGTTTAAATGGGAGTTTCTGGAAGCAGCTGGCTTAAATTTTCTGAGGTCTCCTACATATCCCAGATTCTGTGATTTGTGGTTTTCAGTTAGTTATCAAAAAGCAATATTCAAAGTAACATCTTTTTACTGTAGCTTCAGGCTGAGTGTTGGAGCACCCCCAAGCCAGGATGGAGCTGGGAAATAGAGATGGGCTCTTTTCCAGGTTGTACATTATCAGATGAATAATTAACTGTAGACTAATTGCAAACCCTAATAAAGCTCCTACAACTGCACTAAATGCAGTATTGCTTCAGTGTAACGTGGAAAGAACTTGACCTTCAGGCTTTAATACCGCTGCTGGTGTGAGCAGGGAAGAACTTGACTTTCAGAACCTGACTTACCTTCGTGATACTATGAGTCAAAAACCTCCACAAATTTTTGTTACAAAATTAAAGATACAGAAATGCCAATATATGTGCCTGGCCTTTTTGCCGGTGTGCATTGCTAGCTGGAAGCTTGTCTGTTCTGCTCTTCCTACAGATGGCAGAAAAAAATTAGGAAAAACTATCTGGAATGTTGTTTTTGACCTATTTTATAGACTTGATGGGGAATTGGCAGGTGAACTTCGCTTTGTATCATGGCCCATACTGTGACTGCACAAGGAGGTTTGGTGTCTGGAGAGCAGTGCTTTCCATGTAACCGCGAGCATGTCAGAAACAGCAGATGGCAGTGGAAGATGCACACGGGTTTTCTGTCCTGTTCTTTGCCGTTAACCACTTGGTAGCACAGGTTGGCTGCTCTGCACCTCGTGGAGTGCTTTCAAAATGGCACATGTAGCCTTTGTTTCTCTGCGAGTAACTTGGAGGTAGTTTCTACGTGAGAGAGGAGAGGGAAGGCTCTCCCTTCTCCATTGTTGGTCCAGGAAATCTCGCTCCCCCGTGGCTCTGGTACTTCTGGTACAGGGAAAGCAAGATGGCTGTGTTTGCTTCCATGGGAGGTGCTGAGAATATAATGAGCAATGAGAGGAGAAATAACAGCTAACGTTAGAAGAAACATGTATTGACAGCTGGAGCAATGCATAACCTGAAATTAATGACCAGCATATAATGTTAAAACAGACTTGAATAACGTGAATAACCTGAAAACCCGGATACTGACATTGCAGCATGAGAAGTTAGCGGTGTTTTGTTGGTAAAACCACTGAGCAGTAGCCAAGGTAACCAATTCCTGTCTGAATCTGTTTTTCTTCTTGTTTAGGTGATACTGAGCAGGAGCTGGGACCCCCTCCATCCGTAGATGAGGCAGCAAATACACTCATGACTCGCCTGGGCTTCCTCCTCGGAGAGAAAGTCACGGAGGTACAGCCAGGGCCCCAGTACAGCATGGAGGTGCAGGACGAGAACCAGGTACGACCTCTCCAATCCTTCCTGCTTGTACAGCAGTAACTGCACGGGTTATGATCCAAATGCAGCATGTGAGAGAGTGGTTATTTTCTAATTACATGGCAGCTGAGTGTCTCATAATGGTGAAATAATTGTTATGAGGTAAAAGGTTGTATCTCCTCGTTAAACGGTGAATCATCATTACAGTGCAGCAGTACATGTTTCAGGGATCAGCTGCTACCGTGTGAAACAGCTTCTGTTGTTTTTCTGTTTCTGCAAATGCTGTGGGAGTGGGTAGCATTTCTAATGAGATTATAGTGACCAAAATAATCTGTACTTCCATGGCATCTTACATGCAATTTTTCAAACGTATTTTAGCAATGTTACATAAAGGCTCACAGTTTCTCCAGGAAGGAGATGTAAGTACTAATAGCCTGATTTTACAGATGGTCACAGTTTTTACTCATGTTTGCCAAACAAGGTGATTTCATGCTTGAAAACAGATACAGAAAGCAAATCATAAAATCTTTATTGTGATGGAGTTTGTTACATCCCCTCTGGCTGGCTGAAAAGCAAAGTAGCAAAAAGCTCAGGGCTTCAGTGTAGATTTTGTGGAAACTGCCTGAGTTTCTCCCTCCTTCTGTTCAAGCCTAGGCAACATACCCACTCCCAGCAGTGTTGGTAAGATGAGAATGAAACTAGGAGACTACTTTTTCCTTTTTTTGTTTTGGTTTTTTTTTTTTTAATTGACAGATGGATATTCCAGTATGTAGCAGAAGAGCATGAAACTCAGAAGCCCAATTCTAATTCTCCTTTTAACAGTCATTGCATGACTCTGCACAAGTCAGTTAGATATTTAGCACAGGCACAATTCAGAGGACCTGATTTAAGGTCCTGAATTACCTAAAAAAGAGTCTATGAAAAGTGGCAGCCAAAAAGATGTTTCTGTGCATTCAAGCTGAATGCCCGTCGTGGCCCTGGTGAGACATGTGAAGCTCTCTCCCAGTCTGTGCCACTTGGACGGAAACTTGGAGACGAGTTGCTCCACCGAGGCCAGGACTGTTCCTAGCACAAAGCAGGGAGAGCAGGGTGGAGGGCAGGACCCTGGGTCTGTCGGTCCCACGCTGTATGTAGACTTGAACCGAAAGGTTTTTGATCTTCTGCACAGGCTAAAGTATGCTTGAGAGCCAAGAAATGTGGTTTTGAAAAGTTTTTGCCTTTAACACATTCATTAAGCTTTTAACGCTTTCATTCAATTTTTTTTATGCAAGTTGTGGTGGATTTGAAATGTACTTTACTATACATTATGCTAGAAAATGTACTTTTAACAGGCACCTATTTGAACTGAATACTTCAAAGCCAAGCAGAGCTTTCTACTATAAATGGTTCCTTTTGTTGTTGCCTTTTGACAAAAATTAAAATCCCATCTTTTCTCTAAAGCAAAAGATGTCTTTGGAGAATAAATAAAAGAAAAATCTAAAGAGAAACAGCAGAGAGTTGTCCTCTAAAATAGATTGATATCTTGGGCTGTGTGCTAATTTTTGTGTGAAAAAGTTTTACAGGGCCTTTGAATGCTATTCATGTGCTGGCGAAGATAGAGAGAGGCTGGTTCCTCAATTACCAAGTTAATTTTTTTTCTTTCTTCATGAGTGTCTCCTGCTGTCAGTGCTTGCCTAGAATCACAGAATACTCGAGGTTGGAAATGACCTCTGGAGGTCATCTCATCCAACCGCCTGCTGAAAGCAGGGCTAGCTTCAAAGTTGGACCATGTTGCTCAGGGCTTGTCCAGGCGAGTTTTGAAGATCTCTGCGGATGGAGAATCAACAGGCTCTCTGGGCAGCCTGTTCTGGGGCTTGGCGACTCTGATCGTGAAGGACTTTTTTCTTCTACCTAATAGAAAATTCCCTTGCTACAACCTGTGACCGTAGTGTCTTGTCCTTTCCCTTTGCACTTCTGAGAAGAGCACAGTTGTGTCTTCTCTACAACCCCCTGCAGATAGCGGAAGGCTGCAGCTATCCCTAGATGCAGTTTCGCTGTCTCTTCTCCAGGCTGAATTGAACCCTCTCCATCAGCCTCTCCTCCTACATCATAAACTGGCCATCTAACAGTCTTGGTGGCCCTCCTCTGACTTTTGCCATCTACCGCTGGCTGTCTCAGGACAGGAGCTGTGCACAAGTCCTGTCCAAGCTAAAGCTGCTTCTGAATTGCAACAAATCTTCTGAAAACCTCTCCAACTCTCCTTCCCAAATTGAATTTCTTCAGCTACCCAACTTAAAGTAGTGTTGAAAATCATGCAGTGAGACATTTATGGGATTTGCAAAGATTAATTCTTCCATTAATCATTGATTAATTAAAATGTGATTGAGACTTTGACTACTAGGTTGCACTTGAATTTAAAAATGAGAACAATTTTCTAGGGTTTAATGCGTTAATTTACATGGCCTGGGAAAGAAAACGTTCTTTGTATCAAAAGCTGAGACTCGGCTGCTGCTTGTTATTCTAACCATGCTTTGCCTTCTCAAACGAGAAAGTAATTATTTGCAATCTCGCCAATGCTTGAGCTAAAGTGAAGATAAGGAATAGAGGTGTTTTCACTAAAACTGCCCCAGTCTGTAAATCGGCACATTGCATTTTCATTCAGTTGCCTTATTTTGAATATGTCAAAGGATATATTCTCTAATTCAGATTGCTATGAAATTGCGTGGTTTCTGTGCTGTGTCTTTCTTAATCATGCTTTCCTTAATGAGAGATCACAAATGCTGAAGAATAAATCCTTTTTCTCCTACTTTTTGGGAAACGGTTTTTTAACTGCACTGGCTGCCAGAGAAGCACAAAGGACAATGAAACTATGACAGAACAATTTAATTTTTCAAAGCTTAGTGAAAATGTGACAGATGAAACAGCAGCAATAATAATACAGAACATTCTGTCAATGGAAATTTATATTTAAAACTTGCACAGAGGAACATTTTTCTATATCAATACAAAAATAAAACATGTCAATCAATGCCAAGTGATATACCGTGTTATTTAGTAATTTCCAGTTGCAAGTAGCTTGTTGTTAAGGAGCTGCATTGATAACACTACAAATAAAAGAACATATAAGAATATCACTTCTGGCATTTCATGAAACAATAGTGTTATCAGCTGGACTGAAGATGAGTGTACCATTCTTGCACTGAATTTAAATTTGCTTTAAAGTGTAATTTTTCTGTGTTTTAAGGTTAGTGGATGTTATTTTGTTAGTACTGAGATAAGTTTCAGCAGGGATTTGTTTAAAATAACAGTTGAAACAAGGATGTAGAAAAATCTCACCATAAAGAATTTATAGTAGTATTAATGCTTCACATTCTGAAAGATCATAGAATCATAGAGTGGTTTGGGTTGGAAGGGACCTTAAAGATCATCTAGTTCCTAGCCCCCTGCCGTGGGCAGGGACATCTTCAACTAGATCAGGTTGCTCAGAGCCCCGTCCAGCCTGACCTTGAACACTTCCAGGGATGGGGCATCCACAGCTTCTCTGGGCAACCTCTTCCAGTGCCTCACCACCCTCATAGTGAAGTATTTCTTCCTTATATCTAATCTAAATCTACCCTCTTTCAGTTTAAAGCCATCACCCTTTGTCCTATCACTACATGCCCTCGTAAAAAGATCCCACATGTGAGCCGATTAAATTTTTAGATGCTGCACCTCTGGAGATCATCTAATTCAACCTGCCTGGTCAATGCAGGGTCAGCTCAGAGCAGGTTGCTCAGGGCCATCTCTGGTTGGGTTTTGAATATCTCTGGATCTCCTATGTCAGATGCTTCAGTCCTTCAGTCATCTCTGTGGTCCTTTCCCGGACTCACTCCAGTATCCTCATCTGCCTCTTGTACTGGGGAACCCAGACCTGGGTGCAGCGCTCCAGGTGTGGTCCCACCAGAGCTGAGCAGAGGAGAAGCATCACCTCCTTCACCCGCCGGCATCGGTCTTCCTAATGCAGCCCAGGATGCCCTTGGCCTTCCTTGTCCAAACCTCAAAAATTGTATTACCTTAAACTTGATGCAGTTCATTGTACTGTTAGTGAGTTAAAGAAAATGAATATTGGAAAAAGCTAATTTAATAGCTCAGGTGTACTGATGGAGTCTAGTCAGCTGTGATAAATCAGAAGAGACAGTCCCACCGTAGTGGGTAGCTCAGTGAAAACATCCGCTTGATACATAGCAGCAATCCAAAAAGAGCCCTGTGTTAGGTTATATTAAGAATAATAATAAAGCCCAGCAATTTTAAGGGGGAAAAATAATGGAATATTTTCACTGAATACTGACACACAAGTAGTTTTTAATTTGGCCACTAGAATTAATGAGTTAGAAATAATTTTGCAGAATTAAAAACAGATTTACAAAAATCAGTATGGTATTTAGACATCTGAAAAGATTGCAGTATGAGAAGATGAAAAAGGTTCTCCGAGAGAGAAGGCGCGTGACAGGTGATGTAACAAATGTGTGAAACCAGAATATACACGGAGCCAGAATTTACAGAGCAGTCAGCTTGCCTGCAATTCCTAGAAGACTACTGGGGAAAAAAGCGATGTATTTCTAAGTACCTAGAACATAAAAGAATGGAAAATAACAATAACTGTGATTCACTAGTGGCACCGCAAATTGGATGGGGAGAGGAGAGCATTGGGTTTGCTTCTCGTGAGTGCTTCAAAAGACAACAGTGTGGTGGCAGCCGTCTCATTCCCTGGTGGATATTTTATGTGGATACCAGGGGGAGATTATAACTTGTCATGGAAATACTCACACGGTTCATTTTCTACTGTGTTGCAATCTCTCTGTTTAATATATCAACACGCCCGTGGAGCTGTCACATTAGCACTCCGTCCCTGGTTTGTCGATGTGCTAATCCACGTTTGGGGTACTCTGCAATTAAGTTAAGATCGATGCAGTCACGCTGGCATGAAAGCAAAGGTGTGGGGCAGTGGAGGGGGATGCCAGCCTCGGTGCTGCCCCGTCCCACCGCTGGCAGGGATGCTGTGTTTCGCCTCGAATGCTGGGGTGGTTACACTCTGAGTAAGGATTTTTACAAGCCCCATTGGGATACCTTGGACAAACTAGATCGCTTCCGGGTAGCTGCACATGGTATCTGCCTTCTAATTTAAAAACCAGTAAATCTTTCACATGTTCTACTGACAAAAGTCCGTCCCAGGCATTTTTTCAGTTTCAAGTATGAAATAGTGAGGAAGAAAAAAAATTAGATGTCAAACCTGTTCTGCAGTTTGCAAGCATGATGCTCTCTGTGGTCACCTTGGGTTCAAATGACATGGGAAGGGGATACAAATCCATACAATTACTGGGGAAGTATTCACACAGAATAAAAGAAATCTCATTTAAGCAAATGCCAAATGGGGAATTAACCTTTGCTGTTCCTTCCTTGGGACCAGTGTCATTTTACAACAACGAATAAAATGCTGTCCGCAGAGGCTACCTACAGGAAACAGCAGCAGTGCAAGAGAGAGATGACAGTGTTCTGCAGTGTCCCCTGAGCAAGGGGGAGACGGGGTCACCTCCCCTCTGCGGAGGCCAAAAGATAAATTTAAGGGAGGATCACATGCTCAAAAGCCCTTTTTTTCTTTTTAATGCTTACTTTATGCATCCTCATCTACTCGAGGGGAGATGGACCGCTGGACTGACCCACTGCGAGGCTGCCTGCTCCTCCGACGCCCACACCATGAATAGGATGCCTGGTCTGGGGCACGGGGGTTAGTTTTGGGGAAGGGAAGTATTGAAGTTGCCCATTTTGAAGTTATTTCTGGATGATTGCTCTGAAGTCCAGTGTAAGGGTGATTAAGTTGCTGTGTCGGGTAAACAAGAGCGTCTTCCCACGTTGTGGTCGGTGAGCCGTCTCCTGCACTTGCCATCCTCTGGTGACTCTGTGCAGCGGTTTTTGTTGCCTGCAGATGCTCTAGGACGTATCTCCAGAGAGGAGGACCTTTTGCCGGGGAAGCTTATGTGTCCAGTAGCCCGTGGTTAAAACAAGGACTCTGTCTTGTATCGCAGCTTGTCTCAAATTGAATGCAAGAATTTGTTTTCTTAATAAACTAATCTCTGTGCACAGCATCAGATGTATAAATTCCCCCAAGCTTCTTGCACACAGTATCTTATAGGCTCTTTCCAAAATAACTTTCAAAACACCATCTTTTTTGTGCTGCTGCATTTTTTTGTTTTGTTCTGCCTTTGGAGAGCAACCTTTTCCCTATTATGTTTTTTCTTTTTTAAACTTTATCTGGTGGGGAAAGCATGTCTGGGCGGGGAAGGGCTGTCTCATATCTGGATAAGGGATTTCGAGCTTCCTCTTTGCAAGGGTGTAAAACCACTGTTGTTTTTCTTGAACGGAGGAAACATTTACAGAGCAAAATAAAAATTGCAGCCCCACAGAGGTTTCTGAGCAGACAGAAATGGCCCAGAGGTCTTTGTAGGATTTCCTGTATATGATGTTTCTTGCTGTAAGTAAAGGTGAGATCATGCCATATACTTAACCACCCTGGAGATCTCTGCTTAAACAGAGGCACAGAATTTACCTCACTGTATGATAATTTTTGCTTATTTGTGCTTTTTTTTAACTTTCAGTTCAATATTAACAAAATTATCAATATTCCTAATAAAGCATGGAATCGGACTTTGGGTCAATACCACTTTGTTTTCTGTTTCCTATTGAACGTGGAAGCTGGAATCTCTTCTCTTTAAGGAGTGAAGTAGCAAACAGGCCCAGTGTCTCTGCGTTTTCCACAGGTGCGGGGTGGCACAGCGGACATTTTCACTTCGGACAGTGAAGCACTTTTTTAACTTCATCAAAGCAAATCCTCAGGCGTGAGCTATAGAAAGACTTTTTCCCCCACGGTGACTGACTGTGGTGAGTGACGTGTTCCCGGTTCCCGTTTTTCAGAGCTCGGCCGTGACGCAGCGCATCAGCCCCTGCTCCACGCTGACCAGCAGCACTGCCTCGCCGCCCGCCAGCAGCCCCTGCTCCACCCTCCCGCCCGTCAGCACCAGCGTCACCGCCAAGGACTGTACCTACGGCGCCGTCACCAGCCCCACCTCCACGCTGGAGAGCAGAGACAGCGGTATCATAGGTGAGTGCTGCCATCCTCCTCCTCGCTCTACTGCAAAGCCAGGTAGTCATCGACTGTGTTGGTTTGACAAGCTTTATTTTTATAATCTACATGCATTTGCTAATTAATGGGATGGTTTTGCATTATTCGAGTTAATACTGCAGTGACCAAGGTGAATTGTACCCCTCCGTCTTCCACTCATCATAGGTAAAACTACGTAGAGTTGGTGAAAATTGGGATGGATGAGGTTGAGAAGTAAATTATTTGATGCAGTGTTTTGGAACTTGTTTAAATGGTGAAAGAGGAAGAGTTTTACCTTTCTTCTTCTATTTTTGCATCCCATCTTCACCTTTTTGCTTCTTGCAATCTTTCTTCCCAATGCATTTTTGCCTCCTTTAATTCTAGTGAGGTTGTTGGGGTTTTTTCTACCAAGTTTTTCTTTTGTTCTGCATCCTCTCCTTCAGCTGCTGTCCATGCCCATTTATGAATGTGGAGATGCTAATTTAGAGAGACACAAGCTTTTTAGTCCAATAAGGAAAATGGGATGGTCTCAGTGCCAGGCAGTGGCTGTTATTTGGGGCTGCCATCCCCACCTACTATCTCAAGTAATTTTAGAAGCATCTGTTTTTTCAGGATTTTCCTTCCCTTAATGCCATTTAGTCCATAGCCACTGTTCTTTCATGTCGGAGGAAAGAGAATGGATGATGGCATCACGTTCATAATTCAAATACTGTTGGATTATATTATTATAAATATAAAAGACTGATTGCCTTCTGTGCCTCATGACTGTCACTGCCACCTTATCGGTGACTCTGTGCCTCAAAAATGACTGCTTCTCTTAAGCTCAGCCTTGGGCAGGAGCAGGATTAAATTAACATAAATTTCAGTGAATTTCTGTAGCTGCTGTAGCCGGTTTTTCATTCGTGTGATCTGTAGGTTGCAAGTGTAAAGGATCTTGAGAAAATAACATACACAGATTAATTTCTGTTCAATAACTGTAAAGGCACAATGGGAGAAAAGTAATGTCTACGTAACATCAGAACAACATGGTCCTCGCTTGGTTGTCCTTGCCATGCATTTTATGTTGAGCATTTCTCCAGCTAAGAAGATTTTACTTTGCCAACAGTTTATGTAGTGCTTAAAAAAAAAAAGAAAAAGAAGGGAAGGTTGATAATTTAGGGAGGTTAGTTGTACTAGTGATTAATATTTTGCTTAACAGATCAGGAAATCTGGGCTTAGTTCAGCTCCTGTATGCCACAGCAACTTTTGTAGCACTTCTGCCTGCATGATCTTAAAATGCAAGTATGTAAGCTATTCTGAGCTGCGTACCGAAGTAGGTTAATGAATTCTGGGAAAAGTCATTGCGGTATCACACCTCCTTCATTCTCTGCTCACAATGTCCCACGATCAGACCTTCACCCTGTCCAACAGCAGCCCCTTGAAGCCTGGTTGGGCTGGAGGATCATGGTGAGTAAAAGTGGACGTTTGATTCCAGCTGGGTCTTACCTCTCAGCAGAGCTGTGAATTAAGCCTAAGACTTGAATGAAGCCTGAAGTGGAGCAGCAGAATCGGCAAAAATGCGTGTGCTCTGCTTTTATGAGCTGCTCTTGCTAATGAGATTTGTCAGTGCGTGCTACACTATTATGTTGGGCTTGTCTGGCCCTCGTGGTTGGTTGGCGGGTGCCACCCTGAAGGCGATGAAACCATAGGTTGCTGCAGTTTGGTTGCATCTGGAGTTTCTTGTCCATGTGAAAGCCAGAGGAGGTCCAGGTGGCCTTCGTGGCACCCCTGCGTGTCAGAGAAGCATCAGCATGATCCCGATTCCTGACGTGATAAGGCACTGAAGCTCTTCGCTCAGACTTTCTACCCTATCCCTTTTTTCAGTAGGTCTATAGTAATTAATTTTTAAGTCTGAAACATTTTTTTTCACTCCTCACAAGGAGGATTCTCTCTTAGAGGTTCTTCTGTTGGGAACTTAGATTTTTGCATGGAAACTTTGGAAAATAAAAGAAGGTGGCTTATCCCAAGGCTACGTTAATGTATCCCAGATGGAAAAGTCGTGCAAAAATATGTTCATGTGAAATAAGGGGAAGCACTTTTCAAGGCTTTCAAAAACCAAGGCTTTCCTCTGCTAGTGTTCGCACTCAAAGGAAAACAAGAGCCTCTTTCTCTCCTTCTTCCCTCTTCCCCCTTTACTTTGACAATAACATTTTCAACACCTTCTTGTTCTGGCATTTGATAGAAGCTGGACAGCTGTAACAAATTGTGGGGAAAATGGTCTCCTCCAGTCATACTTTCCAGCAGTGAAAAAAAATTAGGAGGTTTTCCGCTAGGTCTGTTTTTCTGTACCTCTGTTGTCTTCTGCAGGCGTAAGGTCAGTTTGAGCAAGGGGAGGCTGTTTTCCCGTGGGAGATGGACGCGCAGTTTGGTCATTACCCTCCTGTTGGGTTGGGAATTGGGTGTGCAACAATTTTGAAAGATCCTCTCTGCATGACAGCAATTCCCTAGAACTGTTTTCACTACAGAACAGAGCAGACAAATTGTCCACATGTAGGAAGCAAAGCCCACCTTGTGCTTTGCTCTCCCCTTTAGGAACGCATCAGCTCCTTTGTTTCTGGAGGGTCAGGGACCAGGTTTCCCTTTCAGTTGCATTCCTCGATTATTGGATACAGATCTTCTTGTATGCGTGTCCCTTGCTTGTGTTTGTTCTCTGCAAGGATGACTGTAATGGTGTGACTTTTGGTCTGAGCAGCTTCACGTGGTACTTCGAAAGTGTAAATCTGTCAGAGATTTCCTTGTCAAAACTACTTACGTTTTTGTGCCATTTTTACGTGTAGAAAAAGAGTAAACATTTCCCTAGGCATTTTATGTTTCCTGAGTCATGGTCCCTCCTACTCCTCCCAACCAAATAAGTGATTTAAACTATTAGCTCATTAGCTCCAAGATGGTTTATTTTTATAATCGGAAGCTCCAATATATTTCGTATTCATCTTGATAAAAGTTATGGTTTTGGGAAGATCTCTTGGTCTTTGCCACCTGTCAGTCCTGAGCTGCAACGAGCATCACCTCCAAATCTCTCAATCATGAATCACCACCAAATTTTGTATTTTAAAACACAGAGGCTTTAACACGTGTCCCAGAAGGTTAACGTGCTATTCGTAAAATATTTGAGACTTAGGAAAGGACAGAAAACAGTTAATCAACGTGGGAAGTCAGTCCTTACACCATTATGCATAATTGCTTCTCTCCATGTGTTTTTGCTTAGCATAAAATGTTTTTGTACAAGTTGAGCTCATTTTGCATATCTATATTGCTAGACACAGCATTAATTTGTCAAAGTTAAATCAGAGTGTGGCTCCTTAGACTCCAAATTAACCACATTAAGAGCGTAGCTATCCACTAAGGTGTATAGAGTGGGCATTTTGGTGTTCTAATCTGGATGTAAAGACCGAATTTTAACCAGTCAGGTTTCCTCTGGTGACTTGTCCTCCTGGAGTTATTCCTGTCCGTTTGTATGTCACCTCTTATATAATTTCAGTTATTAGAGAACAAGCGTGTCGTATCTCTAATCTGCACAGAACAGGGACTATTCCATGCTTACTGATGACTTTAATAAATGCATCACTTGGGTTAGAACAGACTTATTTTGAAATTCTAGATCCTCTACAGTAAAGGGAAGTTCAGTCTACTTATGTTAAAAGGGTAACAAAAAACATTACAAGGTCCAGATCTTCAAATTTAGACGTTCTTATTTGTAAAAGAAAAGAAATGGGAGAGGGGGGAGGAGGAGAGAGGAGGTGAGCCAAGAGGAGAGATAGGAGCAAGTCAGCCCTTTCTCCTGAAAGCCACTAAATCCTTTTCGTGTAAAACAGAATGGCTGGTGAAAACGCTGACCTGACTTTAACCTCTGAATAGCTTCCAGGATTTTTTGGCTCTCACTATGTAAAAGCAGCCAACTGTTAATGTTCAAAATCTGCTACTGAAAAGAAAACTGGTCAAAGAATCACGTGCTGCTACGGGGGAACTTTGCACTTCACGTCCCCACAGAAGTGGACTGTAGAGTTCTGCTGCTTGAATGCAGCAGAATATAAGAAAATCTCCGGCAGTCTTAGCAAGCCTGCAAAATAAAACAGAAAACATTTCTTGCCAGTATGTAAAGCTTACCCAAGTGCTTGTGATGTTCAAGCAGCACTTTGTCATTTAGCAGCAGTCTCCCAAGGGTGTTAAAAGAACGGCTGTTTTCCGTGTTGAATCTTCCTGTAGAAGTGCTGTAATTTACTCCGATATGAAATGGGGCCACGCTTTTCCTTAATGTAGAATCCTGTGATGATCTACACTGCGTTCCCCGCTTAATTGTTAGGGGGATCATCTTGAGCTGGGAAATAGGTATGATATTAAAGCAGCTTAAAGGGAAACCAGTGAGCTGTGTAAATCCTCTTGCACCGCTGCCGCAGTGATGTAGATAGGTCTAATACCATGTGGACCAGTTGCTGTCACTTAAATTTTGTGGGTTTTTACAATGAAGAATGACATGTAAAGGACCCCCGTCCCCTCCTGGAGGTCCCTGGCATGCAGCTTTTTTCACTGTTTTTTTGCTGTTTTTTACTCTGACTCCTGAGCTTTTATCAAGTTGCTGCTTTCTACAGATTTGTGTGTTCATGGGTTAAAAATAGGTTTGTTAATAAATTCATCTAGAGTGCATGCTAAGCAGAATAGCTGCTGCTGACAATAAAACAAGACAGATTTGTTTGCAAGTTTAACTGCTTTGAGAAAGGAACAAAGAGCAGCTCAAAAGGCACATCAAGATAAATTTAACTCAGGTTAAATATTTTTGTGATCTTACAGCTAAAGCATTTGAATTCTGACATTCTCATCAGTATTATGAAATGCTCTGTTAATAATGAATAAGATCTCTAAGAATTACAGATTTTTTTTTAAATCGAGCCAGCTTCCCATTTGGGCTCATTCCCCAAAGGAGGAGCTCCCTGAAAAATGTCTAATATTGATGAATAATGAGCTTTTGTTCACTAATGCATCTGCATATTGCAGGTGATGGGGCTGACAGTTCAGGAGGTGAAAAGGGAGGCTATTTATCAGGCGTCTCATCAGCTCTTGAGCAAAATTAGTGGGGTCCCAGAATCCCAACCACATGAAGTACAGAAGGACGCCATCTCTGGATCCCGATTCAATTCTTTTTCCATTTCATTAAAAGGACAAATTAAGCAGAAAGCAAATGCATGCGTGCACGCGTGACATGATTCATGGTGGATGTCAGGGGTGAGAAGCCACAAAGTCATGATACAACAGTTCTGTGTTCCCCCAGTTAAGCCACTGAGGCGTCAAGGGTTGGATTCAACACCAAAAGCTGGCCCTTAAATACTGGATAGATAATGGGTCAGCTACAGGTGTTTGTTATGTTGCTGGAAAAAAGGAGAAAGAAGTGTGTTTAAAGCTGAAGGAAGCGGCACAGAACAGATGTTGTACTCGAACTGTGAAATTTGCTTCGTTTTATGGTCCAGCCCAGTAGATGGAAAAAAATTGAGTGAAAAATTGCAAGAAAGAATAAACTGAAAAGACGGCTCAGAAGACAGCTAGAGGAAAATTCAGTGTTGTCAACTCCCACAGTGTTATTTTGGATACTGTGATAAGTGACTTTTCTTTAAAGTTTTAGCTGTTGATGCTGTGAGATTAGATGGGACTCTCAGCTTTTATTTTAAGAGCAGCAAGATTTTAACCTTCATGGTTATGAAGAGCTTGACAATGATCCAAGCTTGCCCAAAAAGTTAATACCAAGTATACAAATAACTTCCCTCCCCTTGTGCACACACCCCCACACATGCCTCCTTTCTGCTTTCTTGTTTAAATGTTATAATTTTAAAACAGTTTCGAGACTTAAAAGAAGAAGAAAAACTGTCCTTGCTGATGCTAAAGAAGGAGAAAAAAGGTGAACAGATGTTGATGAGATAGGCAAAAGTAAAAGGTGGACAACACAGAGAGGGCACTGAATCAAGAAGGTGATGGGAGTTGATGTAGGGTTAAAGGGATGTGTATGTACAGGACCTGCATTTCTTCTTCTGAAGTTTTAACAGCCCCACTGTTAAAATCCAGCGGTTGCCTGTCGCTGACACACGCAGCGAGATATAGGCATGCAGAGGGGAAGCACAGCATACGGGGTCAGGTTGGGCAAGGAAAAGAGCATGCAGCTTATGGCCACTTCTGCAGTTCGGTAAGCCCTTCTCCATAGTTGTAGTGCATCGCTGTCGTGGAGATGTTACTCCAGATGTGTACGTGTGGTTTTGTGAGAGGGATGTGTTTAAATAATAGTATTTAGGAGCATGTGGGGTATTTTAATGATGCTTTGCTGAATCAGCCATCAAGATTGCTACTTCTGTATTAGACTTGGAACCTTTTTAACAGTTTTCTTTAATGTTTACAATAGTGGACTGTGCTTAAAAACATTCATTACCTTGTTTCTGCAAGTGATAAACTGAAGTTTATAAACTAAAGTTTTGCTGATCTGTTCTGTCTCACAGGCAGGGTATTTGCAGTGAGTTGTGCTCTGATGGTGGGAGTGTCTCGCTCGGTTGAAATGCTGTTTTACCCAGGCCTTACATTTCTAGTCTGAGTAGCACGCAGGTACGAGCCCTTCGAGGCATTCGTACCATTCTTCATCCTGCTTGTCAGCCAGTGCAGAAGGCAATTCAGATTTAGAACAGGACGAGTATAGGGTCAGCATGATGCTACTGTCAAGGTATTTTTCATTATGTTTCAAGACCTTTTGTGTGCTTACTGTGATTTACGATACCTCGAGGCTTGAAACAGAAATGGGTTTACCTGTTTAATCTCTGTCTTTTTACAGGATTGCTTATATGAATTAAGCCAGTGGGGTTCCCCCCCGCATTTGAGACCAGTGTTGTAAGAGAAGTTAAATGTACAGAGCGTGGTGTGGATTTTGACCTCAAGCCTTGAGCAGGGCAGACTTAAGGGTTGGGGTTTTTTTGCATGGAGAAGCTTTAAACTCACTGGCTGATGGCGTCCAGCAGAGAATAATATTCTTCTAAAAGCACCGAGTGCTCCAGGGGCTGTTGGGGCACGGGTTGCATGTGACTGCCCGAGGCTGCTGCCTTCCTTAGGGAAAGGTTTGGGCTTATACTTTCTGCCTGCCAAATTTTTCTGTTTGGCAGCCAAGCTCCCTGGAGTGGTCTGTGGCAACACGGCTATATTTAGGTGTATCCTTCTTAGGCTGAGTTTATGAAGGCTTATGTTGGATTAGGGTTAAAAATTTATTTTACTCCTTGCCAACTCGTACGTGTTAGGTAGGACATCTCTAATGCGATAAGGCAAGTCGTGTTTTAGTGTGTTACTGGAGATGAGTGAAACGAGGTTAACTTGCAGAGTTTGCATGAGTGTTTTTAGTACCTAATTTCAGTGCAACATAGGAAGCTCGCTACTTTGCTGCAGTTCTTTCTTTAAAACAACAAAACCCCTATTTCTTACTTGAGACATTATAAATCTTTACATATAATTAATGTTACAGCTGTTGGTCATCATAACATGGTAACTATAGAAAACTGCTTTCTCCTGCAGTTCCATCTGAAAGGTGAACATAAAGGTTGACGTTTTCCAGGCATGATCTCTGCCTCAAGGAGAATTGCATGGGATGGTAAAAATCCCCTCGCGTGTTTGACTTGAGACAAGTACAGTTGAAAGCCTTGTGCTCCAGGGCATAGGCCAGCTTGCAACTAGATGAGAAATAATATTTGCTATCCTGTAAATACATGAAACTCTCTGAGAAGTGTAGTACTGGCTGCAGTGACATCTACAGTGCTGTCTTGGATAAACTGCTGCTTTGATACAGTTCTGTTTTTTCCCCAAAGAAATAAAAATATTTTAAACCATGTTATTCGCAAAAAGTTCTAATCAAAATGTTTCACCAAGGGAAATGAGCCAAGTCTGAAAATGAAAGCTTGACGTAGGCAAGTGCTCTGCCAAGCAAAATGCAGGCATAAATCTTGAATACTAAAAGCAAGGTAGGATTGTAAAATGATTCCAGCATCTCTGGAGTGTATCCCCTTCTGGCATCAAAGTCCACCTGTCTTCAAAGACGCCCAGGCTGTGCTGTTCAAAGCTGATGCGGGTAGTGCTGTTACAGAGGGCGGTGTTGAAATCTTGTGGAAAGAGATACGGCAAATCCTTGGAGAAAGCCATGGAGAGGATTGCAAAGGGGCACCGCACGGCCTGCATCCTCTCATTCGAGGGTCTTTCCATGTTACTGTTCATTAATGTATTCTACAGTGCTCAGATCTTTTAGATGCCTCAAATTCTGTCTGTGTTCATATTAAATAGTGTGAGACTGTGTGCCAGCTGAGACTGGAGATACTTTTTTTTTTTTTTAGTATATATACACACACACATATGTCTATTTATATACATATGGTATTACTTTAGTGCTATAGAGAACCTCAGATGTTTCTGCATGGCTGTCGGATTTCACATGTTCAGTGTGCGACTTGCATGGCTGCCCCCGTCTTACTCCATCCCCTGCAATAATCTTCTCTGTGCCTCCGCGCGGCAGCGACGTCTCTTTTGCTCCCGACAGCCGCCGGCACGTGCCGTGGTCTGTGTGATTGCAGCCCACTGGCTCCGGTGGAGCAGGGCCTAGGCACTGCAATGTTCTGCTTTTCTTCACCAGGGTTGTGCTTTCTGGCTGGATTCAGCAGTGAAAAGAATGCATGTTCTCTCACGGCATCTCTGCAGCCCTTCTCGCGTCACGGTGTGTTCCTGTCGTGGCACCCCCGGCTTAACGTGTCCCATCACGTAACCTGATGCGCTGGGTATCGTCTGTTAGAGACTCAGGGTTGAAAGATCTGCCTCTCAGCAGATGGCTTAAGGCAAAAATTCCTGCTCTTTGATGGATTTGCGGTCATCAGTTTATCTTTCCCAAATTTAGAGAACGCTATCTGTTAAGAGGTTGCATTTTTTTGAGCTTTTGGTTGATTAGGTATCCTTGGGTTTAAAAATTATAGAATTATAGAATGGTTTGGGTTGGAAGGGACCTTTAAAGATCATCTAGTTCCAGCCTCCCTGCTGTGAGCAAGGACATCTTCCACACTAGATTAGGTTGCTCAAAGCCCCGTCCAACCTGACCTTGAAGACTTCCAATGATGGGGCATCCACAACTTCTCTGGGCAACCTGTGTCTCACTACCCTCATTGTAAAAAATTCATGGGACCTGTAAGAAATTTACTGGCAATGTCTGAAGGACCATTTGTTTCTTTTTTAAACCTTGTATTAAGAAAGTGTTAATTCTGCTATCTCCATCAGAATAACAATTGCATTGTCATTTTCCAGTGGCAGGGATGCTATAAGCCCCCTCGGCATGGGAGCGCTCCTTCTCCCAAGGCTGTGACACCCCTCATCCTGCAAACCCCTGAAGGTGTCCTGTGAGCTGATACCAGTGATGAAAACCTCAGATACTGGGTTTCTCACCTGTGGGTTAAGCTGAGTCCATGAGTGTGCCTGCAGCTCCTTTTAGCACTGACACAATTTAAACAATGTAATGTATAATTTGGGTCTGTGGGGATTGGGACCCGCTTTCCACAGGCCGTCGGCTGAGTCATAGTTACGAATTACAGAGCAAAGAGATCTCAGATGATGAGCATAAAATACTTATTTAGATGTTCAATCTAACCAAAGTAGTAATATCAGAAGGAATCTTAACGTGAGAGTCAATTTTAGTATAATCCGATATTCCGATGCTCTCCTTCTGTATTCTAAGTATACAAAAATCTGCTTGACGGTAGAAGTATGGACAGCGATGCCATCGTGTTAGTTTGTAGCTGCTGTTGCCCGTTTCAGTTGGCTTCTGTGCATCTGGATTAAGGCCCAGAATATTTTTCATATCATGTGGATATGGTTTAGGTACATTAATGATGCAACAGGAGTCCTGTTGTGACTGTAAGCAGGATTCATCCCGAGGGTGGGTCTTCATTCCCCATGCAACCCTCTAAAGAGGTTATTGCTGTGAAGCACAGTTAATCCCCCGCAGGGTCCAACGCAGGAGATGATGGGGAGGTGTACTCACACACCCGAACCATATCAGCACAGACCCTGTCCTGGAATACCCTCTGCAGCTCTGGGAAGTTTAGGGTGTGAATATGGCAAACTTGCAGAAATAATGTTATTTTGCAGATTTCTTTCTGGTTGTGGATGTTCATGGGCTTGATCCTATCGGGGGCTGACATGAAGTTCTTTCTAACCAAGAAATCTTGGCACTTTCTTTGTGTACGAGCACGACCAACTTTTTACCCCTGAGTATCACACTGCATCAACCTTAGTTGGTGCAGATAATGTGAATTTTCTGAAATTAGATGTTGCTTTCTCAAATTTTGATTGCAAAGTTGTAATTTCTGAGCAGCTCTCTGGGTCACACCGTTGGTAAGCTTTAGCTCCCCAGGAGACGTGCTCCGCATGTCGGTTCATGTTGCTGGCTTGTAGCTAGCCTTACGCTTTTGCTTTTTAAATGAAGTCAAAATTGGTTTGGTTCAAAATAGCTCATAGAAGAGATTAAGTCCATAGAGCAATCGCTTCCAGCCTGTGTAGCGGTACTTATATCATCCAGGGCTGTTCAGAAGGTAAATTAATCCACAGGGAACAATCCTAAATACCTGATTCAATGAAGAGTTTGCACATAAAACAGCTTTAGTGTAAAACAGTGAAAATTATGTTTAAAATTAACACAAATTGACGATTAGAAAAGGGACCAGCAGGATTTACTAGCTCTTTTTTTGTTGTTGCTTCATTTAGAGAAAACTTACTTTGACACATAGTTATTTTGTTTTTCCTCAGTTTGATGTATTGGAAGATGCCTGATTTCAGCTGCTGATGTGTTTCTACAAAGATTAATTAGACATATACTGAGACAGGTTTTTAAAATTAATGGGTTTTAATGGATCAATGGATTATTTTTTTCTGTAAATAGGCAACGTAGTATGCCTAGCACTGCAGACCCAGACTTTGAAATGGAGATTTTCTAGAAACCAGTTTAAAACCTATTTCTCAGTATTAAACAATTTGAGGGAGCAAGAGAAGTCTGTGAACATCTGTTTCTTGTTTTCATCTTATTTTCCTATGCTAAAGTGTAAACCTGACAGCAAACGTAGGTTTAAATGCCAACAAGCAAATACCGGTTCTTAGCAATTGCACGCATTGGTTTTAAATTTCAAAATATGTTACAAACAACTAAATTTTGGAACACTTGATGAGATCTGAAGATACTGATCCCGCTGCATAGACAAGAAACCCAATATTGAGAAATAAAACGACAGACATAGAGGTAAAGGTTGATGCTGCACAGAGTTTGTTGGGATGGCTAAAGAACAGGCACAGTAAGAATTACAGGCCTTGGGGGTTTTTTTAACGATGATTTTGTGACTTTAGATGTAAGCAGTTAATTCTGGTTCCTATTATAATATCATTTAACATGTATAATTAAGCCAGATTAGTCGGGCATCATTGAAGTTCATGGTTTTGCACTGGGGATAGAGTCCCGCAGTCTGCTTGGCATCTCGGTAAGGAGAGCCGTCCAGAGCCCCTGGCTCTAAGTGTCATCACTTCCATATTTTTTCAGGTCTATATGGGTATTTCTGAGAATTTAAAAGGAATGCCTAATGGTAGGCAGTGAAATTATTCCTGTACTCAACACATAAACAACTGGCTAAAATATGTAGTTCTCTGCTTCTGGATGCATTTAGGAAAACAAACAAAATAACCCTTACCCATTTGCAATTAAACTGCATCCTCCTTTAGGTGCTCTGGCTGGAGCTTCTTTTCTAGGCGGCTTACGCTTAAAACTTGGCATCGAAAAAGCTTTAGCCTAAAAGCATTTGAGCCTTTGGAGTAATTTACTGTTTGTGTTTATCAATATAAAAATTAATGTGGTGCTGTTTGTTAACGAGGCAGCATCTCCCTTGGTTCAGGAATGGGCTTTTGTGAAGGCAAGAAGGCTACCCCTGAGGAGTCATTACAGTATGGTTTGCGTTGCAGACAAGAAGCGGTAGATCCACACTGTTGTGTCCAGGGACAGATGACACAGAAATTAGCAGAGAATTTGGACTGGGAAAGGTATTTACCACGGCTAAGTGAAAATGATGGATTTCAGTGGATTTAGCAAGTAGATCTACAAGCACGGGGCACGTCTGGGGGGTCAGAATATTCAGGGTTGAGTTGAATTTCAGTGGAAATGTGTGTGATTGGGGCAATGAGAGGATAGTGAGCTCTGGTTTGTGATCTCCCTTTTTTCTTTTTTTTCTTTTTTCTTTTTTTTTGTTTTGTTTTTTTGTTTTTTCCCCCTAAGTTAGGGAGTAGGCAAGTTTGACACACTCAGATAAGCCGGTATGGGTGTTGGGACCTTATCTCAATACTTAAGAGGTCTGATTATGACCTTGAACGAATATGTGGGAGACTAAAGATGAAAGGAAAGTCAACAGCCCAAAGGGAGTTACAGCCAGGGGATAACTGCATTAGAATTCGGAAGGGAAAACACCAACGGGGAGAATATGTTAGTGGTGTGGATCAGTACAGTATTGTCACTCCCCAGTGTGAAAGTTAATATAGCAACAATCCTGATCTGAAAAAAGAGATAACGTAAGGGAAAATGTGTGGATTACAGTTAAAGCTTCCTAAAAACCTGCTGTCAATCAAATGAGATATTGGGTTCAATTTCTGAACCAAACTAATCCATGAGAGTTGGTTGTTCATGCAAGTCAGGTGGGGGCTTTGTGTGCCTATGGCTTTTCAGTGTCAGACACTGCAAGGTTATAAACTTCTGCAAACACTCCCTGAAAAGGTGGTAACTACGATGCAAATTAAAAGGTACGAGGAGCACTGATAATGTTTTTTCCTTAATAATTTCTGCTCTTTCTGGAATTGTGTATTCGAATACAACGCGGCACATAATTTTTAATACTCTTTGTAATTATAAATGGCTTTTAACGGTATGAGCCAAAACGTTATAGCCTAAATGTTATTTTAGAAGTAGTAAGCAGAAACAGCATCATTAAACTAAATTCCGTAATCTCTGATTTATGTGAATGTGGAAAATGCGATGAACATAATTTTTTGGCTCTTGCATTGCACAACTCGGCGTAGAGCAGCGTGTGTGCAAGCCATTCTTTCTTTGTTACTCATTTTGTTTATAATTTCTTCCTTCAAGCTACTTTGACAAGTTACTCAGAAAATGTGGAACGCACTAAATATGGAGGGGAAAGCAGTAAAGAACTTGGATCTGGAGGAAACCTGAAACCTTGGCAGTCCCAGAAATCCAGCATGGACTCCTGCTTATATCGCGTGGATGAGAACATGACGGCCTCCACCTACAGCCTGAACAAAATCCCAGAGAGGAACCTGGAGACGGTCTTGTCCCAGTCAGTGCAGTCTATTCCTCTTTACCTTATGCCACGGCCAAATTCAGTAGCAGGTAAGAAATAAACGTTTTTTGCCTTCAGGTCAGATTAAATAAAGCCAGACACAGTACATGCATGTCACAGCCTTTTTCATGTTCTCATTATCCGAAGAAAAATCTCCTTACTGTAGTCATCATCATTAAGCATGACAAAAATTGTCTTTTCATTTGACTTATTGCTTCTAAATGGAAAATTCCCGTGGGGAAAACTGGTTCTGATGACGTTTAATGGTTATTTCAGCAATCTGTGGTCTCTTTTTTACAAAATTGTACGACTGTAGGATTATTGGTGAATACATTAAAAAAAAAAAAAGATTCTTTGCTATCATTACAAGGCAAATAATCCTGGGTTTAAAGTACCGCATAATTCCAAGACATCACAGCCATTTCTACTGTTTCAAAGGATTCTTTGCAAGTAAAATCAAGTGTCTGATCTTCTCTGAAGATCTTAAGAATTTTGGAGTTAAGAGAATTATGGTACTTTCTCTCTACAGAAAAGTTGCTATGGATCCCATCTGTCTTGGTGGACTTTGCCCTGAACACCTTAGCACACGCGTGTGCACGCAGTGATTTGGCTTTTGCAGCATCTGGGATTTGCTAATGATTGAAATTTTTTGGTTTGGCATAACATGAAAATTTTCTTAATTTAATTTCATGTCTGGTGTTTGACAGATTCCTAAATGATGCTGTGACATATCTTATTGATGTCTTTTAAGTCTGCTAAGTTTCCCCCTGAAGCTGGTAACAGCAGGACAGAAACAAGAGATAAGATTAAAAATATTAAAGCTTTGCTGAAAAGCTGCTTGCTTGGAATTATTCTCCTTTGCTTTGCTGCCCCATATTTTTTTCTTGCTGGGTAACTTCCCTGGAGTTAAACATTCTGTTGAGGTGGTCTGTATGTCTGTCTGTATAGACACATGGAAAAATACAGTCTTTGTCTTTTTGTAGAGTCCCTGCAGGGTTCTCCCACTGGCTGGCAGCATGAATATTGCTCCAGAAAGTCCAGACTGCACAGAGCTTGGGATATTGTCTGTTAAAACAGCATCTCTTGGCAACTCAGGCTGCATTGCATAACTACATTAGATTTCCTTCTTAATCCCACTTTGGACAGTCACAGGCCTAAAAGCGATGTAGAAATGAGATTTTATAGATGCTAAAATATGGGTACCCTAAGCATGGAGGTACAACACCACAAGCTACTTATGTCTGAAAGAGTAAAAGCATGGGATTTCAGAATCGAAAGAGGGGATAGGAAAAAAGTGGGAAACTCCTCTTGCATAGCCTTGTTACTGTAGGTTCGTTTCTTATAAATGACACCGCGTAAACACCTTCAAAAGAAAACAGGGCAGGTAAGGTACCATAAATTTAAATACGTGCGTGTATTGGTTTAACCGACTTTGGAAGTCGTTGGCTTGCTTGATGCATTTAGAGGCAAATACCTTTTCAAGAGAAAACGATCTAGCAAGGTTCAGGAACACCTCTTCCTTCTGGCTGGTTTTGTTTTGTGGGGTTTTTGCTGCTTTTAAGTAGTATGTCAGCTAACATAGTTCATATCCCAGGATAAATCGCTGTGGTAGTAACTATGGACAAGAATACAAGATTTGGCTTAACCTTTTCTCATCAAACAATTACGTGTGATCTCTTATATGGCACCAGAAAATTATGTTTTCTAGGTGATAGATTTGTATGTTTTTTTTCCCCAGACGGGTTAACCTCATTATCTGCGTACTTGAATGATGGGAGAGGGAAACCAGATGTAGTGTCATGGTTGACTTAAGCCTATCTGTAAAATGTGCCGTTGCCCAAAGACTTAATCCTGCGCTGTCTGCCAACTCCACGTTCTTGCACCAGCGCTACGCGTTGTGTAGCCGTTTGATAAACCAGATTAGTAGACTAATCCCGCTGAAAATTAACCCTCTAGAAAATACGTGTAAAAATTTTGAGCCACATGTTCATTAGTGTGGAGGCAAAGAGTGGCTGGGGGGGGGGCAGAAAGCTGCCTTTCTTTTAGTGGTATTTCGCATTTTAAGGTAATCATGAAACCACAGCTTTGCTAAAACAGACTGTTCTTGTCTTTTTTTTAAATGCAGTTGAATTTATATACAAACAGTCTATTCTTGGGGACCAAAGCACGGTAGCACTTACACCTTGTGGCTTTTTTCTTTTTTTCTTCAGTTTTTTTTAAAGATTCTCCCTGTATATCTTCCAAAATGGCACAAAAATGTTCTTTCTTATAGCAGGCTTACAAACAGCATCACTGCCGTGTAATGCATCCCTTCACTCACCCTACAGCGTACAATTGGAGGCAGTTCTCCCAACATGTATTGATCTCGTCTTGCACTCTGTTACGTAATATTTCTTCAGAAACAGTTAAAAGCACGTTTTGGGGTAAATACTTTCTCTTGAAGAAAAACACTGGAGACTCTTGTGTACCTTAAAATGCCAAAGTGGGATGTGAGATTTGGTAGAGCAGTTCTGGGTCTTGGTAAATCACTGAGATTCATGGGTTACCATATATGTGATTGGAGTTTTTTAAAAGCCCAGTTGTGGGAGCAGCGAGAACATGTCTTTCACATTGGCTCAGTGGGAGCACGTACAGTGAGCAATACTGAGTGAGTTACTGCACAGAGTATAAAAGTTGTTAGGCAGTTTTATGGTATTAAGTCAGAAGCAGCTGTGAAGGGCACTGCTGTTTGCCCAGGCAGCGAGCATCGCAAAACAGACTTGGAAGAGAAAGGGGAACTGTGCTGCAAAAGGGTCGGAGCAAATTATCCCTCTCGCAGGAGTGGGAGAATTTAAAAGGTCTCCGGGTCACACATAACTGTGGACAACAAATTGCTCACAGCTTGGCTGTAAGGTAAAGTAGTACTCATAAATTAGAAGAAAATTAAGCAAAATGTGAGCATAATGTCTAAGCACTAATACCATGTTTGAGGGGGAAAAACTTAAGGAAGTTCAGGGACCAGAGCTGCCGGTTCTTTTCTCCCAATATCCACATTAACAGCTCTCCCTTACATTGCAATGAGTGCCACCACGCCTCAGAGCCAGCCCCCCATTAAAGTCAGTGGGGGTAGCTCAGGCACTTGAGTCCATTCCACCTTCAAATTTCATCAAATCTTTTCAAGATAAAAATGCAATTCAGCTCCTGAAATTGGTTTCATGCACCATACACAGACTGTCTTTATAAATGCAGAGAGGAGCCCAGCCTGGCTCCATATTGTCTTTTTTGTCTTTTGATATAGAAAAAGTATTTTTGATCTCCGTAGGGAATCTTTTAAAGATCATCTTACTGAGTTAGCACTACTCTTGCACTTTTTTTCTCGCAGGTTAGTGGAGCTAAATATTCTTTCAGCATTTTTTAGTTATGTCTCTCTGGAATTCCAAGGGTTTTTTACAATCTCGAGATTTTTGGTATTTTCTAGGTTATAGTTATTTCTGCCATTTTACTTATAAAGCCCCTATCAATTAAAAAAGATAAGTGGTTCCCTCGATGTATTCCTCTTATCTTTGGCGAGAACACTTGTTGCCACAGCGCAGCCTGAGAAACTTAGATTTTCATCAGCTAAATTGCATAAAACCAGGTGGAATGAAATGGTTGTATAGCTTTCATCTTGGAAAGTGAAACATATCCCACTCCAGCTAGATGCAAGGAACGGTGGCTCTTTGTGGATATTGGCCTTGGTTTCTCGTAGACTCTTGGAGTTGGAGAAGATTTACCTGGATTTACTGAAGATTTTTGATGTCATGCATTTAGTAGCTTATTTTGCTAAAGTTACCCTGTTTGAATTCAGAGTTTTAAGGTCAGATGGCTGAATTTTCTGAAAAGCTTTAGCGTAAGTTTTCAGCCATGTTGGACGTGAAAGTAAGGGGAAAATGCAATGTTTGCTGGAGGTAAATTCCTGTACTTGCTGCATTTGAGAGGCCCCAGCACCTCCAGCTTTGCCACTTGGGCACAGCCGGATTTCCTTGGTGTTATGCTGCTTTTGTTAAAACCCTCTTGAGGCTCCAGATTGGTGTAAATTCTTGTAATCTGACTGACTTCAGTGATCTGAGACAACTTCATTGACATGATGATCATATTATTGGGGAAAGAGAAAGGGTACAAAGCTAATCTGGAAATCTTCCGTGGTTATGGCACTGATAGCAACAGCAAAGTACCAAAAAAGCAATTATAATTTCCTTTTTTGTTGCCTTTATCTGTTCTCCAGGGGGTTGGGTGACAGTTTCAGAAAGGTAGTCAGGGCTTGCTAGCAAAATTCTTTCCAAAAAACCCCAAAAGTAAAAAAATAAGTGGTCCTTACTTCTGTGTTGCAGAACTTTTTACCTGTCAGGAGAGAGATGGTGTGTACTCTGAAATGAGAGAGGACTGCAATTTTTGAGAGGTTATGATCCAAGAAAAACACCTATAAAAATAATCCCAGGTCTTCCAATAATTCTTTAAAACTCAGTTTTACAGTTCAGCCCCATATGAATCCACTTGCTTTGCTGTTTTATTGTTCCCAGAAACTGAAAGCTTCAACTGCATTTTCTTCCCATCCCATCCCAGGCAAATACGCACAATAATTCATTTTATGTACTTCAACATTTTTCCTACTAATCATCAGAAGACGCTTGGCATTGGAGTTGGGCATTCAGGTTTTTGAATGGACACAAATTGCTTAGGAACGTTTGCATTTCGTGTACACAATGAACGTCTCATTCTATTTCCATTACCTGTGAAATGAAACATGAAATCTTGTGTTATTTAGACCACATGCATGGTTTATAAGGTCTGTTTAAATGTTAACAGAGAATTAAAATGCCCTTATATAATACCAGCTCCTCTGTTTTTCCTCTTGGAGAATATAAAGTAGCAGCAAATGTATTATTAGTTACTAACTTTAAATTCTTTATCCATTAGAAAAGTATATCTTTGAAGGTGAGGGCAGGATTTGCATAAATGCCTATAAATTATGTCTTTTTGAGAACACAGTCAGCAGTGGTTATCTTGGGGAGCATCCTGTATCCCACTATCTGGCAGCTGGTCCTCTAAGGGTGTTTCTGGCAGAGCGCTGAGTGTCTGGCAGGCCTGCCTACCTCTGCCTGCACCGCACAAGGGCAAAAGCACAAGCTAATAGTACAAGAAAGGTTATAAAATGTGGCTTGAAAAGCGTGACTGCCAGAAAAGCAAATATCTTTCTCACCTAAGGTCAGAAAAATACGAGGTCAAGCAGCGGTATCTGAGCAAGTGATGAAAGATATTGGAAGAAACTGGTCACAAAAATGGGGTTTTTAATGTTGAAATATGTTCATATTTCCCTCTGTCCCATGGTTTCCCTGGAGTAGTCCAGGAAAGGTCACAGAAACCGGGCGAGAGCGGTGATCCGGTCTGGAGTGACCAACCTGAGAGATGTGAAACCACAGTAAGACCCATTGAAGACCACACGGGAGGAAGCAGAGCAGAAGCTTTTTAAGAATACCGTTAACTCTGCTTGAGGGAAAGATAATTGATACAAAAATAGCACAGAGAGAAATACGGTGTTAAACGAAATGCACTGCAACAGGGGGAAAGAAGGTCTAATGAGATCTGTCGTGGAGCACATCCTTTTCTGCAAGCCCTGCGGTGGTAGCTGCATCGCAGTGTAACGAAAATTTGCACTTTTCTTCTTTTTTTACTTTCATTATGGGATATGATTAAATGCTGAATTAGATGCAACTCTTCATATGAACTATTCCAAGGAGAGAGAAGAAATGAAGATGCTTCGGATAAACCCCAAAACTTAGTATTGTCCTATTTGTGCTTGACCATTTCTTGATAACTTAGACTAGATATCCAGCCAAAAATTATGTCATTAAAGCTGAAGCATATTTATTAATACAGCTGTAAGGAAGCTGAATTTGGGGTACACAGAGTATCTTACCTTGAATAACACAGTCTGATCTGTGCGTCAGTCATGGCAAGCTGAATCCATTGACTCAGATGAGAGCATCTCCCCCAGAAGACCCTGTCTGCAAAGTCCACCCCCTCCCTGGGCTGCCAAATCCAATTTCAAGTCAGGTTGTTTTGCGTTTGTAGTTCAAATGTTAACATTGAAACTGGATTATCTTCCACTATTTGTTTACCATTTCCTTGGGAGATTTGTGTCTGCGGTATACAAGTATTATTTTTTGAGGAGGTACTTTTGTTCTCTCTTGTGTTTCATCTGCAGTCACTGTGTCTTATTACATAGGATAAGGTTCAGAATTGAGGGGAAGCTTTCAACAGTTTAATATTATATTTTCTAAGATAAATTGATCTTGCATAATTTTTGAAGTACTGAAGCATGTTCTCAGGAAAAATTACTTCTAGTTCCTCTGGCCTTAGATCTCTCTAATTATTCCTCAGTTCTAAATCAGGAAGATAAATCTCAGTTCATCAGCCTGAGAAATGGCAGGATAGTTGTACTGACAATCGCAAAAATAATCCGTGGCAAAATGTGAAATGGATCTGGCAGCTCACGCTGACTGCAGTTCGTCATGTACAATTCTCCTCGGTTGCGGCTGTAGATGATGATGATGATGAAGATGGGAAGAGAGCCTGGCTTTGGACTGCTGAGGAATAACTCTTCGCTTCTTGTAGGACCAACAATAAATCAGGCTGCTGGCCATCGTCATGCTCTTCTCCGGCAGTGCACAAAGTCCACCCCTGCAAATCATCTGGGATTGCAGCTGGCTTCTCATTTCACAGACAGGACAGAGGTTGAAATGCAAACTCTTTAAATAAATAAAAAAAAAATAAAAAATGCCGGCAGGATTGCAGTTCTCCCCAGGAAATGAAACAATTTTTCTTCCAGGAGGCTGCATGTGTATCGTAGGGACTCGAAAAATACTCAGTTGTTGTTTGCTTCAGAAACTCCTTTCTGCCTGTTGTACAGTAATTAGTATCATCAAGCAGCCGTCGGAACAGCCAGATCGTCGTGCCTTTGCCGTTTGCTATTTTGGAGCAAGCCGAGTTGATGCTCCTGATGTGTAATAAAAGACCGACTGCCGTGTCTCTGTAGAGCTGAGTTACTGGGTGAGTGTGAAGAACAGCTCTCAGGCTTCATTCCTGTCTTCTCACCAAAATCCACATCCTGGAAGATCAATGCAATTTGAAAGATTGTTCAGCCCTTTGCATTAGAAAAGCTTTTTAATTACACAACTCAACAAGTGCTGGCAAAATTGTGTTCCTCAGAAACTATCATGAGTCCCAACATTGCTAATCCTCCTTTTAGCTGCTAGCTGGTGTGGACACAGTCTAGAAACCAGTTTCTAAGAATGTCTTCAAAGTCTGGCTCTGCATTAACAGCTGTGGTCACCAGTTGTCCATCATTTAGGCTCCAGAAATCTTGGCTTCATGTTGAGAACCATTCCCTGGATTGTAAGTAGGAAAATCCTGCAGCCTGTAAGTAGGCGGCAAGGAGAAGATAGGACTGATGTGTATGAGGCACTCGGCTCCTTATTAACTGTGGCTTTTGTGTAAGAGATGAAATATCACAGAACTCCATTCATCTGAAGCTATTCTAAAAGTGGGTTTTGAGGACTTAAAAAGGAGGGGAAAAAAAGACCAACAACAAAACCCCCTTAAAGGCAGCCTTCTTGGAAGAAAAAAGTAGAACTGCCAATATTGCAACGTAAGAAATATGCCCATGGTGGTTTTTAGCCTCTGTTTTAAAGAAAGTGATGTGTCAAGTGGGAGATGCCATGCTTGGTTAGACCAGCTGATAGAGTTTGAAAAACTGGGCTTGAAAACCCGGGCATACTCTCCCAGCGAGTCTCTTCATCAAGTTTTTTTCCACAAAGTTTTAAATTAACACGATTAGTACGGATTTAAGAAAACTACACGCTAGGTGCGGAGCTGCCACTAGTTGATGCTTCTGAAACAAGCAAGTCGTGTGTGTTTTGTGAGTCAAATATAGTTTGGGCGGCACAGGTGGTGTGTGGCACATGATCTATGCCTCTTAAGAATAACAATTTGGTACTTAAAATCCTGTGCAATTAGCAGGAGGCTCTCTGCCCTGGAGTATTGCAGGTCTTGCTTCTTGGGCATGCAGCATGTTTATAGCGCAGTATTTTCTCCGTGTGGGTAAGATTGGCTTGTTTGAGGGTGTTTTCCTGGAGACTGAAGAAATAAAAAAATTTGCTAATAATCATATTGTAAAACTGATTCTTTATTCAAGGACTAATGTGAATTTTTTTTTTAAAAAAGTTATTTTAGTTTTTTGTTGATGAGTAATTGGAGAGGAAATAATTTTTGGTTTTAACTGTTATTATATAAATTGGAAAAAGGAGCTTTTATCAGTTTGTTGCTACATTGAATGATCTTGTATACAGAAATGAAATTACCAGCAAGATTAAAGTTTCTGGTCATCCTCGATGGCTCTGTATGTGCTTGATAGAATTAAAATGGGACTGGAGCAAGACTGAATATGGAATTTAGAGGGAGGAAACGTCCTTCACCAGCTGACAGATATGTATAGAGAGAGACATATATACACACACTCTTATACATATATATGTATATATATTTAGTGATGGAGCATACGCACAGTTGTGCTCTGCTGTGGGTGCTCGGTTCTGCTTGCAGCAAGTCCAATATGGAGAGTTTTGTTTTCTTCCCTTTTTTTTCAGAGAAGCAGGAGCAGCTTCAACAGGGTAACTTGAACTGAGGATATTTAACAGAATTCAGTAAAGAAAAAGTGTGGTGTCTTCACAAAGAAACAGTAGTTCTTTCAGCCAGCAAGTTTGTTTATTGTATGCAACGAAGCCTTGGCGCGGCAAAACTGCTGAGCTCTGTGTAACGCATTAATAACTCCCATTCAAGGCTAGAAGATACGCCTGGAAAGGATGATAATCCTTATCCTCATTTAATGGTCTGCATAGCTTACTGCAGTGTCATTTACAAATATAAAAGAAAAGCATTCAGACTTCAGTTTTAAAAAATTATTTTTTTTAAAAAAGGGGATCCCCTTTGCCTGAATATTCCTTTGTAAACTCTCCCAGGATCAGTTAGGGCCGTTTCTGGTGTGGTTTTTCACTATATCCTGAATGCACTAGCCAGTGCTAGGCAATGCTGGCTGGCTGCTTTTTATCTTATTGCCTGGCAATCAACTGAAGTGAAAAGGGATTTTTATTTAACAAGAACGGTCCTATTTTTCATGAGGAGGTCAGCAGCCACATGTCTGAGTGCATCAAATATATAGGCATACTCCAGCTGACGCTGGCATGGCCGGCACAGACGGTGGGATGAAGGCTGAGGGCAGGACTGACCTGCCTGACGCGGTACCAGGCTCCTGGGCAGGCTTGTGGTTTGTATCCCTGGACCCCAGGATACTTTGGGTCTGCCTGCAGTTGCTGCAGTAACACCCACTCTTCCACTGCAGATCCTCCGGCTCAGTTACACTGCAAAAAGTGGACATAAATTGCACACGTTTTTATGCAAAAGGCACATTTCATTGGCCTGTGCCACCGTAGCGTAAGTGAAACCTGAAGCTGAATGCTGGAGGTGCTGTGAGCAAGCTGCCGTGGGTTTAGTGCTTACAGACAATAACTTGCATCCACACTAAAGGCACATCTTTCTAATTGCAGCATTTCAGCTCTAATCTGCTCCTTCACAATGAACATCTAATCAACTTTACAAGAGTAGAAGAGCATGAAGGACTTCTAAAAACAGACTTTGATGGTTTTATCTCCTCCCTTTTCTCGCTCCCATTGTTTACCTTTTGTCCTCTCTCTGTCTCTCTCTTATTCTTTTTCTTAAAACTTACATAGAGAGTTCAGGCAATTTTAAGAACAGCATTAAAAATTGCTGCCAAATTTAAGCCCTTTCTCCCCACCCCTTGTTACAGTCTCTGAATCTTGCTTAGTTTTTGACTGCAACAAGATCTTGTAAAGATTTTTACATGGTCGTTAGGCATTGTAGTAAAAAATGTTTCTCTTTGTTTTGAAATTTTCTGCCTTTCCGTTTTGTTGAATTGTTACATCATGTTGCGTGCAAAGGATGAAGGATGCAAAGTCCAGTGCCGTGAGCTACTCTAGAGAGCTATATCAAAATATGTACTCATTTCACAGCGAAGAATTAATGTCAGCTTCACAGGCAGTCTTTGAAGAAGTCATTTAATTAGTTCAATTTAAAATAATAATCTTGTTACAGTAATGGACCAAAAACTGAAGAAAAAAAAAGCAGTATCAGATACAGAGTACTGAGCAGCCGAATATTGAGCAGTGTGATTTCCGTTGGTAAATGTATACCATATTTTGGAAATGGTTGTCAGAACAAGAACAGAGCTGGTGATCTGCAAAGACTATTTTTTAAGTCTTCTGTGTGTAATTGGGAAGCTTATTTCATGCAGTGGAGTTTTCATTCCTTTGTTTTATAATATCCTGTAAATTATTTGACTGAAAAGGGTTCTGACATGGCAGAATGGTGGGTAAATTCAGATGCAAGTGGCCCAAATTTGTTTTGTTTAAACCGCATTTTCTCCTATCTTCCAATCATCACCAATAAAAAAAAAAATGATTGATGCAGCTTTGTGGCCAGTGTTAACTCAAGTCATTCCCCTCTGATACGGTCCGGAGGCTTTTCCCACCGAACCGTGCAGCACCCATCATGAAACTCGATTTTAAAAATGGTTGTCGTCATCGGGCAGCTGTGGAAAAAGCGTTGCTTAAAAACTGATCGCTGAAATGATCGCTGTAAATGTCACATCTTGGTAGGGAGTGCCGCACGTGAGGTGATGCTTGAGGCCATGGCGTTTGGAGAGAAATACCTTTAAAACCAGGCTGGTTGTACCCTGTTTGCTGTATTTTGCCGTAATGCCTTGGGGATCACTGCTCGTAGCTCTGCCCCGCAGAAGTAGCCCGCTCATCTGGAGGTGCGCGCTCGGCTAGCGGTGGGACAGTCCATGTGCTTCAGTTGAAAAATGGAATAAAAAATAACTTGCACTGTATTATCTGCAGGTTTCTGAGAGAGAGAGATAAAGTTTCTAGCTGCAGTTTCTGTTCCAGCCACGCTTATTCATGTAATGATGGCACTTTCTGCAGAGACGGATAAATTATTCCTATTTAATCTAGCATTGTAAAGAAGACTAAATTCTCCCATGAGCAAGTAACATTGGAATAGTAAAGTTATATTCTTTAGTTCAGATAACATTTTTCTCATTTATTCGTGTATTTTTGCTGGTCTGTTGAAAGTTTAATTTTTCTGCCCCTAATTCTGGCTTTATGAACAGGTAAATGTTAATATCCAAACTAAGTAGCTCTAAAATAATTGAAGAGGAGATTGTAGGCTTCAGCATAAAATGCACTGTTGAGTTGTCTATTACATAGTAGGAAATGCCGCCTGCCTCTGTCAAGCTTTGCACACACGTGATTGAGTAAGTTTTGTGATTGGGAGAACTTAGATCGCATATAAGAGACTCCGTGTCTCCATTTTCCATGTGTCTTTTTTATTTGTGAACCTCAGCAGGAGACTAAACCAGAGCAAATACCTATGTGGCATGAGAAAAAGTTACCAAAACACTTCTTTACTCCTTGCTAGGGGAAATTAGACTTGGTTCGTCTCAGCTGTGTTGACTCAATGTTACAACTCTGTGTATTTTGCTTAAAAAAGGAAAAAGACATTAACCAGAAATTAGATCTGAAAGCCAGGTGTGATGTAGCTGTTCGCTTTCTCATGGCAGCCACCAGCTCAGCCCACTTAGAAGACCTCGCTTACCTGGACGAGCAGAGGCACACTCCCCTGCGGACCTCCCTCCGAATGCCGCGGCAGAGCATGGCTGGCGCCCGCACGCAGCAGGACCTGCGAGGTAGGAGCACGCTGGAGGCTTCGGGGCCTTCCATTTCACAGGGGTCTCTGGGGTGGGAGCTTGTACGGCATCTGCTTTGTCCACGTCCCCATGAAAACGCTAGAGCAGGACTGTTTTATGTGCAGGTATTAAGCGCTGCCTCTCTGTGAGGATGTGAACCAGTCTCCTTTATTTGCAGCGTCCTTCTCGGTGGCATGGCCAAATCGAAGGGGAAAGAAAATAAATGAAGTAATGAACTAAGTATTCCTGCCTTCTGTCTGATGGTAGCTGGCCAGATGCTGCCTTGCTGCTCCTAAAACTGTGCTGTGATCAGTGAAGTGCTGTTGGTGTAACACTTTGGGGTTGCTTTTCTGGGCTGACTTAAACGTCCAGTTTGCCAGATAAACACTGTATGTAGCCACGGTATAAAGATGCATCCCCCATCACAGTCCTGCAGACACTGATGTTAAAGAGGTTCCTCCCCCG
>NW_008824232.1:76914-80713 GCF_000699105.1 Pygoscelis adeliae | reverse complement strand
TGCGCTTTAACGTGTTGGAGCTTTGAACTCTTGTTTCAGATGGATTGTAGAGAAATTGTATTGTTGAATTGGCCCGAAGTCTGAGCGGCCTCATTTTTCAGGAGCACGAGTACAAATCGGCAAATTGTACATTGAAAACAGCATGCTGCTCTGCGCCCCGAGGCGGGGTGATGGCTGTCTCCTCCACACATGTCCGGCTTGCTGAGAGCGCTGCCCTCCTGGAGCCCGGCAGCCAGGTCCACAGCGATGGCGCGGGCTGCATGTGCCTACGGACAGCCCAGGTCTGAACCTGCACCCCCCGGCTCAGGAGCATTGCCCTATACATCCACCCCTATATCACATAGGGATATTCCTGCAAAAGATCTCCAAATTCCTCTCCCTGATTGCTCCCCTAGCAGCCCTCTGTCAGTCTCTGAGCACTGCACAGCTAATACTTTGATAGTTTCTAAAAAAATGACAAATTTTGATGGGCTGCTATCTTTTTCAAACAAAAGCAAAGCACTGCAGCCCCTGCTTCGCAGTTTGCAGCGTACCAGTAGGGAAGGAGCCAAGCGCAGTGTATGGAACCACCATCCCGACGCGTCCCTCTTACGGACGCTCACAATGCCAGTATTCAGGCAGCGCTTTGACTTCTGAAAGGCCTTTTGAGAGGGGAATTTTTGTGGTTCTTCCTGGCAAATTCCATAAAAAAGACATTAGCAATGAGAAGAGGAGCCAGGGCTGACATTTTAGTATTTTTTTTATTTCCAGGCAACTCCAGCTAGATTCACCCCACGTCCTTGGGGTTTCAGCCCACCTTACAACTTCCATCCCCCTTTTAATCTGAGCACAGTCTTTGGCTGCATCCTCAAGCGATTACCGTGACAGCCCTGCATCTGCAGCAGATCACCAGGTTAATGCTTCGTCCCCATCATTTGTCATTGCGCAGATGAATCAATGGCCGAGAAAGCTCATTTGGGGGGTTTTTCTGGTTGTTGCTGTGCCATGAGACTAGTTTGTTCTCCCCTGTTCATAGAGAGAAGGGGGTTTGTTGGCGGTACATTGAACCTTTCTTTTCTCTGGGGTGTTTTTGAGCAAGTGCCCACCATCCTTCCTTTCAGGTAAGGAAATCAGGAGCTGGAGGGTGGCAGGTTGGGTTTTCGCTCGGCACGGCAAGCACGACCTGTTACAGTGTGGTTGGGATTTCTACCAAATACACGAGCCCCCGGCTGGAAGAAAAAAGTGGTTTTGTGTCACTTTGGATCGCAGTCTGTAATGAAATGATATTGGCTGGTAAGGCAGTTATAAAAATGTATTAGCAGGCAGTAAGTGAAGAAAGCAAAGTTTGACAGACAAAATTTCCATATGTTTGAACAGAGTAGCTTGCCAAGGCTTCGTAATTTGCAGTGATTGCATCCAAAACATTAAACTTTATTGTAGGAACAGAATCAAATTGTTTTCCAGACACACTTTTAAAAACCATGTAGCGGTACATATTTTCTTCCTTCTTTTTGTTCTTTTTTTTTTTCTCTTTTTTGTGAAGGTTGCATGAGAATAGCAGCAGTGTTTCAGTTTTTTGGAGTTTGCTTCTGATCCTAGTTGAGGTGCCATGCTATTTTTAAAACGTGAGGGAGTAGAGGAGGATGTGAAAAACCCAAACCACCACTATTTGGAAATATTTTCATTTCATTGAATATGTGAGGGGTTTTTTTCCCCCAAAATACTACATGTTCCAGATATTACTGTGAAATTGCATCGATCTGGGCTGTTATAATCACCAGCTCTTTGTTCCAACTGGAAATCCTAAACTTGGTTTTAACTTTAATATCTCTAGTCTTGGCACTGGGCTGAAATAGCGAAGCAATTCCTGGCCCTGTATCAGGGGAACACGTTACAGCCCGCTGATTTGTTCCCAGTGTTCAAGAATCCCAGTGCAGGGAAACTAAATGGGAGACCATCCCTGCTATTTTTTGTTAAATCACTTATTTTAACCAGGGGAGTAATTTAGCCATCCCGATGGCTAAGAGCATGACGAGTATTCGTACCAGCAGCAGGTTTTTAATAGGATGGTGAACACAGTTTTTGCTTTTACTGTTTTCAGCCAGCGGGATTTGAAGCTGCTCAGGGTTGCTGTACCCCAAGGTACAAGATGATGGCTGTGATGAGCAGGAGCCAGATGGCGACCAAATTATATGGTATTAGAACACCCTGACTGTTGCCGTCATGATTTTTTTTTTCTCCAAAAAGCAAATGTCAGCGCTGATCCAGGGTGTGAAGAACCGTGGTGCTTAGGTGAGGTTTGGAGTGGAGGAGAGGATGGCTCAGACTCCACCAATATCTTGTCTACCAATATAAGCAATACGGCAGTAGCATGTTTTCCTTAAACTGTCTACATTTTCTGGGTTTTTTTTTCCTCATGGTATGTGTTTAATACTGTCACCTTTGGGGTAAGAGAGTGTCACGCACTTGTTAAAAAGGCCAAAAAATAGTTTAGCCTTCTTAGGCACACGGTCTGTGAAAAATAGGCACTGGTTTCATCCTGACAGATGTATACATTTAAGATGACACTTGAAAGAAGTTGCAGTCTAAAGCAAGTAAAGGAAATGAACTCAGACATTTGGCTAATTTATGGGTTCTTGCTTAACGAAGGACACAGCAGATGCTGATTGATACTGTGTTATTCAGAACGGCACTTCACTGTAATAAATATTAAAGCACTTCTCACCTGGGCTTTCTCTCAACATATTGGCAATATCCAGGCTATGCAGCTTAGCCCTGTAAGGGCTTGCTTTGGACAGCAAGATGTATCTTCCACCGGGAGATACTAAAATGGCAACAAAATGCGTGGAGAACAAAATGTAAAACAGCTAAGGAGCTGTGGATCCTGACTGCCCACGTAGCTGAGAAAAAAAATCCTGTTTGAAGAGAGGGGAGTCAGTAAACCAAATGATTTCTGAACAGGCATTTTGGAGTCTTTCAACAACTAAAATAACTAAAAATTCACTTTGGGTAGCAGAGGGTGACCTGTGTGGTAAAGCGGGATGGGCCTTTCTCTGACTTTGCTCCTGCTCGTTTTCAGCCCAATGGCTTTTTTTCCATCGTGCACATAATACAGCCAGCTTTGGTTTGATTTAATTGAAGTTTTCAGCCACAAAAGGAGCCAGGATGGGTATGGTAGGCAGTGTTTCACCTTGGGATTTGAATTTATTGCTTGGGCTCTACAGAAGTTTGCACAGTATTTCATCAACTCTCATGAAAATTTTACACTACCAGACCTCATTCTGTCCCACTCCACACACTAATTTCCAGGAAAAGTATGGGTTTAATTTATACTAAGATATTATCAGAAGTTCTGGGTATTTCTGTGGGTCTCTGGCTTAAGTTCTATAAAATGCTTCATTAAAAAGGAATATAAAACTCAGCAAGTGTTTGACAAATTTTCAAGGATGGGAAGGCAGGTTATTCGCATACTTTGATTTTCACAAGTACTAAAGTCAAGTAGCTAATAGGGTTCATCCAAAATGTGTGCGCACATCCTCACCTGATACTTCTGAACCTTCTTATCCGCTTTTTTGGAGCCCTTTCCATTAGCTTATCCTTTAATTAATTTCTGCCCCAAATGCTGACGCTCTGGTGCAGCCTTCCTTCTCTCTGATTCTCCTTTCCTTGTGATGTGGGGTATTTTTTCAACTCTTTGAAAAGAGTTGATAAACCTCCCCAGGGCTCCGGGGTCTCCCCCCAGGTTTGTGCCTTGTCTTCCTGTGCCTGGGGACTGCTGGCTGCTGAGGGTTGTAAACTAAATAGTAACAGGGGAGGATTT
>NW_008824232.1:41924-76904 GCF_000699105.1 Pygoscelis adeliae | reverse complement strand
GGAATGAATGAGGATCTGGCACATGGCTTGCAATTAGTCAATGGCAGTCTTAAATTATTCATAAACGTTTTCGACAGTCCACCTAGGAAAAACGTAGATGCTGCATTTGTCTTCAAAACGTGGTGTGGTGAAATAAAATGTCTTCTGCTGGCACGTGGAGGTGACTTTGGTGGCTGGTGGGACAAAAAGTGTCTTCTCAGCACTCATGTCCAAACCAATGTGGCAGTACGTGTTTTCTTAATGGCGAGATGCTTACCAGCATCCCCTGCCCTCCAGGAGCCCTGAGATTACGAAGCCTGAGGTCGTGGAATGGCTTGTCAGGAGAAGTAGTTTGGTCCGCTGTGGTCAGCGACTGGTGGTGTTGGAAGGTCTGGAGAGGCAGGAAGGTTGAATATAGGTAGAGAAGCGGGTATGTCTCTTCTCAGGGGTTTTGTTAAGCCTCTTTTAGGACAGGATATGCTATTCCCAGCTGACAACCAAGATGTGTATATTCTTGTCCACTTGGATAAAGACCAATCTTTAGGATATCCTTTGTCTATTTGGGGTGTTGTGGTCAAAGCTGTAGGCGTCACATAACCTCAAAGCCATTTGCACCTCTGAAAAGAATCCAAGATTTGAGTCCAGGTCTCCACCATGTAAAGCAGGAGCATTGGATCCTATAGCTTTTATATTTAATCAGTCTTGTCTCTGCATTAAGCCCTGAGACCATTTGGTACCTGTTAGACTTCTGGCTTTCAGAAGAGTATTATTGTACATTTTCACTCACTAACAGGACGTATCACGTATATACACGCACGCACAAGTAAAGTAAAGCTGTAGCTTATCAAGCACAAATCTCAGCTTGATGTTTTCCAAATGGAGTCTCTCTTTTTTTTTTTTTATTTTCTATATATAGTATTGGTGGCATAATACAAACAAAAAATTTCCCTCATCAAATGCACTGCTGGAACGCTTAATTTGCATCAGTCGGACCACTACAGCTGGTTATCTCTGCCACGTCCATGTGCTGTTGCTTGTGTGATGTGCCATCCTCTGGTGGGAAGCCCATCAGCCCTGCTGACGCCGAGAGCCAGGCTGGTGCTGCTGCAGCCAGGAGCTGTGATGGGGACGTGGGGCCGCGCGGCCCCAGGGCTGCCTCGGCACCGCCGTCTGCAGCAGCCCCGCTGCCTCGTCCCCTCCCACCGCCAGCGATTTTGCTTCTCCAGCATCTTCCCGTGCCAGTACATCCTGCTGCGCTCGCGTGACAGACCCCAGCAAGGGGAATCAAACGAGCTGCTTGTGAGCTCATGCAATTCAAAAGCCATCTCCACCCTAGGATAAATTTAAAGCACATTCATCATTTTCAAGTGGGAATAAAAATACTGCTCCTGTCTGCAGCATTTTCTGTATCAGTTTAAAAAAAAAAAAAATTCAAAATCCCTAACATTTTTAAATACAAGCTATTTTCCTTAGGCATATCTGGTGTAACCTTAAATCCCAGCCCCTTTATCAGCTCTGGTTTAATGGATCAGCTCCCTGGTCAGGCCTGTGAAGGATTTCAAGGTGACTTGAGCCGCGGGCATCGGTTCAGCGGTCCCCCAGAGAGGGGCCCAGTGCAGTGCCGGAGTCGGGGTACGGGGACGGGACGGGGTGGTGCTGGGGCAGAGGCGGCAGAGCCTCGGAGTTGGGGGGAACACTTTGCTGCTGCCAGACTGGTTCAGGGGGAGGGATGCTGGGAGGGAGCAGGCGCCGGCATGGTTTGTAGCTTCCAGAGGGATTCGTTGCACGGCCTGGGAGTGGAGCTCATCCCAAAGTGCAGAGCTTGACACAGCACGCTGGTCTGTTCAAAAACCATGTGTTTATATTTACAGTGGGATCTTCAGGGTGGTAGCACATCTATAACCTCTCCCCATGCAGATAAAGCATCCCACTGTTGTAATTTGATAAACTATTTTCAATGAGTTTAGTACAAAGTCTGGTGCAGTAGCATTATCTGTACCCCTGAGGGCCTTCGGGCCAGACCAGGGGGTCTGCACAGGGATTAAGCCACCACAGCGGAGGGTGAGCGGGTGAAGAAATGACAGTCGTCAGCAGTTGCTGAATGATGTTTATGCTTTTTAAGTGCCTGAGGGCTTTTAAAACTTCAAAGAAACCAAATGGTCTCCACTGGAAGCAGCTAATGTAAATGATGGGAGTGTGATCGTGCCAAGAGATAACACTGAGCAAATGGATAGCCTTTTTACTTAGAATCCTTCTGAAGTCCGGCTCAGGGAACTCCTCCTCTGTGGCTTCATGGGATTTCTTTTAAAATATGCTATGAAGACATCTAGATTTTGTATGGTTGTTTTCGTTTTCAGCATGCCATATGATCTCAGAACAAATTGAATTCAACTTCTGTGATCCACAGCTCAAATTTTCCACAGCTTATTACATCAGCTTAAATATATGTGTTGAATGTCAAGTACAAGGCACGTATTGCAGTTGGAAGGTGTGTTCAGAGCTGCCATACCAGGTCCAGGTCTGAAATCATGTCCCACAGATGTAGCTCCATCCACATCGCTTAGCCCTGACTTGAAGGAATTATGTTCTAAAATTCAAAGTCTGCAGCTAAAACACGCAGGGTGACCAACCTCCCCCTGAGTGGGAATCACCTGCTGTCTTTGTGGCCACCTTCTGTAAGTTTTTAATTAAGAAACCATTTCAGTGGTAAAGTGGGAAGATCCAGCAACTGTCTCTGCTGGCACAAAATGCTTTCATCACTTTTTTTTTTTAAATAGATTTATGTGTATCATCTCCCAATTACAGATCTCATGGGCGGAACGCACCATATGAGTTGATCTTTCTAATAGCATCTTTGCACCGGATCTGTGCATAGTTGTTACTCTTTTTCAGTGTGCATTCCCTAGATAGGTTGTGCCAAATGGAAAGAATGGCAAATACCCTCTCCCTCCACCCCTAAATGTTCCTGAAAAAGTTTCAAGGCTGGTTTGGGTTTAGTTGTATGTTTTATTATAATCTAATGCATAAAAAAATGGGAAAAGTAACATGATCAATATCCATGTTTTTAGGTGTTAGCGTTGCACCAGCATACATGATCTGTTGGGGAGGTATTTCTTGCACTCCCTGTTAACTTTATGTTGCTTGTAACACCGCTTTTCCTTGCGAAAAGAGAAAATGTTTTAATTGCCATACAGGAAAATCCCATCAGCAATCTGGTTTCATTTACATGCCTTAGAATAGCTGAAATAACTTTGCTTAGATTGATTTAACACTTCTAAGTGCTAAGATTTTTTTTTGTGCTCATTGGATTGAACAGGTGAACAGACATATTAAATATCTATATATTGAACAGACATACAATACTGTGTCACAGGGGTAGCTGCCTTGGAAAGCGTACCGTTCTGCCTGTGGCAGGGCCTTTAATTATGGTGACTTAAAGCAAGAAATTTCATTTCTCCAGCTACACTTTCCCTAGCTGTAAACTACTTCTTCCTGTAAGATTCTCTGAACTCCTTTGGTGGAAAATGCTATGAATGGGCCAGATGCTTTTAACAACAAACCTGTGGGTATTAAACAAGCTTGTATTTTTTTTGCCTTTTGCAATGAAAAGATATCTAAGGAAGTTTAAACAGCAGTTTCTAAACTGTAGTTTTACTGTTAGCATTGACGTTTATGTTCTTTCCCTGTGTTTCTTCTTTATAGTACGCTTCGCACCTTATAGACCTCCCGACATCTCTCTGAAACCACTGCTCTTCGAGGTGCCCAGCATCACCACTGAGTCCGTCTTCGTTGGCCGGGACTGGGTGTTCCACGAGATAGATGCGCAGCTGCAGAGTTCAAACGCCAGCGTCAACCGAGGTGTAGTGATCGTTGGGAACATCGGATTTGGAAAAACCGCCATCATCTCCAGACTGGTTGCGCTCAGCTGCCACGGCACACGTATGAGACAGATTGCTTCCGATAGCCCACATGCCTCTCCAAAACGTAAGTATAGCAGCACACAGATCTTCAACAATCAGAGAACTTTTCCATCAACTTTTTTAACAGTTTTGGCCGAAAAGATCCCATTCCTCTTCAGGCCCAAGAAATCAGCTTAGTCTTTGTTGCCAAGCAAAGGAAGCACCTGGCAGCAATATTTATACTGCTCCTGTTCCAAATCTTCTTTTTGAAGAGTCAGAATAGCCTGTCTCTTATTTCTCTGACTTAGAAACATCACGGATTTTCTCTGATTGGGAAGACTCCAATTTTAATTGCCAACATTCTATTATTACAAATCCGTGCCGGTGCATTCTCCTTCCCAGATGGTTTGTTTATCTCAGTTTATCATAGTGTTAATGTTTAGGGTGGGTCGCAAGCCCATGTAGGCTCGGCACCCAGGGTTGCTCCACCTCTTGTGGTCCCATCCAGTTCACATCACTCTGTGCTGACATGTTTGCAGGTGGGGATGACAACATTTTAAAATCATTCAGCTCTCAGTAAGTGAATAAGACAGGACTAAAAATACCGGGTTAGATACCTAAAGGTATCTTTAAGGGTCTAGGTCACTGTATCTCAGTGAAACTATAGTTAAATCTGTTTACTGGAATCCAGTACTCTTAGCCGTGTTGAAATATCTGAAATGTCACCAAATGTTGGCATGTTGAATAGTGTCACTTGTCAGAGCTAAATGAACAATGCGTAGTGAAAGGCAGGGCTTGTTTCTATATTTTAACTGCAGCTCTGCAGTGCACCAACTGTGTGTCTCCCCAGTCTGCTTAGAGGGATTGTGGCGATTAAAGAGACTGCTGTACTTAACTGTTTCCAGACTACGAGTTTGGATATTTCAAATGAGAGTGCCCTGCATCTTTCATGCACAAAGGACGAAGATCCTTGGTCACACCTAACATGCTGTTGTTTAGTTGGCACTCTGGTATGTCTATGAAGTTGAAAGCTGAATGATTCCTTAGTGTTAGTTAGGGGGTGCAGAATCAATCAACTAAGTCGACCTTATTTCCTAAAGAGATCAGAAGTCCTAGGCTAGCTATAGAAGATAATAATTATTCTGCAAATTTCTTTGATTCTTTTTTTTTTCACATGCTGAAAAAAAAAATCTGTTATGCTTAGTAAAATCTATGTTTAATAATAAATGCCAAGCAGGTGACCTGACTATACTACAGCAGTTGTGCTATCAGCATTATTAAACTGGCATAAATACAGCCTCATATTCTTAATTCCTGTCTCAGAAAAATAAAACAGGTGAAGGTGGTGTTGCATGGTCAAAATCAAGACTGTGCATCATTGCTAACACGTTCAGGGTTTAATTATGTAGGCAGTCGTCCTCCTTTGTTGTTTGCCATTAAATGGGTCATTGTTTGCATTATGATTTCAAGTCAAGCTTAAGGATGCATTGCAGCAATCCATTCAGGAAAATCCTCTGCTAGTACAGACTGTGCTTAAGAGGACTGTTGCTTTTAAAACGTTCCTAAAATAAAGAAATCAGTAATTAGACATCATCAAGTACTGCATGTCTTAGTGTCATTCAAAAATATTCAGTATGAGTACCTATGAATGAAAATAAGAGTGGTTTGAAAATGTTATCCACAAAGGCCAGGTGAATGGACAGTTGTAGCAATCTACCGGTAAAGCAAATTTCTGCATTGCCAGGCAAAAGAAACCACTAAAATGCAATAGAAAGCAGTTAAACTTGACAGAGATGATTCCAGCATAATTCATTATTTGCTTGCAAGCCTTTTCCAGATCCTGGTGCTGCTCCTGCTTCTCCCCCTCTGATTACATTAATAGGCTTCAGATGGATATGTTAGCTGTGGCTCTCCATTTATTTATGTTATAAAATAGGTACATAATTCAGAAAAATCGGCTGTCTCCGCTGAAGGAGGACTCGGAACCAAATTAACCAGCGATTGTTCATAACAAGGGAAGATCTATTGGCAGAACTGCAGAGTAGGAGAGCACTGCACTAAAATATACCAAACTTGAAGATAGAGCATACCTTCGAGAGTGCACAATTCACTCAATTATTGTGATTATTTTAAAGTCAGTGAAATTACAGTGGAGAAGATGAATGAGACAAGCTCAATGCTTTATCTTAGCGGTCCTTCCCAAAAGGGCTGCTTCCAAAAGAAGTTTCTTGGCAAGCCTCTGACCTGGCTGGACGGTGTCGCAGTCTCTTGCTGCCTGAAATCCTAACCAGAGCATTTGTGGAAAGTACTTCAACTGCCATGGATGACCTGCTAGAAAACAGCAGCTGCCTAGTCCGTAATAATAATGTCTGTTGTGCTTGTCCTGTAGCAATTCATAACCTCTTTCCTTGGGACAGATGTGGATGCAAACCGAGAGCTGCCCTTAACCCAGCCGCCTTCTGCTCACTCGTCAATCACCAGTGGGAGCTGCCCGGGGACTCCTGAAATGCGCCGGCGCCAGGAAGAGGCCATGCGGAGACTTGCTTCACAGGTATGGAAACATTTGTCTTGGGATTTTTTTGGTCCTTGGGAAAATGTCAATTTTAATGGAACCTGTTGGAAGGTCTCCTGCCTTACATCACTCGGTGCGCTGGAAAATGTGTGCGTTCAAATGCTTACTGTGAGAGTTTAGAGAAGAACTTCTGGAACAAGTTTTATTACCCTAGGAAAGTTATTTCTGTAAAATGAAATTCCCATTACATCAAATACACTCCCGTCTACTCTGAGAGTTTATCTTTCCCAGCCATCGTACTTTATCCTTACAAATGTTATGATATGACATAGTTACCAGAATAATTGTAATTTTTCTTCAACAGTGAAAACAGCAGTGCCAAGCGTTTCACCGGTGTTTCATTTTGAAAAGAGCAGCTATCCTACAGTGGGTAAAGGCGCAGACTGTGAGCGTTACCGCTGTGTGTGCGCTTAGGCATTTTTTGGAAAAGTCTACAAAACAGATCATAACCTTTTGAACGATAAACAAATCGCTTGCTGTTATGGCAAGAGTGGATTGTATATAACACTATCACTTACTGTAGGTGAGATTTGCAGCTACAGGTGAGATTTAGCCCTACTTTTGGGTGGTGGGAAGGTGCCATTATATTGCTTTGAAATCCAAGGATCTTGCTCCTCCTACACCTTTTGAGGGGATGCGAGCCCTTAATGCTTTCCTGTTGCTTGCTCCCACTTTGGAGAGGAAAATACCAAGCAAAGTCTTTGTTCTTTGGCTGCAGACCCCTTTAGGGAAAGGGTTTTAAAGCCCTGCTCATCCCCTAGCCAAAATTTTTTTGCAAAACAAACCCTGTGTTTTGCGGTCAGAACATAACAAGTGAGTTAGGAAGATGTACTACCTCTTGTGCTAGCAGCAGGATTACAGATATGTAGTATGATTGTTAATCTCCCGATAAATCTCAACTACTGTAAATGTAGGCAGATTCCAGAAATAACTGTCACCAGCTTCCAAATGTTAAGCCTTCATGAAAAGATCAATGCCAAGGCTGATGAGTTGACCTTAACAGTACTTGGAATCGTTTCTTCTACCCAAATAGCTGACACAGCATGCGAAACTTCTGAAAAGCTTCGTACTGTTTAGCAAACAGTTCCTGGGATGAGTCAGAGCAGCAGCAGCATGGCTTGATACAGCATTCGGAGACCTTGGGTCTATTCCCAGCTTTGCCGTTAGCCTCGCTGGGATCCTTGGAGACCAGCATCTCATCTGCCTCCGTTTCCCTGCCTATTAAAAGAAAAGTGATCTGTGCAGATAATGGTCCTTTGATATGTGATGCTGGAAGGAATATGTAACTAGGTGTTACTTGGTTTTCTCAATTCGGAAGATCAGTTGTCTTCCAGGTAGTGCTGCAGTGTGTGCCTGGGTGAAGCCATGATTGAAATAAAGCATGTGCTTAAATCCTGATTCAGAGCTTCATTTCCTACCACAAAGGGAAATTTTTCTGAAAGTGTAGGAGGTTTTTTGGTTTGTTTGATTTTTTTTTTTTTGAGCTCCATGTTCCTGCTGCTGATTCTTGATCATAAACAACAATTCTGTTTTTATTGCATCAGAGCCTTTTCCAGAACTACTGTGCAGCATATTACAGTGAGTTTGATGGATTATCAAGCCTCAGGAAGGGAAATAAAGGCAAATAAAATGGTTTAGGATGTTTGTCAAATTAATAGCTGGAAGTCGTGTGCCTAGTGCACTCTTAGTAACCTCCTGAGTAGTACAACTCAGCATCGCTGCTGATGAATACTTGCTGTCGACAGCAGATAAATTGATTTGCTTAGAAAGAACCATGCTGTATGATGTCCTCCTAGATAAAACAAACACTGACTGTTCCACCCCAGCTGTGGTTTTTGAAGTCTCTGAGTGACACTGGGAGAAAAAGGATTACTGACCTGGCAACAGAATTGAAAATCCATTAAAATAACAGTGTTGAGCTCTTTGTTCTGTGTGCGATCGCCTCATTCAGAAACTCGATCACACGCATCTAACTTGCCTTTGAGAGATCATAAGAATTTGTTGTTCATAAGAGGCTTTGAAGATGCTGAACTCTTAAACAGAGCAAATACACTGAATGTCTTGATAGACAATAGTAAAAATAGTTGGTTAAAATATTTTAGCTGCCTAATCTGAATGTCTGATGCCACATTCTCCAACAGGCATTCTTGGGGACAGTTTAGGAAAACCCTTCACATAGGTAAGCTAAAAGCTCTCCAAAGTCTAATCTAAAAAAGAAAAGAAGAAAAAAAAAAGTGGAATGTCCTTTGGTGCAGGAGGAAGGGAGAGGAGAGCAGCGTATTCCTGTATCAGTAGCTGTGGAATAAAAAAAGAATTGCTGATGGCCTACTTAAAAGTTTTTTTTTCAACTGGCTGAAGAAGAAAGAGCCCAAGGAAGTGAAGGAAAGACTGACCCATACGTTAGTCTGGTTAGAAAAGTATTTCTTGGACATGTGTGTTTTATAGTTGCATTAAGACTAGAGTCAGAATTGAAGTAGGGAAGAACGTGTTGACAGTGATGGACAACCACAATTGTCAGGAATATTTTAGGAGATATATGAAACATATGTGAGGAGCTGGATAAAGCTATGCGCAGATGTTCCACCTCTGCTTGCGCTGAGCAGAGCAGGATGTTCTCAGGTTGTGCCGTGGTCATTGTGCTAGAGAAATGCAGATCGTTACGAAAGCAGATTAATAATACTCTAACAGGCTTAAGTAATGGTTGGCGCAGGCTCCAGAACGCTAGTGGGAAGCACGCCGTCCCTCTCACCCACTCCGTTCCTTCTGAAAATGTCACTTATCCCAAAACTCAGAAGTTGTGTGTTGATGATGACAGAAATGAAAGGTGAACAGTTGCTTTTCCTCCTCTGGATTATTCAGGGTTGTACTTTTCTGCCTGTTTGTCATGCAGTAGGTTCTTGGGGGCAAGGGTTGCTTTTAGCTCTTGTTGTCAGAGATGAACAAATCGTTAATTTTAGAAATAAGTAACGGAAGACTGCCTAGCAGGAGCTTCACTCAGTCTTGCCATGCTGGAAAAGAGCATTATTTTGCTGTATTCTTAGGGAGCAGTTTGAAGTCGTCCATGATTTCTAGTTCAGTGTTCATCAGCAAACTAACGGAGGAGAAAAATGCTTAGAAATGAGGCCATTTGCAAAACCAGTATCAGGTGTGATTTTTTGTCCTGCAAAAACTGCACCAGGAAACAAACTGTATCCAACTGGTGTAGGAGTTACCTGAATTTATCCTCACGAGTGGGTCCTAGGAGGAGAAAAACATCAAAAACGGAGCAAAATTCCTTTCCTCCCAGACCCTGGTGGGCAGCTGTTGAGATTTCTCATGTCTCAGGCCCTCTCTTTGGTTGGAAGTGGAGTCTTTTGCCACAGGAGTACTGATCATGGTAGGAAGGGTTGGATGTTTTTCAGGATTTGCAGTAGTTTCTCCTGAAAGAATGAGAGAAAACAAGGATTTAAAATTGAGATTGCTCTGTTCCTTTTGTCATTTCTCTTCCTAACAGCCAATCTTACTGAGATTTTGTAAGTGGAAGCAGAGTGATTCTGCCTTGAGAGATTAGTGGAGAAAATACTGGAAGTACAATAATGCCTGTGTATAACTTACGTGGAGCATCAGCCCAGTCTGCTCTGACTGTCCTGTTCCAGCTCCTAGTGATCATTTTGGATGTGTCGAGGGAGAACATTTTTAAAAGGGAAAGATCAAAGCCTTGCTGTCACATCAGGGTCACGTTCAAGGTTGTAGTTGGCATTGTGTTGAGCGCTGTTATTTAGACAGGGAAAGAAGCCTGCCAGGAAACTTGAGCCATCAAGAGGTAAAGGCCTTGCCTTCCATTTCCTTGCAAGGAAAATATTAAATATATGTCAATATTAATAGCTTCTTTGCAGAGATTTCTGTGAATCAATTTCCTAATTTTAAAGGTAACATTAATCCTCTTGCTGGGAACTGAGCTGGCACAAGCCCCTTTTTTCCCTTTCACTCACTGTCTTCTCCTGCCTCTGAGGAGGAGCTGAGGCAGTGACTGCTGATGGACTTCCCACCAGTCGTGGTGAGGAGTATGGGGACGTGTGTCAGACCCCAGCTCTCAGCAGTGGAGTTTGGAGCTGTCCTCGCTGGGGAAGTTTCTCTGCAGTTTTTCCTCCATCCACTATCTCAATAGGGTTTGTACTGCAGCATGGAGTAGAGAGGCCTGCAGGGAAGAAGGACAAGAGAGGTTGTCTTGCCAGATCTGGCAAACTCAAAAGTCATGAATAAAACTACTCATGTTGCAACACCCATCTCGACACTTGCAAATAAAACATAAGCATTTCTGGCAAAACTGCTTGGTTAGTCTTTTGTTTTAATATATATGCATGTATCATGGAAATAAGTTTGCGGGATTCCTGAATTTATTTCAAGTCTGCCTTCCGACAATGAGCAGGCTGCCAGTTTTTCTGCAGTGCCAACGAGTCAAGCTAGACTTGGCTCCTTCGCTGTGATAGATGCACACCGGCTTTCCTGGTGAGCTAACCACATATAGCTGAATACATAGCTTCATGTAACTGTTAAACCCATCTACTGTTGTTTAGTGCTTGTAAACATATTGCCTTCTATCACGGAATGACTGGAAGGTGAAACTGAAAAAAAAAGTTGTGAATATGAACAGTAAGGTTTTGAAACCTAAGATCCCATTAAAAGGCAGCACTCCACACCTCTCCCATGTTGCGCCGTGGGTTTTCTGCCTTTTTTCTGTTTAATCTTTCATCCATTAAAATACTTCTCGACTTTACTTGCTCTGGCCAGGGGAGGTGAGTGACCATTGCTAAGTCACCACGTGGCTGTCCTTGCAGTGCCACCTTTCTGTCTCCAAATGATGCTGGGCAATGTATAACTTGGGCTTACGCATCTCAGCCGGAGGGTGACCTTGCTTGTCCAGAGCTGGTCCTTCACCTCAGAGAAATGAAATGTGAGGCTTTCCTACCGACCTGCGCCTGTGCTGAAAAATACTGACCCACAAATGCGTGTCCTAGGTGACCTTTGCCTTTCAGCGAGGGGCACCAGCACCATTCAGAGGTACGACAGCCCAAGGTGAGAGCAGTTCAAAAGAAACAACCTGAACTGTGTCCCTTCTGGTTAGGGTCACCTTCACCATGTTCCCTGAAGGTTTTATCCTTTACTCGCAGAGGATTTTTAATGGATTGGCTACACAGTTTTAAATAACCCATTGAACAGCTGTATTCTTTGGGTTTCTGGATGCTGTGTGGTTGCTTGTGGTAGCAGCACTTAAACAAATGGACCTGAAAGCCAGCTCTGCTGTGCTAATGGGTCGCACCCTATGTAGAGCAGCTGGTGGAGGAGCTGTATGTCCATTGCATTAGCGCACTCAGCTGATGCTGAGCACGGCTGGTGGTTTCAGAGGCTCTTCCCCCCTCCATCCTCCAAGCCATAAGCCAAAACGTCGTTATCATTGCTGCAGGCGTATGAAAAGAAAGGGAGTACTCCTACCTTATGCAGAGGTGGAGGGATTCATTACTGCTGAGCCTTGATGCCCTGCGACACTAATGAGTTTCAGAGGGCATTTACTGGTGTACTCGGCTATGTAAAAGTAATGAATGCTCCCAATAAACTGGGTCACCACATACATGCACAGTCATGTGCAATGGATAAAATACAGCAGTGCTGATTTCCATTTACATTATTACAACCAATGTTATGCCTGGCAAATAGCATTTTGGCAGGTAACAGCATTACACTGAATTTATTTAAAGCTACTTTGTATGGGTCAAAAAGAGATAAATCTTACCAGGTGCAGAAATATGGTTAAAATACAACATTGAAGCCGTTTAAGAGCACTGGAGGAACTGGGGTGTTGCTGTGAGCTCAGGATTAAGCAAGGTTGGCCCTTTTAGGGGGGGGTTGGCAGAATGGCCTCCTTGCATGACATGCTTACAGAAGGAAGCCGAGTCAAATCACACCAGAGGCGTGATGTCAGAGGAATGCTTCTTAAATGGAGGATATTCTTTTTCACAAATTGTGCCGGAGAACTGCTTAAAATTGGCCTGTCCTATTAAGTAAAAATAACTTATTTCCCTTGAGCCATCTTCAGCCCCTCTTTCTCCTTTGATGTTCAACACTGTCCTTCCAGTCTTTCTCATATTACTGTTATCTCCTGCTTCTCCTGACATATCATCTTCTCCCCCTTCTCTCTCTTTTTCTTTCCCCTCCTTCACAGTTCAGTCTTTTCTCTCCCTCTGTACTTTATAGGTGATACACAATCTCTTTTGTGCCTCTTTTTTTTTTTTTTGCTCTCTCTGCCCTCTCTAGCCTCTTCTTCCTGCTGCTTTCATGCAGCTGTCCCCATCCTCGTCCACTGGCATTTTCCGTTATCCTTGGAATAGCCATTTTGCTTTTAACACACACGTGTCTTCCTTTTTCTTCCAGAAGCTGTTTTAATAGGTTCTGACCTATATGAGGAAACCTTCCTTTTTTTCTGATGTCATGGAATTCTTCCATACCTGCTCAGCTGAGCCAAAATCCCTGTCAGGTTGGGCAAATACAAATGCCAGTGTAGTACAAGCCAGATGAAATTGGTAGCTTGGCCTTGGAGATCTGGGGTGCAGTTTGCACGGCCATGATTTAGAAAAGCATTTTGGCGTGGGGAGGAGAACTGCAGGAAAGATGTACGGTGTCTGCATGTCAGGATGGGACACTGTTGCCAAGTCCTGCATCCAAGAAAGAGGTGGGTGAAGGAGTGAACCCATATGGAAGGACAGCAGAAAGGGTGGTAGGAAGGTGAAGGTTACGTGAGGCTGGATGAAGGGAGAAATGGAAGTGGTTGTGGCAGAAAGGAGAGAGTAGGATGGCTGGTGTTGGAAAGGTTGGGAGAAGAGACTCCTGAAGACCTACTGGATGTAACACCTAAAGAGAATATGAATAATGTCTTTCGTAATTCTGCTTTAGCAGTTGAGAAGATGAAGTTTGTGTCATTTCTGGGTAAGTGAGAGTTTTGGTGCTCCTTGATCCCACTTCAGGGGAGAATGGGTCATGGTTCTTGGAGGTTGGCCAACGTTGGCCATGGTCTCTTAGAGGCAGTGCTCTGCCTTTGCTGCGTCTGGTGTTTCTCAAGCCTTATAACACATAATTATTGTTTAAAAAAATTGGCTACCAAAAGCTCATGATAAATGTACTTCTTTGGTGTGTAGCCAGCTAGACTCTCCAAATCATTTTAGGAACGGAGGTAATCATTGGAAGTAAAATATGCATCATACAAGTGTGAATTATTTTGAAGCTCCCTTTCAAGCAAGAAAGGAAATTATACAAGTTTGTAACTTTTGGCATTTGATATTTAATACAAACAACATAATGCCTTGGTTTCTCAGCATGGAGTCACTCAACTTGTCAAAACTGCATTCTCAGCCCTTACAAAAATGACATAAGCAGATATTTTGAACAGTTCTCTTGATCTAGGTGTTACTTTTCCCATCCTTCGTTGTAATCCACTTCTTTTGCATTAGGGTTGCATATAGCCGTTGTATACTTCATGTTTGAGATCCTGTGATTTAAATTGAATCAAACTTAAAAGCAGGGAACTTCTCAGCTTCCAACTTTGTAAACATCATTTAACAAACCTGATAGCTGAAATAAAGGTTTAAAAGTTTTGGAAGTCCAGTTTAATGTTTGTAGTGTTTTGTGCTATGTGATGACAAAGTTCAAATTGAAACTGTGATTAGAAAAATTATGCCTTAAATTGTATCAGACAAAAATAAATGTTTACTGGTGACAGCATCCGGGCATGCCCATACCTTTGGAAGAGCATGCTGTTCCCTGGTCATCTCATTTATTGTAACACAGTTTCTAGATAAAATTAAATGTTTAATTCAAGGATTTTGTTTACGATGAGAGATGGTTGGAACTTTTTTAAGCAGCTTTTTAAAGCAAAGTAGTTTGATTTGTGGAAAATGAAGCTTTTATTGAGAGCACACCTTTCTCAATGAAAAGTTTATTTTCAGGCTATACAAGTTCTTATTTTTATTTCTTGGATGTACTTCTTGGCTCATCCAGCCAAGAAAAAGGGAGGAGAGACTAATAACACCCCAGAATTACAACTATCGTACGGAGTGGTCATTTCAGATGTAGAGCAAGGTCTGGACATGGTCTCCTGTATCTTAGAAGAGAATCCTAAGCAGGGGAGATAGTAATCCATCCCTGTGGCTGGATCCTTGAGCAATTGTTAAAGTATATAAAGTGAAATAATTGGAAAGAGACCTTCCCCACAGCGTTAGTGGCTGGGTATTAAAGGCATTCACCTAATACGGGGAAGAAAGAACAGGGTTTGAATCTGGCTGGGGATGAGCCCCGTCCACACCAACCCATTGGTTGTCCTGAAGTCTCTTTCATTCACTTTTCGTGTTAACTTTGGTCCCATTCCCAAGGGTGGAACAGGGAAATGCTTTGAAACCTTGAAAAGTTTTACAGGATGAGAAAACTGTTTCCCACTCAACTCTGGTTGTGTAAGTGAGGAGCCTGATTTCTAGCACCAGGCTCAGCTTACAGCACTGGCTTTTGGCAGTCTCCCTTTGATTTGAAGATAGAGAAAATGTCACAGAGAATAAATAACATCAAGATGAAATTTTGGCACAGTTGCATTTCTGAGAACATCGTAATGCCTTTCCTTTGGTTGCCTTTCCAAAATCTTCACTGCTTACTGGTTTAGCTTCAGATCCACTTATTAAGCATTGCATTTATCCTACTGTTTAAGGCTTAGTCAATATACCGGTAAATCCAGCACAAGGATCAAGAGTGTACCTGAAGGGGCTTAAATGAATTGACTTGTAACTGTGTGTATGTCCCAATATCTAGCAGTGACCATTCCCTTCGTGGGGTACTGGGTATGTCCCCTTTTCCGTGACGTGGCTCTTTAGATTCCTGGAAGAAGTTAATTGGGCTCTCTTAAAAAGGAGGCTTTTTTGTGTGTGTGTCTACACATCTATTGTGTAGGAAATAAGAGCTCTGCGTACAGCGATATGGTTTCTGTTACTGAGAAGCTGTTATCAAGGGACGGCCACTTAAGAACTTTATACTGTGGAATCCACAAGTTATAATCCCCAAATAAACAGGATTATTGAAAAGAAATCACTACCTTTATTATTACTTTACCCAGTGCTGTTCTCTAAGGGAATACATTATATTTTAACTGGCTGGTAGGAAAAATTCTGTTAGGAATTTGGAGGTATCCATTAAAGCTTAAGCACATGTATTAGGGCTTGATGCTTGAAATAACAGCCTACCTTTATCATCACTGTATGCATCACACCTCATTTTGACTGTGAAAGGAAATAATACCCCATCGGCAAGTTCATATATTTCTATTTAAAATGAAAAGCCGGTGCTGAGCCAGCAACGTATGAAGACCCCACAGCCTGATGTTTTCATTTCTCGGTACCGTCCTTCGCAGTGGCAGAGCTCAGAGGCTGGGTACACCACCCCATCCGCCTTGGAGCCTGCTGCGAACCGAGGGCTGGTTATTGCAGGTGGAAAGACAGAAAGCCTTAGTCACGGCCAACAGCCACAGGCCACGTTTCATCCGAGCTCACAAAGCATCCAGAGGGGCCACAGAAAGCTCGTGGGTGCAGTGTCCTCAGTTATATTGTCCTTTCCACATTCAGAAATGTGGTTTATTTTGCAATATTTGTATTCTGTGCTACAGTGCTCCAGGGCAATGGTAGATTTGGTACAAAACTGATCCCATCTGTCTTGCGGGGATATTTTTGGATACTATCAGTGACATTTGAAAAGAAAACTCAGTGAATGAGAGCTGGAGAAAAGCTTTTTGACCTGGCAGAGGCTCACGCCAAATGGCCAGGCAGTGCCACGAGGAGGCTTGTGTCAGCAAGGGAGCAGGAGGAGCTGGTGGATGGAGCGGTACTGGAGCAGCCTGCCGAGTGCTTTACAAGCAAAGAGAGATTTCTGTGGGCCTTTTTTTAATATTGCAAAAGAAAATAGGAAAGTTGGCAGACTGAACTGAGAAGATATCACTGGTTTTCTGCTTATTTTAATAAGTAGGCAGAGTTTAGTGGGTTCTAGCAGAGTTTGAGGAGCTGGGAAAATCAGGTGACCTGGGAAGAGAGGAAGGTTTCCTTTTTTTTTTTTTTAAATTGAATTGATTTTCTGAATGAAGAGTGGGATCACAGTGGATGAGTAATGTATAGTAAGCATGACATTCCCCTCCCCGTTCACAGGCATGTGTCGTTCGCAGATGCTACCTTGCTGTAAGGTACTCAGCCAGTGCTCTCTGCCTGCTTCTACAGAGCTTGACATTTGAAAACAGCAAATAAAAAATAAGTTCAAGAAAACAATCACAAGTTATTACCAATGCCAAGTCCTTAAATGGAGCTTGGAGCACAATCCTCTCGCTCCCTGCTCAGCGTGGTGCTTCCGATACGTCAGTTACTGTCACTGTCCATCTCTGTGAGCAGCTACCGCTTAATTTCATTTATTCCTCAAGCGGCAGGTCCAGTCATTTTTCAGGATCAGTGCCTGTTTTTACCAACCGATTCGTCTGGATTCTTGTCACGGGCAGTTAACACTCGGTACTCTTAAAGACTTCACCCGCCGGAATACATCAAACTCACCAAACGAAAAACGCTGCTTTTAACAACTTGCCCGACTCGCATCTGATGAAGATGCATTTTTTTGTTCTTTTTCTCTTTGCTAGGTTGTCGCTTATCACTACTGCCAAGCTGATAATGCCTACACCTGCCTGGTGCCAGAGTTTGTGCACAACGTGGCCGCCCTGCTCTGCCGCTCGCCGCAATTCGTTGCCTACAGGGAGCAGCTCCTGCGAGAGCCCCACCTGCAGAGCATGCTCAGCCTGAGGTCCTGCGTGCAAGACCCCATGGCCTCCTTCCGGAGGGGAGTCCTGGAGCCCTTAGAAAATCTGCACAAAGGTATTGTAATGACATTCCCCACGCTTTCCCTGAGCTCCCACACACTTTTTTTATTGTTATTTTTAAAATGCTGCTTAGTTGCATCTGGGTGTTTAAACAAAGCCATTGACTAATCCTTCTGCATCGCATCTGAAGAGCTGCAGGGAAGAGGTGAGATCTGGAGAAGCTGAGACCATGCCATCGGGCTTGTTTGGAAGTGAGGGGTTAACCACCCCTCTCCTCCTGGTGTGCGTTTCAGGGCCATAGATGAAATGCTAATGACAAGGGTGCATTTGGCTTTCTCTTTTCTTGCTTTCTTCCACATCCCAACTGTGGCCTCGCAGTCCTGAAGGTGAAAACAAGCAACAATTTCCGTGCACAGCTCTACTTGTGGCAGTGTGTTCTGATTTATTTGGTTAGGGGGTGAACATTTTTCCCTTTCCCTGCCATTATTTAGTGGGCTTTTGAGAATTTGTAGCTTTCACCAAAAGAGCTGATACCATAAAAGATACCCTGTGTAAAGCTTCTAGGGCAACTGGTAACAAGCCTTACACTGATTACATATTTCAGAGCTTTTTCTGATGCAGCATTGGTTTTGTCTCCTTTTCTTTCTTCCCTCTGCAAGATAAAACTACTTCATTGTGACAATTGCTAAATTTAAGATCTTTGCTCGTTGCCATGAAAACCGTCAGAGCGTTGCAGAGTTCGGGACTCTGTTGTCCTGCAAAATGGTATTTATTAAAACGGCATGCTACAAGGTAGCTGCAAAAATAAATCAGATAATTTTCTGTTACCACCCTACATATGACAGTGTAGGAGCCAACATGAAATAGATGCATCTTCTACCAAATTCAAAGCCTTGTTGTTCAAATCAGCTCTTCAAAACACAGTGTCGAAACTCTGAGCAGCAGCATCTGGGTCCAACACGTGTGGTTCCACCAGGCACAAAGCACACGTAGAGCCAGCAGAGCTCGACAGCAGTTCATTTTCCTGGCATGGAGAAATGTCACTGTAGGAGTAGCATGGCTACTCTTTCCTACCAACACTCTTGGCAAAAAAAAATACATTTAGGAACCGCTGCTCTAAAGGAAAATAATTTGTGGTTATTACAGTAACTCCTTGGGAGGTATTCCAGCTATTGAATTCAGAGCATTTTGGAGGATGCTTATTTTTCTTGCCAAGCAGGTTGACCCCCATCTGGTCCAAAGGTCTGGGGGGTGGAAAAATTTTATATAAAAGCTTTTCTTTTTCCTCTTGGGCTCTGCACTCAACACAGCTCCAGTGGAGCCAATGATCAGGACTCCCATCTTTCAACCTTGCTGATCGAGAGTGCTGGCAAGCTAATTTGCACCAAGTGTTTTGTAACAAAATGAACAGTGTCTGGAAATTGGTTTTAAAATATATAACATTTAAGACTCTGTAAATATATCAGCAGGTCTTTTACAAGGTGCTGTTGAAGCTTTAATGCTACTGGGACAAAAGTATTGCGCAGCCGTTCATGGTTAATGTCACTGAGAAAGTTAGATTCATGTTTCTCAAATACATTTTTTTTTTTTAATCTCAAGGAATCTAAATAATGTATAGGAGAACAAAGTTCTGATTCTTCCCCTACTCCCTGCTTTCTCCTCTCTCCCTCAGGCTTTATGAGAAACATGAGATGTGGGTATAAAACTCAGGCACTATATTCACTCCAAGATTTCAGAGAGTCATAAAGTGTATTTTCTAGTGTACCCAATAATCTTACTGAGAAGTTAACTGAAAAAGGATCTATGGTAATTTTAGTGCAAAATGTGTTTTTCACATGGATATTAACAGCCTGTTAGGAAATAAATGCAACTTGGTAACGTAAGGCAAGGACAAGATGGGATTTTGATGCTCAGCAGTATGGAACACAAGGTGTTTACGAATTTCTGTTCTCCCTGGAACACTGCAGACTGCTCATGTCATCGATGAACATTTTGTGCTGGGTTTTTATAGAAAATTTCCTGATGCAATTTAAAGTCAAAGGGAAAAGCTAACCTGCTATTGGGAATACTGAGCTTTTTGATAGCAGGCTTCACAAAGGAGAGCAAACTTTGTACAGATCAGACTCTGTAGTACATGTTAGTAGCATATGCCAACAATAGACTCTTGTTTCCCACCCGTTTTTGAGTTTATTAGGCAAAATTACCTTTGAGAAGATACCACTTGAGCTTAAGGTGCAAGTCTAAAAGAATCTATATCATTAGTTATAAAGCTATACTCAGCTTTCAGCATCTGACGTAGAAACACTGACTTCATTGACTACGTCAATTTGGTTACTGTATTCACCAGCAGCAAAACTACCCTGTTGAAGAAGTCCGTGATTTGCTTTTTGTAGGATCTTTTTTATTCCTCCTGACTTGTTTATAGAAGAGGTTTGGCTACAGACTCATGATCAAACTCCTTTACAATACTGGAAGTTCAGAGTTGTTTGGAACAGTCTCTGCTGAACAGAGGTTGTAACCTGCAAAATGTTGAATGACCAGCCCCACGTGTGCAGGCTGATGATTTACTCTCTTCAAATAATTGTTTTGCCTGTGAATCAGGTTTGCTTCTGTTTCAAAACACTTGCCCAGACCTCAGTTGATCAAGAAACCAGTGCCCAAAGTGCAGATCAGAAGGATCTAGAGATGTTGGGGAGGTGAATTTCTGCAGTTGCAAAAATTAAGACAGGCTGACATCAGGGTGAGAGTTTAACACCAAAACTATAGAGAACCGCTAATAATCTGTTTATTAAAACTTACCAGAAAGATACTGATTCACATCAAATAACATCGGACTTTGTGGAAGAGGTAATTTTTAAAAAGAGGACTAGCTGTTTTATCCGTGGGATATCACAGTTGTGTATGTCATAACTAAAATACATATTTTATAAGAGTTGAAATAGCGGATGTGTGGGCCTACCTCTGTGTGTATATGCAATTAAAGTATCATAAGAAAGGTGCTGCTACTGTGTCTTTTTTTCTTCTTTAGCACTATCTCATGATGCTTTAAAACACTGTAGTGACTTTGCAGTACATTATAGTTGCGTACATAGCCTTTCCAATAAATGCTTTTTCTTTTTCTCTTTCTCTCAGAGAGGAAGATCCCTGATGAAGATTTCATTATATTAATCGATGGTTTAAATGAGGCTGAATTTCACAAGCCAGATTATGGAGACACTATAGTATCATTCCTGAGCAAAATGATTGGAAAATTCCCTTCCTGGCTGAAGCTGGTAGTGACAGTCAGGACAAGTCTACAGGTATGCTGAGACCAAGAATTGTGATAAACTGTGTCATTGTCACAATGGGCTTGGATAAAGAAGATCTTAGTGGATATCTGGATTTGCTTAAGACCCTTTGTTTCAGGTTATCCTTTTGGGTTTTTTGTACTTGGATTTACATTCATGTCCCCAAACTCACTCTACAGCGTTGCAGGGATCTAATCCAGCATCACTTACTCATGTTAATAAATGTTCATCAGCAAATAGTTGAGTTCATTTGAGTGAGACAGCTCACGTGCCAACGGGCTACTTGCTTGCCGAGCGTATTAGGAGGGTAGGGCCTGATGTCTGTCAGCCTGTGCTGCTCAAGAACATCCTCTCCTCCGTGTGGAAGGGTGAAGGAATGTGTATCTTCATAACGCCTTCTGTGTGACCCAGGGTGTGAGTGTGTGATTGTTTCAGTCTGGTAGAGTCAATGTCGGGCCAAGACATTATTCAGCTCAGTGAAGAATATCTTGAGCAGGTGGTGAAGCTCCAAGCTGAATGTTGTTTGGGTTATTCTTAAGTATTTTTATTTTAGTTTGCAGCTGGGCAGGTTTTTACCTTCAGCCTGTCCTTAGCTACTCCTCACCACTCTCTTGGCACAAGGATTAAGCTGACCTTAGTTTGTTGGCTCAACTGCCCATCTGAATGGAGCAACCTGGGAAGCAAACACAGTGACCCACTTAGGGCAGATCTGCTCTTTCAACTGTTTCACAGTAGAGCTGGTTGATTTGCAGCATCGCTTGTGGGAACATTCACACTGAGCGTCGGAGCCAGGAGCCCAGAGGAGACAGATGTCGGAAGGACGAGACATACGTTTGGGAGCCAGCTCAGAGCCACTCTTCAGCTGGACCAGCTGGTCTGGGCAGAAAGGCGTGTCTGCAGCTCTACATTTCTCATTTTTTCATTGTTAGCCATTTTTTCATTAGCACAGGGCTGCATAGTTCATTTTTATGGAGTTCCATTAAGCAGTTTTACTGAGATATGTGCTAATATTTACTGAGATCCACAGGTTGATTTACTGTGGTCCTCCTGGCAGGGAGCTGAGTGCTGGTTCCAGCTCCATCAAGGCAGCCAGCTGCTGCACGCTGCCTTTGTAGCTGGGAATGGCAGCTGCTCCCCAAGACACCAGGAGAGCACAGGCTATCTGCTGTTTTGTGTTGCAGTGCTCTTTTTGCTCAGTAGTGGACTAGATTAAACATCATTTGGAAGAAATCTTTTTGTAACTGTCGGTAAATTGCATCCCTGTGACTTGAATTCCTCATTTAATCAGGGCTTTTGCAGCCCTTTGCAGTTTTCACTGCAAGCTTCAGTTTTGCACTGTGCTCACCCTCTTTATTTTTTTTGGAGAATTGATGGCTTCTCCTGCAACTGCCTTGTCCAGCTCCGTTGCATCATTTGTCCCTGCTTCGCAGTGACTGAGCGCCCATGACACAAGAATTCCTTTGGAAAGGCCTTTGATGATCTTTGGTTTATGTTGCATAAAGCATCATCAGTGAGCTCAGCAGATGAGAGAATCCCTGGCCACACTATCCTGCAGCAGATAGACGTATTTATTTTGCACTGGAAAATACTCGCTATTATCTGTCCTGATGTTTCCATGCGTTTCCCTGTTAACAGCACCTGTGTGATATGGGAGGTACTTAGCTCGGCTTCAGCAAAATTTCTTCTGGCCTCGGATCTGTCATCTGGTTGTCCATTCCCTTGGACATGACGGCAGAAGGGGTGGCATGTCGATCTGTGGTTGGGGTGGGGTAGGAATAACAAAGACACCGCCCTGTGTGAATTTTCCAGCCCTTTCCATGGATGCGGCATTAGGGACAGTGTCCTTATTTTTATTTCAGTCATGTTTCACACACAACCTACTTGATTATAGATGAGATTGTGAGGTCCTGAGGGCACAAACTGCCATCTTGTGTGCTTGCCCTGATGGAAGAGGTCTTAAAGGAGTCTCAAAGGTGCTGTTGTAATATGAATTAAGTTTACTTAATGAATAATAAACACTGCCAGCATAAGTATCCTTTTTTTTCTTTCTTTCTTTGTAGGAAATAATTAAGCTGTTGCCCTTCCACAGAATATTTTTGGATAGACTGGAAGAGAATGAAGCCATAGACCAGGACCTGCAGGCATATATCCTTCATCGGATACACAGCAGCTCGGAGATCCAGAACAACATCTCGCTTAATGGCAAAATGGACAACACTACGTTTGGCAAACTCAGTTCTCACCTCAAGACCTTGAGCCAAGGGTCCTATTTGTACCTAAAACTCACTTTTGATCTCATAGAGAAAGGATACCTAGTACTAAAAAGCTCCAGCTACAAAGTAGTCCCAGTGTCTCTGTCAGAAGTTTACCTGTTGCAGTGCAATATGAAGTTCCCAACGCAGTCTTCCTTTGATCGGGTTATGCCTCTCTTGAATGTGGCAGTGGCATCTCTGCATCCATTAACAGATGAACATATTTTTCAGGCCATTAATGCAGGTAACATTGAGGGCACTTTGGAGTGGGATGACTTTCAGCAGAGGATGGAGAACCTTTCTATGTTTCTTATCAAACGTAGAGATATGACGCGAATGTTTGTTCATCCCTCTTTCCGAGAATGGCTTATTTGGAGAGAAGAAGGTGAAAAGACCAAGTTTCTTTGTGATCCTAGGTAAGCAAACGCTCTGAGAAATCAGAGTTTACAAATGTGTTCATCTCATACTATTATCTGAATCTTTTCATTTTACGAGGTTGGACATGGATGCGTCTCACCTGACTTTGGTCTGTCTACACTGTAGATCTCTACATCTGTACTAGTCACCTTAGATCTTTATGTTGTTCATGGAAAGAAATAAGCACCCCCATGGTACACAACTGACTCGGCAAACCTCATAGTCATCTTCAGAATGAGATCGGCTGTTCCTCAGAAGGCCCCGAGTTGACTAGCTCCCGTACAGGCATCACCAGGGATGTCTGCATATTGGCAGATTACTCGTGCCAACTCAGTCTGGAGACGGGGAATCATCCTCCCTTTCTCCAAAGGTACCGAAACACATGAAGTAGAGGATAAGGAGGTGAAGGATGAACAGTGTGGATACGTCTTTTGCAGTTGGCTTCTTTTTGAAGTTGTGTTCCTCGTAGTCCTACTAAATGTCTTTTTGAAAGCAAAATAAGGAACAGAATCACGCTCTAGCAATTTTGGACTGTAAATGCATCCATAATCTCTGTCCTGATAGCAGCTGAGTTCCTGGCTTACCTCACAGGGAACAGAATTTAATCATGGTTAGATTTATATTCTCTAAACCCAATGATCACTATTAACAACGTTGTCTTTGTTTCTACTGAAGAGTGGAAACAGACACTCTTGACTGTAATTCTGGTAGTTTATCCCCATCAGCTTTGCTCCATTTGGCCTTCCCATTTCTTAAAATATGATTATAAAAATCAGGGAGACACCTGGATTCAAGGCTGTGTCAGTGCATCTCCCAGACCCTATGGTCAGTCTGAAGAAAATCTGATGGTATCTGCTGGAACCGAATAGCCACCTGGCTGATTAAAGCAGCTGTAGCTGTTAGCAGTGTCAGAGTAATTTACCACTTTAAATTTTGTGGTAAACAGGCTGCAGTAGAAAAATACTATACAGCTCCTCCCAACGGGCGTCTTCTCTGTTTTAGTAGGTTCTGCACAATAGTCCTGTTGAGCGAACCCTTCGTAAAGCATCTCACAGCAGCAGGTGCCTTTATATCTATCAATGTTAGTTATTTAATATCCTTCCTCAAAGTCATTAAGTGCTTGTTACCACGTAATGCTTTGCCACCCTGTTTGCAATGCCTGTGCGGCGCTTACACCTATGGAGCTGAGAGCTCTCTCCCTCCCAGTTGCTCCCGCCCGGCGCTACTGGTTTTGTCTGGCCCCTGTGGTTTTGTCTGGCCTGGCTGTAGGAGAGCTTGTCATCAGCCAGGCGAGGGGATGGCAGCCAGCATGCCTGGCAATTATCACTAATCACACAGCACTTGCCGTAACGAACCATAGCGAGAGCAACTCAGAAAAATCACTAGTTTCCTTTGTTACCACGAAACGAAAATTAAGGTGCAGGATGCTTACCTGGTGGGTAAGACACCTGTGTGTGTTGGGTGCTGCGTGAGATAGCAATGCATATGGCTAGGTAACAGCGGGGGCTTTGGTCCTCTGGATCCAGAAGTACTCCTTTTCATTCTCACAGTGATGGGCAAGGGCATTCTCAGAATACCAAATTCAGAATGAAACTCAAACGTGCTGCATTTTAGGTGGTTTCACACTGAAACCAGGCGTGCAACCGCGTGTGATTTTAGCACAAAGGCACAAATCGGCCCGTACTTGCTCGACAAGTCACCAGCGATGCGATAGATCTCTGCTCAGGGTTTGGGTTTGGTGCTGCCTTTCATGAACATCACGAACACATTTCACTGCCCTCCAGACCATTCAGGAGACTTTCAGGAATCACTTTTCATCCCGTACGTGCCATTTCACATGATAAATTAATGGTGACTTTAAAGTGTACGGGGAACGCTCATGCTCTTTGCAAGTAGGGAATCCCTGCAGAGCTAACCAGACTCAGCTCCTTGCCACTGGCGAAAAAGAAGTTGCAATGCATATAACAGGCTCCCACTGCCTTGAAGATGAGTCCATACATACTGGAGGACTAATAAATATCTCTCATGTATAATGTGCACTAATTGCATTATACTCTGATGGTAGATAATGAAACAGGATACATTTCAGTGATTAAGAGACTGGACCCCCTGAGATTCAGCTATTGTGCTCCTCAAAATCCTCCTGTCCAGCTCTCGGGGAAGAGCTAATATTGAGATGTTGAGCTCAGAGCATGGTAAACCCCTAGCGACGATTAAGATAAGTAATGATTTTTCATTTTATTTCTTCTAAAAGAAGCACAGCTTGCCACTGACAGAGCTCATAGGAGTAGCCTATGAAAATTTGCCTGCATCTGGTTTGTTCCCAGCCAGTTTGATGTCTTCTGCTAGCTTGGGAATTGAGAAGACATGGCAACTCTATGGACCGCTCCTGAAGTTCATCCTCCGGCGTTGCAGAAATGCGCTGTTCATGTGAAGCTTGTTGACCTTGCTATGTCGATATGTAAAGAGTCAGGTTGCTGAGGTTGATTTTTTCCCCAGGAGAAGAGCTTTGAAGTGAAATGTGGTTTTGTGAAGCTGCTTTTAATTGACTTACCCTGACAGAGTGTCCAGGTGTGAGGATGTTATGAAGGAAATCGGGATAATGGGCCTCATGTCCACGGCACCGCAGCTGGGGTAATCTTCCTCGTTTCATTAATGAGAGTGAGCTCCCATGTTCTCAGAAGCACGGAAAAGAGGGGAGAGGAAGAACACAATGTCCAGAAATTATCACATTTTTCTGCGCTTTTAAGCTAAACAGCAGATCTCCAGCCTCTGGATTGTTGTGTTAGCCTGTTGAGATGCTAACCCTCTCCTTTGAACACTCACTGTGTGTTTGCTGTCCAAAGCAAAGGCTGATCGGCATTGAAGGGGAACGCTATCGCTGCAGGATCTCCTGCAGGGGAACCCCTCCAGCATCCACCATTGTTTAATAACAGGGCACCAAAAAAGTGTTTGTCAGAGCGTTTAACCAGCATTGCAGTGATGACTTCCCCAGCCTGTCAGTGTAGCATTATTAACTAAGCATCTTAGTTGACAAATAACATAAAACATTTTAGGGGAATACCCAATCCTTTGTGCATGGAGAAAGTGGTTATTATTGTACGTTCACTCTTACATTTGTATTTCTTAACCTAAATTCTGCTATAAGGCTGTGCTGTTTTCTGCCTAGACTTAATCAAAAACTTCCATGCAATTATTTTCCATGCTTTTACCACGCTAATAAAATATTTTATCCCTGCGCTGCTGATGAGGGGACTGTGAGAGAGGGAGAAGTGAAGTGATTTGCCCTGGCAAGGCAGTAAAAGAGCTGTAGTCAGAAACGGACCCCAGAAGTGAAATTACTCTATCCAGATTTAAGTATCAACATCTGAGTTACTTGTCTAGACTTGTTTTATAGTCAGAGGAGAGAAATAAGAATGATTCATTTCATCATGAGCTAAAAGGCTAAAATAGATTAGATGAAGGGTGCCTGGGAAGCATCTCCTCCTGTTGATTTACGGAGGGAGTTTGGGGTGATGGGCTCACCAGGAGATGTCTCCAGTATTGACAAATAAAACTGGATGAGATTAATCTGTCCAGGCTGCTCTTCTAACCAAAACACAGGGTTTTGAGGTAGATTCACAGATTTTCTTTTCTTGTACAGGAAAACTAAGGAAGGAAAAAGATTCTCTACAGTGTTGCATGCGTATGACTGTCTTAATTTGGGCTTTTGCTTCTCAGGGTGGCACTGGACCACCCAGCGTTGTGCATGCTGACCTATTGTCACTACTCACTGGCGCAGGGTAGAAACAGGCTTTTTGTCTGCACTGCTCAGGGAACTTCCCAGCGTCCGTGGGACCTTAGCAAAATGAAGCATTTAGATCTTCACCTCAAGTGCTTCATCTCTGGCTTGGATTCATCTCACCTAATTTTAGATGCTTGCAGTCCACACATCTGTTCCTCGGGCAGTCACTCTGATCTCCTTTAATACTTGAAGCAATTCATCTGGCCTGTTTTAGCCGTTGACTTGGATGAGCTGAATCCCATACCCGATCCCCTCTGCTGCCTGGAGGGCAGACCAGGGTGACTCGCTCAGGCGTGGACATGCCGCTCCTGGGGAGGTGACCTGCACTGGGCTGGAGAGGTGGTGCCTTCGGCGTAGGCTTGCTCCTGTTTGCTGAACTCTGGAAGTGCAGGCCAAGGTGTTTCTCCCACCCGGAGCTGCGGTGTTGGATAGGCAGAGCAGAAGCTCTGCTGAGCTGGGCTTTATTAAGGCCAGTCTGCAAGTAAGCATAACGAAGAATGCTTTTTGTCTGCGGAAATTAAACTGTTCCTTAACACGACAAAGGCTCTATTCTGCTTCTGGCTTCTTGCTGTTGCACAGATGTTTGGTTAACTGCACTTACTCTGTGGTTTACCAGACAGAAGCTTTTTTCCTTCCATAAGAAGAGCGAGAGCGGCGAGGACAGCAGTCACTGGTGTGATGATGGAGGAGAGTCTCCTGGTAGAGAACTTTGGAGGAATATCCTGCTGCGCGCAGGACGTTTTCACTGTGCGGAGATGCAGAGCTGTTCTCATGGATACTACAGATGCGCTGTTAGTCTGAAATCCCAAACATCTATGGCCGGGTTTCCAGAAAAGCTGAATGCTCAGGTATGGAGAGAGACCCAGCAGGTATTTGGCATCTCTCAAAAAGGGTGTTGGTGCCTTGTTCAGCGATGGCACTGCTGGGCTGATCTGGAAATACTGCATGAGGAATCGATACTCTGCAGTAGATGTTCTCTTCAGTGCACGGAGACTTTATTGGGCAGCTCTTGCTCATTGACTTTATTAGAAGATACCTATTAATCGGGGATATCGCAAAAAAAACAAACAGGGAGAAGTACTGGTGGCTCCGTTGTTGAGGTTGAGGGCATCTCCTCATCTCTTCCCTCCTCTTCTACATCCACAAACCAAGTCTGTCCCTGTCCCTGAAACCCCAAATAAAGGCACCCTGCGTGGATTAGCATGCAGCAGCGATCCAAACAGAAGTATGCATCTCTAATCCAACATGATGAGTTGCCATGGTTTCTAGCAGAGCTGTCTTTTAATACAATACAGTGTAGGTATTTTGCATTTTCCTTTTTCTCTCGGGAGGCATGCTGCAAGTGGAGACTTTTCCTACACAAAATTAATGTTTTTATATATAACCCAGCAAAATGGTAGCGTGTATACATTAGACAAAAATAAGGGTTTTTTTTAATTTTGATGGAATGCTTAATCTGATTGACAAATAACAATCCCCAGTCAAAAGATAATTAATTTAGAAAGTTTGGAGGAAAAGAAGTTAGTGAAAATGATATTTATAAAAATTCAGGGATACAACAAACAGCTTTAAGTGGGGGGTGGGTCCTTACATTACGCATCAGCTTCTTAAAAATTATCCAGAGTTAGCTCCTCCATACGTAGGTCACTGTCATTATGGTGCATGGATTAGTTGACTTTCTTCCTCTTTTATATTACAAGATTCTGAAAAGCTTTTAAAATACATTCTGCTTTATTGTTAGCTGAAATGATCAAGTGTTCACCAAAACTGAGGCTATGTCTTAAGTGTTTTCTCTGCATTCATGTGGGGTGGATTTTACTCAGGGAAGCAAAGGTACTATTTGAATTCAAGGTGAGGCAAAATAATGGGTTTAGGATTTATTTGAATCCCTTATATACTTATGCAGAAAATCAAAAATAATGCAGTGCCCGCTAGCACCTTGTGAGGATGGAGATGAAGTAATCAGATTTTCCACAAGCGGTCGGCAGTCAGCGGCAACCCCAGCTCTCGAGGTGCAGCAGGGAGCTGAACGCTGCTGCTTCCATTATTCTTTCGCATTGCTTTACCATTGGAATTACCTCTCTTAATGTGTTTTTCATGGCTCCGGAGTGCCAGTCTTTTAGCTCTGCGCGTACTGTAGCTCACGCTGGGCTTTTCTGAGTGCCCCTGGGTACAGGTACGTGCCAGCGCTTGGTGCATCAGCAGAACCAGGAGGGATGTGCTGTAATTTGTTGTTCTGCTGTCTCCAGCTGTGGGCTGGATGCCACATGTCACCGAAATACATGAGGTCAAATTTTTTCCTCGCCCAGCCTGCTGTCCGGTCGTCTGCACTTGTGCAAGGCCTGGGCTGAGTTAGTATAATTAATTGCCAAATCACCACAGGATCTGGTGTTTTCAGATCATTTCCAGAACTCTAATTTTGGCAGAGTGGAGCGTGGTAGAAATGGTGGCTTGCCTGCGATTTGGAGCAGGGTTTCGTCTACAATGTTTCTTGCTCTTTTAATTTACTCCTGAAGCAGACTGTAGTGAATGCCATATTTTTGGATCACAAAGATGAATCCATCATAATGTCCTCCAGTTAATTGGAGGGGCAAACACAATCTGTTCACCAAGCGGTGGGGACCTGATGGAGTGCTGACTCTGAGAATACAACTTTTAGGCTTCCCATATGACTTCCAGAATAAAGTTTTCCTGATTCCATGACTTGTAACCTAGTACATTTTGAAATATAAAAAGAGTGGGCAATAGCTCAACAAAATGAATGTAGGAAACTTACTTTATGCAAGTATCCACGTCACCAACATCTCTAGATGTTAACTCTAATCTCATGCAGAAATACAGAGCTAAAAAAATAAATTATTAAAGCTATTGGTAGCAAGTTGGGCAGCCGTTAACAGGGACTTCACTGAGCATCAGAAGCCAATGCTTGTGTACTACAGGGTTCAGGACAGGGTGCACGCAGAAGAGAAGGAAACTTGAACTCATTCATCTGGTGGCTCTGTGTCTAACGAAGCGGCGAAGTGGCTTAGCTGCAGGTTTTTCCTCTGAAATTTGTGCAGGGCTGCAGCTGCAGCGTCAGTTGGAAGAGAAGAGGAGAAATGACAGACAGATTATAAATCATGACAGATGAGATGGAGAGCAGATGTGATCGCTACCACCATAAAGGACATCAGTAGAGCAGCTTGTTTTAACTGGCTCATTAGACATGCAACCTAAGCATTCAGATGCAGAGGGGGTTTTGAATATATTTAGTGTCTTGAGTTACTGTCCTCATAAAATCTTCTCTTTTTCTTTTTTTTCTGGACTGTAAACTTCTGTATGCTGTACCATTTTCACATCTAAATGGAAGAAAATATTCTTGGAGTAATCCATTCTGTGGCACGGAGCCACCAAGAAGAGAGAAGTGGAGTTAATCAGAGGCAATACCAATGCTGACCAAAGAAAGAAATGTCGCTTAATTTGTTCGTGTTATTTCATAGAATCATAGAATAGTTTGGGTTGGAAGGGACCTTTAAAAGTCATCTAGTCCAACCCCCCTGCAATGAGCAGAGGCATTTCATTCCTCAAGTCTTAATACCCACTAATGGAGCAAAACCATCTTCCAGCAGTTCACTAGAGAGTAGCCCTGACTTTGTTCCATCTTCCCTCTTGCATGTTCGTTTACTCCTGGTCAAAGCGGCAGTAAAGCACTTCCAAATCACATTCCCCGTTCTCTTATAATCCTGTATATTTTAAATTACGTCAGGTTGAATGAGAACAGAAAGTGTATCACCATTTGCCTTTTGAGATCTTCTCTGTATGTTAACTGTGTAGTCACTGGAGAGCTTACTGAGAGACGTTGTTATTCCTTTTACCCATCCAACATATTTATTAAATATGCCAGCAGTCTTTTCACACTGCTCTTGGACAACGCTTCTCTTCTCTGAACGTAAAGTAATCTGTTCCTGGCAACCAGCAGGTTTTCTGAAAAGCCTTATGAACTGAACAGAGACAAGGGAATTGCATCTTTACTCTCTGGATCTGTTTTTTTAAATCTCATTAAGTCAGGGCTTGTAAGCATTTGGAAATGCTTTTTTCTCTCCTTTATCCTTCCTTTTTTGTTCTATATTTTTAAATCATTGTAAGTATCTTTTGTTACCTTAAATCTGAAGGGTGCCATCAGAGTTGTCTGGTTTTCCTCTTTGCTGCTTCTCTTGGCAGTTCCTGGCGCCCGACTGCCGTTGTTTCATGTAGTGTAGAGGTCCTCCAGGATCAGCTCCTGACACGGATGCAGCTCTGTTATCCTGGATAAACTACAGACGAACTCTTTCTCTGTGACAGCCAAGTATGTAACATGATCTGAGACATGCAGTCCCCATCCTTGATAAAATATGGGTGCAGCACAGTTAGTACCTATGGAATTTTTAATAGATGGCCTTGAGAAATAAGAATGAGACCGGGATTGCGAGCAGGTCTGCAGCATAGTCTCAGTTTCAGCTGAGCTGCATCAGTGAGGTCATTGCTGTTACATCTCTGAAAGTTACTTGAATAAACTTTCTACCTGAACGATATGGCTGTGGATGCTGTTGATACCACGTCAGAGGGGTAAGGAGCTTTCCAGCTCATTCAAAATTAGGAGTCATTAAGCACAAATGCTCTAAAGCATCTCTTAATGCTGCAGATCTTGTTAAGTACTGTTTGTTCCTCTCCTGGCTGTCTCTCACGCACGCTCGATGAGCCTCCCCTCCCTGCCTGGGGCCGAGGACGTGGGGCAAGGCAGCGCTGGCGGCATTTGGAGCTTGTGTTTCTTGAGCACGTCCCTCTGGATGTGAACAGAATTGTAGCTGTGCAGATGGTATTGGTTTTACTGGTGTTCAGTCACACCCTGGCAATGAAGAAACATCCAGTGAGCCTATTGATTTTATGAGATGTCAGAAACTTTTAAGTCCTCCATCGCCAAGATGCTGTTACTTAAATTAAAATTGCTCTTAAGGATAGGCCAGATGCCCTTAAGTGATTCCATTTCTGCTTTTCAAACGCTCACAGAGTGGTTCGTGCAATTCTTCAGCTCTCCTTTACACAAATCACGGTTTTGCTGCTGCTTAGACTACACGAGGCCGCGGGGAATGGTAATGAAGCACTAAGAGTTAGGATGATGACTGGATATGGATTTTTTTGTGCAATGCTTTGTCTCCTGTAAACCAGAAATAGTCAGTCTAGCACGTCTACTTGGCAGCAAGAACATCATGCTTGAAATACTAAATTATGATCGGGTGTCTTTCTAAGAGACCTGCTTCAGTGAAACCGGGGTGCTGGTCTTGGTGTGCATCTATGGCTCATGCATCTATTGACACATGGGTTGAGCCTTGTCTGGACTGGACTTGGTTTGCAAATCTAACCCATGTGTCTGTTGATGTATGGATTGAGCCTTATCATCTGTACTATAGAAAAGTAAGCTTAGATAATCATGTGTAGCCCCTTTTAGCCTGGAAATCTCATGTTTAATACGCAGAATGACGGATTTCTAGTTTACGGTTGAGACCATAAGGTGTTCCTCTGTGTAACAAACGGCCGTGATTACCGTATGAGTGGGTTGGTGCAAATATGACAACTGTTGGGTGAAGAAAGCAAGCAGCAGCCATGCTGGTATAGATTTCTTGTCCTGCTCATCGGGAAGTGTCTCTGCAGTTTCCTAAAGCAGCTAGAATTGGTAGCACACCACTGCTGTGTCCTCAGTTACTTTTAGGCAGGGTGATGGTTTTTGATCAGATACTCCATAGCTTGTCTCGCTGCAATGAGATCTGACCCGAGGGATGGAAAGATTTTTCTTGGCTTTGAACCTTGGCTGTCCTAGTTAGCTCAGCAAATTAAACCAGTGTTTAATTCTGTAGGAAAGAATATCGCGTGCTTAAGAGCATTCCCTATTTTGTTTGAATTTTCTTGTATAATGTTAATTCCTTCCAAGTTAATACGCAATTATAACATCAGAGGGAAACTATGTTACAAAAATCAATAAACCAATTTTGGTGATTAAATGATCCTTCAAGAGGAGCTCACTGAGCCGAGCTTGGCCTTTCTGCAGTCTGGACAGACATCCTTCTGAAAGCGAAGGAGGCTCTGGGCTTTGTTAGAACAGACATTATTCTCTGTGCTGAAGTTATAAAATTGCACTCTGCAGAGGTGAATAAAATAGGAACACACATCTCTTGGAAGACCAGATTCACTGGGCACAGTGTCAAATCTCTGGATTTTGGAACGGTTTCATGGGATTAGCTGGAAGAAGGGAGATGTGGGTGTAAATCAGGGAATTTGGACTTCAGTAGGTTCAGAAGTAAACGGGACTGATTCTCACTTTTTTTTTTTGCCTGTCTTTTACTCCGGTAGTGCAATGCCTTAACACTAGAGTAATTTTACACCCTTTTAAATGTCTTTTACTTTGCCTGAGGGATAGAGTAGTATGGATGAAGCACAGATCCGGGAGCTTTCAATATTTTCTTATGTGTTTCCCCATGCTCCATCACAGCTCTTTGGTCACGCTGGTATTTTATTAGTGACGCCTTGTCGCCTTCCATCTGTGGCACAAGGGACAGGGGCACGATGAGGGATGTGCTCGAGGCACCACCTCCCTGCGTCGCCTTGCTGTGTGCCCACAGCTATATGCGCCTCAGCTTTGGGTGGGTAAGGGAGCAGATGTGTAGGGACCACTCTGCTGAATCCAGCATCTCCCCTTGTGCCCATATATAGCCTTGACTGACATTAGCCTTCCTTAGAGCTGCTGTACGTGTGCACCAGTTCATGCTATGCAGGGGCTTGCAAGGATGAAGGCTTGTCTTTATGTCTCTACATATACACACGTATGTGCGTATCCAGACAGGCACCCCTGGCCGCTACGGGAACCGGCACTGACACAGGCAGCCTGCGAGAGCAGACAAAGGCTGCCGGAGCTGAGCTGGCAGCACTATTAATTTTTCACAAAAAGAAATCTTACATTAAAAATAGAAAAATCTCTGATGATAAACTCTGCAGTGGTGAAATTCAAAGCAAATCATTTCGCTGAGCTCCTTGATGTAGAAATCATTACTGCCATCCTCTGCTGTATTTTAAAAAAAAGAAAAAAAGAGAAAAAGCCTGTGCTGTTGGAGTGTGGTTTAGCGTGCAATTATCGTTGACAGAACAAGTGACTGCAAGTATTTATCAACAAGCCCAAAGCCAAGGTCTGGGAAACGTTGCAGAGGTAACGTATTACTCATGAATACTGTACTTTATTCTGGAATAGTTCATACATGCCTTATTCATAACAGCCAAAGTCATGCATGTAATTAAATTTGGGTAAATACCCTACCAGCTGCAGCTGAAGAGCAACTTAGGAGATAACTGTGGAACCTGGGCTCCTGTGTTAGACAGGAGCTGCACTTCATCTCTCACTGCGAAGAAAAGGCACATCAGAAGTTTCTGGATCTTCAGTTCATGCTTAGCATTAATACAGTTACGGCTCCATTCAGAGGCTTCCCAAACGTTTTCAAAGAGGTTTCCATCAGCCCTGCTCAACAAGCAAACAAGTGGCATTATTTCCTCTTCTATACATAGAGAGAGAGAGGTAGAGGGGGGTGGCTGCAGGGTCCCCTTGTGCAGCCGCGATCGGATCTGGAGCAGAAAGCTGCGGTTCCTGATCGGCAGCCTGATGACTCTCCCCGGAAGGGAAATGAGCTGATGGCTCTGAATGAACTTGCACCACCAACCTTTTAGCGGAGGTAAATGCATTGGCTCTTCTCCAAACAATAAGCATGGCATCGTCAATCTGATGAGCTATTGAGATGCGTTGAGTGTATTAGAGTGATTATAGGTTTTCATAATCTGGCTGAACAGGGACGGATAAAATCTAGCAATTGCTGCGCTCCTTGACTTGCAGCTGTATCTAGCAACACTCAAGCTGTGTTTCATAGTCACTTGTTT
>NW_008824232.1:36534-41787 GCF_000699105.1 Pygoscelis adeliae | reverse complement strand
ATTCCTGGAGGTTAATCAGCATAATGAGCAAATGTATTTGTCACCTTTAAAAGGATGTGACCTGATGTTCTCCTCCCACTCCAAAGACAGGAAACAAGGAGGGGAAGAGTGAAAGGAAGGAAAGGCAACGAGCTGTAGATAACTTAAGGTGCTACAGCCACTTCCAAGGCCCTTCTGCTTTCCCAGCTTTGTATGTTTTGTCCCTTCTGTTGGTGCTACGTGGAGAATTCTCACAGCACGGACACATGAAAATTGGTGGCACTGCCCTGTGCACAAGGCATCCTGCCTAATTTTAAGCATTCAGCTGAGGCATCTAGGCTACATCTTGATGGGCTGAGTCACCATCTGGAAGAGCTTGTCCTTCTCCTGTGATGGGGAGCGCGGAGCTATGGGATCCTGACGTGGGCATCTCGCCATGTGCCAGGCCAGGGTGTGGAGAGGAGCGTGACAGGCAAAGCATGCAAAAAAAGAGTTTTTCTTCAGTTTCTTTTTCAGCTCAAGTCACCCTAAGTATGAAGGGTACCATCAGTCAATAAAAACATTTCAGACAACAGTTTATTATTTGAGTTGATGGTGCCTCTGTAAATTTAATCGCATTTTGGAGAGAGGCACAGTAGAAATAACTCCACTAGTGAAAGAGTTTATTTTATTACATGTAAATGGGATGCGGTTCTCTTTCACCTGTCAAGACCTGGGGATCAAGTCCTGCCTTGTAAGAAAAAGATGTTTTGTTCTCCATCCTGCTCCTCCAGTGGGCACATGTCCACATCCTACCAGTACCACGAGGTCTGGCAGAGCATCATCGGGCTCCACTAAAATGAATCCGTGTATTATCGGTCCAAAAGGAGGCTCATTGGCAGGGCTTGGGGGAGACGTTGCCAAACACCTGGCCGTGGCATTACAAGTCTTTCACTTTTATTCTGAGTTTATTTTGAGACAGGGGTAATCGGGGTAATCGTTCTCCCTGGATGGAGATGGTGCTGGTAAATCCCCACCGTTGTGAAAACTTCTTGTCTTCTGTAATACTTACTTGCCGTTTGGCCACGCAAAGCACTTTTCTGCTTTACCAAATTGTGATGAGCTAATAACATTCCCTGTCCTTAAAAGCCCTTTTAAAGCCACAGTTGATATTGTATTTTATTTTCTTTGGCTGGAAGGGGTTTGATTGCTTTTGTGTGTAGTCACATTTTGATGTAGTTCCAGAAATGAAGTGGGTTAAAAAGGACTCCCTTGGGAGTACCCAGGGGCTTAAAGAAGAATGTGAATTTGTTGGCAAAACCAAGAAAACTGCAGGTCCCCAGACCACTGAGGTCCAAGTGTGGAGCCTCGATGGCCTCCTCCCCTGCTCGCTGCATCTCCTGCTGGTGCAGCCACACGTGCCCGCAGGGGCAGATGTTTTCCAATCATCTCATCCAGAAATGGTTTGCAATACTTCACATTTTTGCACTGCGTGTGTTTTGTGCGTGTACGGAGAATCAGCTTCTTGCATGTTTGAGAAGACCCAGCCACGCTGAACTTTCGGTGTTGTAAGCTGGAAGTGTGTATGTTCAAAAATGTCAGTGAAGATCACCATTTGCGATGCAAGTTAGTGTCTATTTTATTATGTTTCCCTTAAACAGGGCTCTGCCTGTAGCTCAGTTAATTTGCTTTGGTTGTCAACCTGGTAGGTTGCTGCCAGAAGCATCTTTATTACCGGAGAAGCTGGAGAGTGTGTTTAGAAGGAGTTTTACATGGAAATAAAGTTGTTTCACTCTGCAGGATGTGTCACAGGGTGGAGAATGTAGTTGTCATTTAAAGGACATTTTTTCAAAGTGTGGATATTTTAAATATGTCGTTTTCTAATGACTTCAGGATTGGTGGTATGCTTTCAAAGTACAGCTCTCCTCTGCAAAATGACTATAAAAGTAGCACTTCAGCTTTCATGAAATTGTACCTTTAGTGTTTCCAAATTTATGTCTGCTCATAGAAAATATATTGTTTTATTTTTGCTGTCCTCCAATGTTTGGGTTTTTTTGAGCTACCCGTGATCACCAATAATAAAGGATGCAATTAGTTGGTGGTTTACAAGTGAGAATTAGTCCAGCTCTGTTTCCCAAAGCTGGACGAGGTTGAAGGCTTAGCAGGAGCAAAAATTGTTGACGAAAGTTCTTTTATCGATGCAAATACTAACATACTCTTTCTTCTGATTTTAGGAGTGGCCACACATTACTTGCCTTCTGGTTTTCCCGTCAAGAAGGAAAACTAAATCGACAGCAAACTATTGAACTGGGACATCACATTCTCAAAGCACATATTTTTAAGGTAACAAAGATTAAAATGAAGACTTATGCCAATCTCATCCCTGCTGCGTATAATCTGCCAGCACTGGCAGCGTTCAGTGTCTTCTTGTTTTAGGGTTGCTGTAAGAAGTGTGATTGCTTCAGGCTGCTGAAACACGTAGAAGTGAGCTTTAGAAAATTGGCAATGGTATATAAGAAATCCTTGAAATGAAACCGTCCTTCAGACTGTAGATTCAGCAAACAGCCTCCTTGCCTAAAATTACTCTTCCACCGTAAGAGGTTTCTTCCCATGTAAGATGAGTTCCTTGTAACAACATCTAGAAAAAACAAATGATTTAAAAGGAGTGGTTTTGAAGAATCCAGCCCAAAATTCAGGTTGTAAAGGGAAGATCTGATGGTTCTTAAAATCTGATGGCGGGTCCATTTTACTCTTCACACAGACATTTAAGACCTGGGTAACTGAAAGTCAAACTTGGATGTGAGCATCAGTATGAGCCATAAATTAAGTAGCATTCTTTTGCCTGTTGGCCCATATACCAGAAGATGGAAATGAGAGGATGGATTTGCAAGGTCACAGGAAATAACAGACTTTATTGAAAGTGTTATGATCTGTGGGTGCTTAACACTGGTAAAAATGAGGCTCTATTTTTATCTGATCTGTATATGATTTTATAGACTTAAGAACTTCAGCACCCCTGTATTTCTGTATTTCTAGAGTAAATAGATAGTTTGTGTCTTGTGTCAGTCCTGTTGGATTTATTTATTGAGTTCCCTGTGCTGAATTCACCATCAGGTGCAGTAGCAAAGTCTCCTTGTTTGGGAAAGCGATGGCTGGAGCCAAAGGGAAGGACCCCAGATCGGTGCATTACCCAATCAGTGTATAATTTTCAAATTTTGAGTTACGTTCCCAAGGCCAAATTCAGCAGTGAGTTTACTGTTCAGCTGTCATTTACATCTAAGTCTGATTCCAAATCTTCTTCGTTTCACACTTCCATGGTAGAAACAAATAACAGGGTTTCAGGCTCTAAACAAATGACAATTTTCATTAAGTGGACAAGTTGCCTGTAGATTCCAGATTTAATTGAGCAATATTTACAATAGTAGAAAATGCCAATTAGCATATGAAAAATGTCAGTATAGCCTTCTGCTTCTAATCACTTGGCGAAATCCTTGGGTTTGCAACACTGCAGTAAGAATAGTATGTCTCGGTGACAGATAAGCATAACAGTATGTTATTTAGAAATACTATAAAGTTTTGAAAGGGTTTGGATTAGCTGGATTAGAAACACTGTAAAACTTAGTCTTTCACTTTTCCTTGAATAGGTTTATTTTTATTCTTTTTTTTTAACAAGTGTTTACTGAGGATTTGGGAGTGTTTACTGAGTGAAACAATAACTGCATTAGTTTTTGAAGGAGGCATTGAGCTGGAATATTGCAGACCATGTTTAAGACCTTGAGCATTCTTTTAAGAAAATATTTCCAAGCGTATGTACACAGACTCCTTTTCCTGTTGTTACTGACTGTATTTGTTTCTAAACAAGCATTTTTTTTTTCCATTCAAGTTTTTCATTCTGTCTGATCTTTTGCTGAAGCCGTTACCAGTATGGCATGGGTTTTCTGCCAAGTAGGGAGCGTGTCAGGTCATCAATTCAGTGTGTTTTTCCTGAACTATCACGTTATAGCAGCGGCTTTCCGCAGACAGAAAGATCCTAATTTTGAAGGTATTTACGGAGGCCTGATGCCATTGTAATTCCATTTTATTTACCCATCGTGAAGCCAGGAGAGGATTAGAACAGGGCTAAAGCATTTTGTCCAGCCAGGGAATACTGAGAGCTAGGTATAGAGACAAACTTTGATTAAACAGTGCAGAAAACATATTTGTCCTTCCCCAATCCCTATCGGTTCAAATCCACCAGTACCTTGTGCAAGGTAACGATGGGACACTTGGAATTTCCAGGGGTCAAAAAATCGGTGATGCACAGAGACAAGGTGATGACCTGATAGGTAGGTGTAAAGAAGCTTTCACACTCCCTGCTTTGCTTGATGGCTGAGATCTGCTGGTTTTATTTTTAAACGCAAACATCCTCAAACAGTTTTGGGGGAAAAAAAAAGTACAAATGTTTTAGTCTTTTAAAGCAATTACCAGTCTTAACAGGAGCATATGGAAACCCAGCTTGGGAAGCCTGGCATGGAATGAAAGGGCAAGAAGGGAAGTGTGCAGTAATGATACAAGAAGACCCAAACTTCAGGCTGACGTATGTTTTGCAAATCAACCAAAGAGAAGTCTTCAATTTCATCTTAAATTAGTTAGCTAAAATGTCAGTAATCCAGAAATGGGTGTCCCTCGTCCCCAGATTGAGAATGTAATGACAATTACAGGCAGAAACACTCACTTTGACAGCTACGGGTATGTAAAGGTGTCTGATATTGCTTGAAAAACAGCCTTGTAAAGATCTTGTGTTGAAGGTGCCAATGGCCAAACAGCAGAGGAGGCGATAAGTTAGAAATGAAGGATGCTGACAGCTGCGTACGAGAGTGCAGGACAAAAAAAACAAGCCTGTTTGAAAACTGGGGTTGTGTGGGGTTGGCAAAGTTACTTGAACGAAACGTGTATGGTCAGGCCATGCCTTGGTCCTGTGTCGGATGGTCCCAGTGAAGTGGAAACCACTCATGGTATTTCAGTTTGATGTTGTGTCAAGTTGGGATTTGCTTTTGCTGAAGGATTCAACCTGCTTTACAGTTCTGAGCAGAAAAGGGAAATAGAAAAGGAAGATACGATCTGTAAAGTGAGAAATAGTGCAGTTTTGTTTCAGCAACTGAATGATAATGGTGCTGAATGTATTTATTCTTTAAAGGATAAATGTCATCTTTTATGTCTTGCACTAATACCTAAGTATATATGTTCTAATACAGCAGTTAAGATTTTTATAGAATATGTGATTATCTTCAGATGGCTATTCTGAAAATATGTCCT
>NW_008824232.1:24447-36521 GCF_000699105.1 Pygoscelis adeliae | reverse complement strand
CTTGGTCCTGATGGTGACTCAAACAGCTTATTTATGGGTTTGATAGTATTATAACTATTCTTAAATTATTTTAACCATTTATTATAAAATTGTTTTCCCTTTGTCCAATTATACTGTACTGAGTTCACTGAAATTTAATATTGACCTCTAATGTCCTGTACTGTGTCATTTCAAAAGTAGCATTTAATGGTGGCTAAAATTCCTGAGCTCTTTTTCTGCCTCTTGACACAAGCAGATATTTTTCTCTATTTAGCTCCCTGAATTTTGAAGGAAACAAGCGCGTGGAGTTGTTATTTATAAGAGCATGTCTAATCTGTTGCTTCTTTTTATGGTAAAACCATCTCAAGTGACAAATCTGTTGATGGCTGGTGCGATGCTTCTGAATATCTTTCACATGTAGGTATTCGAGGTCTGCAACTGAGTCCAGCAGCGGGCTCAGATGATGATTCCTGCACATCTTCTTTTAGAGGAAACAAATCCCACCTTTTGCTGCTGGTTTTCTTCCCACCACCCTACACCATCCGTGTCAGTCAGTCATACAAAAGACTTACAAACTGAAATGTGATCCTGTTGCTTTGCACAGATAGAAATGACCACAAGGAAGTAGAAATCAGGGTTTGCATATCAAAACAGAATTAAAAAGGCTGTACGGTTTCCATGGAAACAGCAGGCTTTGATGGTAAATCAGTAGCAGAACAGCAACATATAGGGCGTACCCGCATCACACAACGGAGCACAACACGCAGCGAAGCTCGTTGCTGGAGTTGCAAACCCATTCCTCTCGTCTTCGATCAAGCCGTTTGCTCCCATCTGTTGGTTACAGAGCAATTACTGCTCCTTCGATAGGAGGGGGGGAATCTTGCTTAACAGTTCTGTGCTCTGCCAGTTAGTGTTGCTGGACAAAGATGTCAGACCTTGTATGTATTACGTATATCCTGATCACGGACACCAGCCGGAAAGGTTGGAAACAGTCTGGTATGAGAGATGAGAATACTGTTCTAGGCTGTGGTTGAGACTTCCTTAATTTATCGTACTGTGAGCAGATACTGTCATCTAGTTTAACTGTGTGAATAATAAGGAAACTTTGTGAATCAGTTCTGCCAAAATAGTATGTACTTTATTAAAAAAGAAAAGAAGCAGCATGCTGTGCTCCTTAACATGACATTTTCTGAGGGTGTTGAATGGATTCAGGTTGTTCACAGTTTAATCCTGCCTTTCCTAGACCTTGGAGATGGCTACAGTACCTTTGCAAGTTGTTTCCTATAAGTGTATTAATTCACTGCGAAGGTCAGATGTGGCAAATATCACGTTATCTTGCGTATAGCTGTTAGTGTCTTGAAACTCTTCGAAGTCCAAAGGCCCGGGAGGATCTGGCCAGTGTAACTGAGCATGTTTCTAAGCTTGCGTCTAAGTCATCTTCTCTTTTTTAGGGGCTGAGTAAAAAAGTTGGGGTATCTTCCTCCATCCTGCAAGGGCTTTGGATCTCCTACAGTACCGAAGGTCTTTCGATGGCTTTGGCATCTCTGAGAAATCTCTACACCCCAAACATAAAGGTACTGGAGGAGGAGGAGAGCTGGGGTGGTTCAGAGCTCACGTGAGAAGCTCCCAGCAACATGCAGTAACTGTGCATAGAGTTTGCTGTAGCTGTCTGCCCATGGCAGTCGTCCTACCCAGGCAGTGCTGAGCAGCTTGCAGGGCGTTCGTCTTGAGCTGGGGAGAGGCCATCAGTTCAGCTGGGATTTTGTTACCATCTGGGATGATCCCTCAACTCTTCTACTTTAACCAGGGATGATCTTTTAATTGCAGCAAATGAATAGTGAATTTGCACCTGTGCAAGATGGTTCGCTTGCGTTTTTCCTCCCCAAAGATGTGGGATGCAACAACTGGTGTTGAAATTTGACAGCCCCGTAAAGGGCTCTGGCTTAGACAGGCACTAACTCGGAGGCAACACCAAACAGCGGCACGTGCTAGTTCAGGCACTACGTGCCCATTTGTGTTGGTAAGGATGAATGTGTTAGCTTAAGTGACTTCATCTGTACAGCAGAGAGGATTTCAGACAGTGAATCAGATTTCAAATTGTCCTTCATCTGGAAGGATGTTTGCCCTTCCAGCTCCTTTCCATACGGGGCGAAAATGCCTAAAATGGGACCGTATATTTGGCAAGTGTTTTTACTGGGCATTTTATGTCCTCCGCTATTTGCTTGGAAGCATGCGGAGGGTCCTGGTTTAAATTCTTTTGTTGCCCTGAAAAGAAACTAATGTCTCTCCATAAGACACAGCTAACAGGAGTTCTTCTTTCCCTGTGCAGGTCAGTCGGCTGCTGATTTTAGGAGGTGCAAACGTGAATTATCGGACCGAAGTTCTGAACAACGCCCCCATTTTGTGTGTCCAGTCTCACCTGGGTTACACGGAGATGGTGGCTTTGCTCTTGGAGTTTGGGGCCAACGTAGATGCTGCTTCTGAAAGTGGCCTGACCCCCCTCGGCTACGCAGCTGCTGCTGGATTTCTAAGTATTGTTGTGCTGCTGTGCAAGAAACGGGCCAAGGTAAAGTGACCATGTTCCTCTAAAAGCTGATTGAAACTGTTCCACGTTTATGCAAGGCAGGGCACAAGCTGCAGGCAGGATACGTAGCGCTTGCTAAAGAATATCCTCCAGCAGATGAAGCCAGGATGCTGCTGCGGAGGGTTGGCTGTTCTGCTAAAATGTGGTGGCTTTGAAAACCTCGCGTTGACACCAAATCGAAGTAACTCCTGAGAGTCAGTAATTAATATTCTGGAATTCAGGTCTGAGGTAGGAACTGCCTAATCATGCTGCACTGATCGCCTGCTGAAGGATGTTCTGGAGAAGTCCTCGAACCTCACGAGGTTAAAATGGCAACGCTGCTTTTGCAGCACGGAGAGTTCTTTAAATATCTCCTTGAGACACATTTTCGAAAACTTCTATCAGACTTGTCCTAGAAAAACACCCTTTGTTTAGCTTTGTGGTGAGTGTTTGGAGTTTTAATTGTATATAATGAGTCAAGTTTAAATATTTTGTTGAAGAAGAAAATTGTGCTGATTTTTGAAGTGGAGCCTCCTGGAAACAATTTGTGGTTTCTCTATATGTTTAGCTTCAGTTAAAAAAGCAAAATACGGGTTTGTATAGTTTTGGTATAAAAGTCGGGATGACTGAGGGACCCGTTTAGATCTTGCTGTGTTGTCTGTAATAATGTGAGGACAGTATGAAGGAAAAAAAGAATTCTGCTTTTGTTGGGATATCTTGAGAGAGTTGGACGACTCCCTGACACTCATTGGCAAAAACCAGCATTCCCTCTCTGAGAACAGGAATATTTGGGATACAAAATGCAATGCAAGAGTCCTGCCACGCATAGCTTTCCTTGAGTATCCCTAACTGTATTGAGGAAATACCCCAAAACCAGCTGGGTTTAGTTGGAAGGCTGAGATGTTTGATTCTGGCATACAAGACTGCAACACTGATTGCTGCCTAAGTTGAGAAATATTAATATGTTAATAATATCAATGTATTATAATAGGAGAAATATTTCTCATATGTAGTGTATAATTGTGATTAATATTAGTGGAATATATTAATATAATAATGATTTCTCATATTTATAATACGAGAAATGATAAATAATATGTTGCAGAGCACTGAAGGGGTTAACCGGCAGGAGGATGGTAGCTGATCTGCCTGTCCTGTTTTCTCCAAGTTACTGGTGCTGGGATAGGACCTAGAAATCCCAGCTGATGTATTCAGGCATCGAGTGGCGACCATGCCCTGTCCTGAAAAGCCGACCAAATAAGTTCCTGCAGGGCTGCCAAGTGCGATCTCTGTTTCCTACTGACTTCTGCCTGCACTGGGTTCGCGTTGTGCGTTCGACTGCAGGCTGAGGCACTTCTGTGTCTCTCAAAAGAAATGGTATCTGGAAAACAAGCTGGTTTTCCTGTTGTGGATTTGGATGAAGGAGATGATATCAGTGTGTATGATTTCAATCTGCAAGAAAACACGGTTGCTGGACTTCAGGACACAAAGGGGAAAATGCTTTTGCAGCCTTTGAGTCTGAAGAAAAGTGAAGAAAGCTAAAAATAATGGTAACTTACCCAAAGCAAACACTTGTGGCCAAAAGGATGCCGAAGCCTGGGGCAGAGCTGCTTTGGGAATGGTTGTTTTCTGGTCATGGAAGGGATGGTTTACCAGAAAAATGCACATTTTGCACATGTGGCATTATTTTGAAACCAGGCCTGGAAACTCTGAAGAAACGAAGACGTTCTGCCCGTGATTTGGCTTAATTGTATTTTGTCATCTCTTTTCAAGGTGGATCATTTGGACAAAAACGGTCAGTGCGCTCTGGTTCATGCTGCTCTCAGAGGACACTTGGAGGTGGTGAAGTTCTTGATCCAATGCGACTGGACCATGGCTGGGCAACAGCAGGGAGTGTTTAAGAAGAGCCACGCCATCCAGCAGGCACTGATCGCTGCAGCCAGCATGGGGTACACCGAGGTAAGACCTACCAGCACCTCATTGCCTCTGCGGGGTGGGAAACCAAGGGTTGACTATGTTCCCTAGCCAAAACGTTGACCAAAGAGGGTCTTGGAGGTGGAGGCAAGTACCTCTGTCCTACTCTTCCTCCCTTTCCCATCCCAGGCAGCGGGGTTCACAGATCCTTTGGCAAACCCTGTGGTCTGGGCAGGCGTCCAAGAGAGGAAGCGTAACAAACCTTTAAGTTGTTGGAATAAACCTTTAAGCAAGGGTGGATAAACAGTGTGTTACTTAGGCTGCTCCTCCAGTGCTGTTAGGGGAGTGTGAGACCACGTAGGTTTGGACTGTATGTTGCGGGGAGCGAAGAGCTGAAGACCTTGCTCCTCTCATACTGATAAAGATTTGTGATGTGGAAAATGATGTATGTTTTCCTACCGAGAAGCAGTCTTTGAGGATTTTTGCATTGGTTGATTTCTTTGCTAAATTGAGCTCCTCTCATTTACTGGAGTTTTGATTTTACTTTTGTTAAGCATAATCCATGAAAACATAGGTAATGTGCTCAGATCAGAGGGGCTAATTAAAGAAAGCTGGGAAATTCTTATTAGCTAAGTGACTGTGAGTTGAACCGATTAGAAGCAGATGTGACTTCAAAACCCTAAAGATCTGCATGCTGAGGACATAGTTTGTAACACAGAAATTTTAAATGGGAATTTCCCCCCAGATAATACTGGTCACCTTTATAATGTATAGAAAGGAGTTTTGGAATTGTTTAATATTTCTGTTGTACCATAAGAGGTATGTGGCTGCTTATAAAAAATACTCCAAGTCCCTGTTTTGTGGTGCTTGCAGTCATAGGAGATGCAAGCTGGTGATTATTTTGCTGTTTTTCTCTGACTTTGGTGATAAAACAAATATTTAGCATGTTTATAAAGTGATCTTAATCACTGGTGGAGCCACACTGGAGTCCTTGCTGTGATTATACCCTAGCGTAACCATACCAGACTTAGCTTTATGCTTTAGTCAGGCAACACGAGGTCCACTAAGCAGTACAGCACCCGGCTGGGAGGTCAGCCGAGTGCACAGGGGGTTTGTTACACCAAGCTCTCACTCTCCGATCGAGGCAGCATCATATACACAAGGCATCCACTGTGGAAGGACCACGGGCATCACTTCAACAGCATCTTTCACGTAGGCACTCTCCTGGGTTTCCTGCTGCCCCCTGCACTGCTGTCATTCCCGACGTCCCATTTAGCACTAGAGCATCACTGGCAGGAGGTGGGAAAACACCACTTGTCACCGAAATCCCTGCTCCCCTGTGCCGGTGCCTCTCAGCCTATGCCCACAGGCAGCTGCAGGCAGCAGAGCTGGCACAGTTTCCTTCAGGTACTCAGAAAAGGCTCGTTGTAGCCTAGACCCCAGCAGAAAATTGTTTCTCCTAGAATGAGAAAAATGGGTTTTGTCCTTCAGTCACTAAAGTAAAATCTCCATTTTCTTTTTAGCCTCTTGCTTTCTCGCGTCATATGATCCAAACACTGCAATTTTCTGCCAGTTTTCAGTCAATTAAATCCTTTCATTTACCCTTTAAAGAAGTTAATTTGCTTCTCTGGGGTTTCAGGCATCCACAGCTGGAAGAAAAACATAGTGGAAGTCTTTTTAACAGTCTGCTTAAAAGCGGTATTTGCTAGAAAGGAGCTAATAGTTTCTGGAAGTAACTTCATCTTGGCTGGAGCTTAAGCTAATGGAGAGGCTAACAATTATAACTGCACCATTACCTCACTTGTCCGTGACTCAGTTTCCCCAGCAGTAAAAGGGGACGATCACACTCATTGCACCCCACCAGGTGGGAGGTGATACGGATGGACACACTGGTGTTTCCTCACTGGTTACAGCAGCTGTAGCTGCAGACGAAGGCACATCCACTGCACACGCCGGGTCACCTGTAGCAGGACAGACACAGTTATAAGGAACTGACACTACAAAGGCTCTTCATGTGCAGTCGTTTCAAGACACTTGGGTGGGGTTTTTTTGCTTGTACAGGGCGGCAGGTTCAGTGATTGATCTCTGGAAGAAAATTTACTTAAGCTCAGGGTGCCAGGCAGAGACTGTTCCTTTTCCTCTGTGTATTCAGAGCAGCTCGTGTTAAGATGTCAGCAGTTTATATATAACGCATCCAAGTTCGTGAGCTGACATGTCATTTTGTTTTAGATTGTCTCCTACCTGCTCGATCTTCCAGAAAAAGACGAAGAGGAGGTGGAGCGAGCACAAATCAACAGCTTTGACAGCCTTTGGGGAGAGACAGGTGATTTCTGTAGATGCTGTAGCTTCTTCTTGCGTGTTTGTGTTTGTATTTATGGGCTCTCGGTCACCTGATGCATCCCTGATCCCTGATATTGTTTTGATGAAGGGAGAAGGCTCGGTTCCTTTGATTTGATTTCAGGTGATTTACAGGTGCCAGGGTGGAGCTTGCTCTCAGCTTAAGTCAAACAGAGAAGTTCGGCTTTTGCAAATCCTGAGCTTCTGCAGCTCCTGGCACTTTTCAGGAGCATGCAGGCATGCAGCAGCTCTGACAACCAGGCCACTAATTTCTCTGAAACATCTCACATTAAGTGAGATGGACACAAAATTCTGCTCTTTCTCTCTTGATATTTGGCATATTTATCGAAAGCATCTCCCTGTTTCTCTCTCCCCTTCCCCGTTACGTGCAGCACCATGACTGTTAAATTATCTGTTGATTTTCTGAAAACTTCTCATTATTTAACACTTGGTAATTAAACAAACGTCCTTTTGTGCAATACTGTATTTTTGTATTGATGGGTATAACACAGAAGCCCTGCTTTCCTAACTTCTACCAAAACAAAAGCAGCCATTCACCCCTTCCACTCCACAGAGAGGAAACGCACTATCATCTCCATTTCTTGAGATATTCAAACTTGGAGTTGTTAGCTTTTAACTCCAACGACCTCATAAATACTATCCACTGTCTTTTGTACTCAACTCATCTACTTGCATCACTGGTAATGTTGCTGTCAAGTTAATACACCAAGGTAATGTTCCTGTCTGGGTAACGGAGCACTGATTTTGATCCTGTCAGCTTTGTTTAAAAATGACACGATCCAAGGGTACAGGCAGTGGCTGGTGTGTGGCTTGGTGTTTGGTCAGGTTGTTTCTGGTTAGAAGGGGGGAAAGAAACAGGGTTATATTTTGAGCTGTTTTGCACGCTGTACATCTGAAAATGTAGCCTCATTAGAGCCTTGTAATGAATGCAGTCTATCAGAAAGTACTGTCCCTCGGCTTTAAAGGACAAAGATGGAGCGATGAGTTGTCCCAGCAAGGAGCCTGGCGGGTGGCCAGGCTGCTCTGGGCCACTCACAGGGCATTAGGGAAGGAGTCAGCTCCTGCACCCACAGGGACATAACTCAGTAGCAAGGGCATTGTGCCATTATTAGCGGAAATAAGGACAATATAGACAAATAAGCGATGTAAAAGTGCCCCTAGGGTGTCATGGGAGAAAAAAGGAATTGGATATAGAATTAGTCAAATGAAATTACTGAGCGTTGGTAATAGGACAGCAGCTTTGCTACCGGTGAGCTCACGGTTCACAGTGGTGACCGGGCCAGAGACAGCTCATCCAAAACATTCTCTGGTGTTTGGGTCCTGAGGACTATTTTGTAAATAAGATGGTGATCCAGATGCCTTCAGAGTTTGATCAAAAACTACTAAGATGTCTCCCCACAAGGTAACTCATGGGCAGCATCAGACGCTACAGATAAGCTCCTTGAGTTGAGATAGTCCTGGGCTGTCTGGATGAATCTGGCAAAGCCTGGTATAAAGCCACAGGCGTTTTCTGAACTGGTGTCTAACTCTTCCCATCCCTGGAGCTCTGCCTTTGCAGGTCACACCGTCCTGCTCCCTCCTGCTCAGCTGTGCTCTCCGGTCTGAAAACTGAGCACTGCACTCTCCTCCCTGACAATGTCCAGCTCTTCTCTTTCCCCTTTCCTTGTGTCCTGGGCAGCTCTGCCACCTGCCCATTGCCTCAAGGACTCCAGCAGAAGCCTTTTCCATCTCTGTTGTCCCCCTTCCCATACCTCTCCCCGCAGCAATGCCAAAAGCTGGACTCACACAGACATCTGGGAGTTTGAGAGGGCTTTCTGAGTAACTGGGATAGTTGGGAATGTGGATTTGTGATTCGCAAATCGCACACAAATTGAGGAGCCATCTCAAAGGAATACTCATTTATCCCATTAAAATTGGTGGTAGGTAAGATGGGAAAATGAGCAAAAACGAGCCAACCACCAAATTCAGCTCCCTTTCACATTGTTTTATTGTTTTCCCAAAAGTAAATAGCGAGTTTAGATAAATTTGAAGAGAAATGCTGGTTTCCACCTAAAAATAGCAATCTGCTCTAAAAATCTGAATCATGTCTTGTCTGTTTTTTGATACTTGTTGCTCGTGTGTCTAATCTTCCACAGAGCAGAGCTGACTGCCTGGCTTAGTGATATCAGCCTGATATCATCCAAATGGCAGTGCCAAATTACATCATAAGTTTAGGAATTGCTGACAGCACACTATAGCCAACTCCAGATGGAATATTTCCCCCTGGGACAAGACTAATAGCAAAACCCAGCACAAAAATATCTGAGTCACCTGTAATAACTCCATCAGAGTTGGAGGTGCAAAGAACGACTCCCATCAAACTGCATTTGTCTTGCTGCCAGGCTGTGAAACGGATACACGTGCCACATAGGAGCAATTTAATGATTCCTTCTCCAGATAAAGTTGTTTTTTCTCCAAGAAAACAGACGTGCTCTGCACAAGAGCAGAGGCGGAATGTGCCATTGCAGATCCCTGGTGTTGGAGACTGTGGCTTGTCTGACGTTGCTCGCTGACGGAGGGGGGCACGTCCACACCTGAAACTTGTCTCGGGTTTTGTTTGAGCTGTGTTTTGAGAAATGCAGCAACTGTTTATAGCATTTATGCCAAGACTTTGTTATTGCATGGTGAGTTGTTCTCCTGGCACTATGTCCTCATGGAAAAGCTGCAAAATGAACGTTCCTGTTTTCCAGCCCAGGATCCTGGTCGCTGCTTCTTGCTTGGTGGACTCACCTTGTTCATGCTGGGCCACAGGAGCTCTCTGGCAGACAGTAAAACTCCAAACAAAACCATTTCTATTTCTCTCACTTCCTCTCATCACCTTTCCTTGGCTTTTCCAGTCTCCTTTCAACACACAGGCACAGCCTTACCTTGTGTTGTGGGTTTTTTGGAGACTAATGGCTGTTGTAAGGCACATTGATGATGTCAGAAACAGGTTGGTAAGTCCATCTAAGGAGTGCTAAAAGGCTTAAACAAGTAGGTACTTCTAGAATTTTTCCTGAAGTAGTTAATTGAGCTTTTGGGCTTGGACAGTTGGACACCAGCCACAGGATAGTGCTCTGGGCTTGAGGTGACCAGCAGTGGAGCTGGAGCTTGGGCATGTCATAAGAAGCTTTGGTTAGAAGGCTGGAGATACAGGGGTGAGGCACCTGTATTCAGAGCAGCAGCAGACTGTCCAGCTCATTGCAGTTGGAGGCACCACAGGGGGTTATCTTGTCCAACCTTCTGTTCAAAGCACAGGCACTGATGAAGTCTGATGTACCTTAGTGAGTTGGTCTCCTAGGGTCCAGCTGGATTGAGCTCCTTTCGCCCCTCAGAGAGTTTCTCCATTTCTGAGGATAGGTGCTTAGATACCTGTGCATTATACAAGATGAGCTTGGATAGGTTTCTCTCAGCAGCAGGCAGCAAATCCAGGTCATCAGTGTGGAACCATCCTGAAGCAGCAAGGTCTGACTGCTCAGTAGCACAGAAGCTTTTGAGCTTCCCTTGAGTTGGAGCTGCATACATACCCACACCAGTTGCTTTGACCCTGAGGAACAGAGTAGCAAAAAGACATGTCAATCCAGGTAGAGTGGATTGCAAGACAGAGTGGAGAAGAGTATGGCCATGGATCAAATCATCCTGTTTCAGTAAAGTCTTTTCCAAAGAACATTTCATGGCAAACACCAAACACTTAGGTGATTTTCAGTATTTTCATTGTTGGAAACATAAGTCATTTTGACGTGAAATACCTCAAATTAACCTGCAACATTTCAAGTGCAGGCAGGTTTAGAAATAGAACCCAAAAGCCCTGCATACCGATCCCTCTGCCGTGCACATTACACACAGTCCTCCTTCTATATTTGTAGCTTACGTTTAAAACCCACATGGATCTGATTATAGATTTTGCAGTATGTTCTGCTTGTGGCAGCAAGATGATTTTTCTTTTAACTCTTGGTGTCTCTCAACCCCAAGAGAAGAAAACTCAACTGTAATGTGGAACAGAATAGAGAATTAATTAAATCCCCCAACATTAACAGTGTTGCAGTTGGAAACCCATCAACACCTCGTAATCAGCCATCCCACAGAAATGTACTTCAAAGAAAAAACAAGCTACGTCAGTTAGAAATAGACTCCCACCTTCTGCTCAAACTCCTTCTAGAAGCAGCAGAGCATCGAGCCAGAGGAGCTGTGCTGAAGTGCACAGAAAGTTAGGGAGAGGAGGGAGGAACCGAAAAGTCTAAAATTAATACCAAAGACAAGTCAAAGGCAGGTCCTGCACTTGGAACTATTTTCAGATTGAATGTGTCTTCTTCTAACCCAACCATACTTTCTGAGTTAACAGAGCACATTTAAAGAGCTGTCAGGTGTTACTTCTACCCACCTGTAATATTGTAAGCATCTGTAATACTGGAAATGAGAGATAATTTTGGTTTTCCACAAAGACCCTTGCTGGTGGGATCAGTCCTGGCCAAAAACAAAGCCCAGAATTAACGTTTTTCTTGGAGAACGGGTGAACATATTCATACCATTTTTGCTTTCCAGTTGTTTACCTGGTTTCAAAGATCTACAGGCTAAAGTGGGATATTAAAAATGAAAGTCCTCCGTCTGAATTATGCTGCTCTGTGCTTGTTCGGACAGAGAAAAGCCACAAACCTGACTGACATCCAGTGGCTGGCCGTGATCTGTCAGTGCCTCCAGCTTGACCCCTCACTTGCTCTCTTGTAGTCACGGTGGAATGAGTCAAGGACAGGTTGCAGAAAGTCTTGTCAAGACAGCACGTACCTAAAGACCTGTGTTTTCTCTGGATGTTGTGCCCCTGCTAAGACACACTCAGTCTTGCAGCCTGTGGCTTTTGCAGTAGGGAAACCTGCAGGAGGCACAGGGGGAAATGGTGAAGGTTTCATGTGACAAGGCTCTACGTTTCTTTGCAGCAACACCTTGAACCTCAGTCACACGTGCCTGTAGATTTGTGCTTATTGCGGTTCTCATCCAGTTTCACTGTGACTTATGGAAAACAATAAAAGCTGATTGTCCCAATCAGCCTCTTTCCATAATGTTACGAGATCTTTTCATGGAAGAGTTGACCTTTGAAGTAAAATAAAATGACAAGTAAGACCTAGAACTGTATTCATCCAACCCATTTTCTTTGTTCATTTTGCCTGTCATGAGATATGTTTGGCGCTTCAGGCACCATCGCTTCGGTACCCAGCAGAAAGACCTATCTCCGGATAGGGCAAAAACT
>NW_008824232.1:11153-24398 GCF_000699105.1 Pygoscelis adeliae | reverse complement strand
CAGCGGCGTGCGGCGGGAAGTGGGAGGTCTGCCGGCGCCTCCTGGAGCAGGGCGCCGCGGTGGCGCAGCCCAACCGCCGCGGGGTTGTTCCGCTCTTCAGTGCCGTGAGACAGGGCCACTGGCAGGTGAGCGGGTTCCTCGCGCCTAGGGTCAGGCCACCCCCTTCCATCTTGCTGAAATATGGGTGGAGAAGACAAACCCCAACTCTTTTGGGGGATGATCGGAGTGAGAAGTGATACTGATGCTTCAAACACCCCAAGCTCTTGCTGGCTACAGACAGCTTTTGCTTAAGTACTGTGTTACCTCACCATTTGGGAAGCAAATGGGATGCTCTTGACTTAAAAGGTCATTTTTCCTGTCCTTATACCTCCGTTGCGTCTCCTACGCCCTAATCTTGCAGCAGTAATCCCAGAGGACACCATGCCTTGGGGGGTAAGGTTTCGAGACATGGGGATCGCTCTGCTCTTCCTTGGCTCTGGTTTATTCCTAGCTGGGTCTCTACATACGATGTATGTTCCCAGCTGGGTCTCTATGTACAACGTGTGTTCTCGCTTTGTGTGTTGCAGATTGTAGATCTCTTACTCACGCACGGCGCTGATGTGAACATGGCAGACAAGCAGGGGCGGACACCGCTGATGATGGCTGCATCTGAGGGACATCTGGGCACAGTGGAGTTTCTGCTTGCACAAGGTTAGAGCACATGCTTGGAAGTGTGTTGGAGACCGGCCACAGCGAGTCCCACCGCGCTGTCTCCTGCACAGCTGGAGTTTGTAATGTCGGGGTGGGGATTGTAATCCCACTGCTGGATCGGGCAGTGGGAGAGGTTCTCGGCACCGTATCCAGCTTATTAGAGAACAAGACTAGAATAGTTGTAACATTAATCTTGGCTGTCCGTTTTGTTGTCTGTGTTTGGTGCTCACAGCCTCAAAATCATGCATTTGAGTTAGAAAATAAAATAACATATCACAGGTGCTTTGCACGTTGGGTTAAGAATATACCCTTGAACCGTGCTTGGAGCTTTTCCGTTAGACAAAAAAATCAACAGGCAATGTGACTGAACCATCAACATCGCCATGGAGCAGGCAGGCAAGACTCAACCACAGGACCAGAGTTTGGGACACGTTTTAACACTTCCCTTTTTAGTGCTAGTATTATTGCCCACGTTTTTGACACCAACAGCAGCAGGAGGGTAAGGCCCCGACACAGGCAAGGATTTGGTGTATTTGTTGAAAATAAAATAGAATTGTTTTGAAGATAGTCTGCTCTTCAGCTTTGCACTCACAGATTCACTTTGCTCAGTACTTTCAGCATCTAATAACTCTCCTTCACCAGGAGTTACTCAGTCAACAGGAACACGTTTCAGTTTTACTCATTTCTGCTGTACGTGTTAGAGGTGAGTCAGAACACCACGCTGCCTGCAACCTGTGTGAACACGATTATTTCTTATTTCTGTAGTTCCTTAGAGACTTCTTTTTTTTTTTTTTTTGACAAATAGTCAGTGTTTGTTTGGGTAATATGCCATTATTTTTTGGCTAGAAATAGCATTTAATTCTTGTATTGTTATTTGATATTTTTATTTCAGGTAAGATCCCTCTTTGGGAAGGGATATTTTCTTCATATCGTAAGTGACTGTGTCTGACCTCTTAGCCAAAATGTGAGACACTTGAATATTTTACGTAGTAGTTGTAAGAACATTTTTTCACTGTAAAATTGCCAGGCTTCCAAGAACAAGTTTCTCGTTGCCTGCCTGTCTGTCCTGAGCCACAGGCCAGTGGGATCCTTGCTGTTCAGTGCTGTAACCTGCATAGGGATGTGGCAAAGATCAGTTTGAGGCACGAGCTTCTTATGAATTAATTCAATTCATTCTTTTCTGATGTTCTGGGTTTTTTTAAATTTCAAATTAACACTCTCCGTGTTTGAGTTGTAATGTGGCCCCTTTTGCAGCTTGACTGAATCTGTGTAAAAGGCTTAAAATAAGTGATTCTTTTTTTCCAGACTTGAGAACTGTGCATGTTGCTTAAGACTGACTGGTTCAGTGGAGGATGAAAATACCAGATAATCTGATCTTGGCTATGGGATCACCAGCAAATGCACGTAATGTTTCCCTGGCTCTTTGGACACTGAGAGCCCAAGAAGTCAAAAATACGAAAAATTTTTCTACTTTAAAAGGTTCATTCTTCTAAATAGCTTAGTGAACTCCACTAAATATGCTATAACACATGGTCCTGAAAAGTTAGCTCAAGCCTGGGCAGAGTACAGTGATATATGGTATATTTTAATTAAAATGGCTTTGACAATCCTGTTCAATGTTCCATTAAAATCAAAGTGTGTGAATCATAAGCCATAAGCATTAATTAGTGTGTTGCAAAGCAAATCTCATTTGACTGTACTTGATTAACACAGTCAGCGTTTGTAAACACTTTTTATTAACAGAGTTGCAGTCATCAATCAATTTGAAATCCAAATTTTTAGAGTTACCTACTGCTCTCGCTTAACACCCAGAAGTAATGGATGTGTGAACGGTGAATTAAACTTTGCTGCTAGCAGCTCTGCTAAAGCTGATATTTATACGGATCTGTGTTACACAAAGCAAAATAATTCTTGATGCTCATTCCGTTTGGAGAGAGCTTGATTCTGAATCTCATTTTCCTGCAAAAATCAATCCCTCGATGTTTTTGCTACCTTGGGGTGGATGGTACACGTGTATGCTGCTCCTTGCTGTCTGCCTTGTGCCTCTGACACACAACGCTGAGCCTCGTCCCCGTGGGGGGTAACCCTGCCTGGGCACTACAGCTTTGGATCCATCCTCTGTACAGAAAGGATCTGACCATCCTGGCCACTCCCTGCTTCTTTTTGATGCTTCCAGTGTCAATCGTTCCTTTTTTAATCTAGCTGGCTCATTGTTGTGTGCCTACTGGATAACATATTAAATCATAAACTCTTGCATTTAGCCAGTTAATTTTTTTAGGGCAGGAGCAGCCCAGCCCTTCTCAGAAACACGCTGGGTTTACCCAGACAAAGTCTTTCCCACTGCAGCAGGGATCGATCCCATGAGGTCACCTGAAGCCACTTGCCCTCGAAACCATCAGTTTGTTTCATGTCTGACTGCCTCAATGCTAAGTAGGTCAGAGATCCCCAAAGGAGCAAAAGATGCCTTCAGAGTCAAGCAGAGGTTCTGTTGGGAGCCACGGCTGCACCAGGAGCTCGGTGCTTCTGCGGAGGTCATGCGCAGCCTGCCTTGGAGCGGCGTTTTGGCATTTCTGAAGCGGTGCGCGTTGTCTGCTCACTTAGACCTTCAGCTTGCATTGCTGCAGTGATACCTTGAAGTCTGTGCATGTCACCCTGCGGTATGGTGTGCCTGTTCCACTGGACTGGGAAACGAGTGGGAAGGTTGAGTGATGATGTGGCTTTCCAGCCTTCCCTCTTATTGCAGGAGCTTTCTCACCTGCTTCAGAAGAGTCAGAGGGAAAACACAAGAAAAGACTTTGATGGTTTGATTGCAAGAAAGTACCTGGTACAAATAAGAATGCATGAAATGAGGCTTTATCCTGCTTTGCTGAGCAAAAGTTGGCCTTGGGTCAGTTGAGGATCATCTGGAGGGCTGTCACAGAGCTTCAGAAGGGTTTCTGAGTGCAGTGTGGGCAATGTGAGAGAAGACTGGCAGGATGTTGGGAGTTTACGTTCTCATCCCTTAGCTTGTACATTTGAGCTGCCTTGCAGCCAGTGTCCCTCCCTGGCACAGCAGATTGCCCCAGATGTCGTTTGCCACCTCCCTCGCTGGCACGCTGCGCTGCAGTTCGGAGGCATGCAGCGAGCAGGATGCTGCGGCTGTGCTGAGAGCTCTGGGTGGAGGTTTCCGAACATACCCTGAGCAAATGTTCGTGTGTTGTGCTCCTCCACAAACAAAAAGCTGTGCAAGCTGGGAGACCTATCAGTTTGCTATCATCTGGTCGATGGGTGCTAACCGGGAGATATGTCAGCTGGGATGAACAGGAAGGTTCAGGAAATTCACATTACTCCCCCACTTGCTCAGCTTTCTGGAGCCAGTGAAGATTTCATGCTGGGCAGTTTAGTGTTTACCTACAGGAGAAAAATACTGCAGCAGCAGTTCATCCCAGCCTGCTGGCAGGAGCATCCCACAGGTAGCCACAATTCCCCGGAGGAGCAGAGCTGATAGGAATCTCTTCTGCACGCTCGAGAGCCAGAGCCCTGCCTGTGCCATGGCAACAGGAGTTGTCTTCATGCCACAAAGAGGAGTGTTCACTTAATGCTGCTGTTCGGATCTCATATGCGTATCCATATGTCGTATGAAGCAATACTGACCCGTTGGTATGGCAGCGTGATTTCTTCATCCAAGAAAATGTCAAGTCCCTCTCTCCTTGGCTTGCAGTTGGCAGTAGTTTATCCCACAACGTTGTATTTATATTGGGTAAAGTTCAGGGAGAAATACTGCTGGAAATTGTGTCGATTTGGGTAAAAGGGAGGGGAGTGAAGAGGGGAAAATATGTGCTTTTTTAGAAGAACTGAGCTGAATTGACTTAGTTCCCCTTGGTACGCCATGACCTGCTGAAACAGCAAAATGGTCTTCATCTCTGACTCACACAGGCTGGAATGGGTTTTGATTAAAAAAAAAAAAAAACAAAAAACACAGTTAAAAAGAAAGATTGATGTCTCAGATGAGGGATGTCAAATCCACCCTGCTGCTCAGAAGATGTTTGCCAGAAAAGCCTACAGAGCTAGGTGCAAAAAAGTTTGCAGCTTGGTGTGAATAAACTCATTTGCCACAGTTCCTATCAGTGCATTTGAAGTTGCCATGGAGGGTGGGATCCACGGTGGGAGAAATGTTAATAAAGTAATTAATAATTATGTCCATAGCTCTCTGAAAATAAGCCGTCATCACTAAGCGGATGGTTTGTTGTATTGTAGTGCTCAACAACAGAGAGCTCTTAAGTGAACTGATGCTCGTTCTTTCAGGTGCCTCCATTTCTCTAATGGACAAGGAGGGCTTGACAGCCCTCAGCTGGGCTTGTCTGAAGGGACATCTCTCTGTGGTGCGTTCCCTGGTGGAGAACGGGGCTGCCACCGACCACGCGGATAAAAACGGGCGCACTCCACTGGACCTGGCAGCTTTCTACGGTGACGCAGAGGTGGTAAGTGGATGGTAATAGATGCAGAACAAAAAGGGCAGTTGGCGTAAAACCCTCAAAATAGTATAGTTTGGCTTGATGTAGCAATAAGCATATAGTGTCCTGGCCCTCCATACGTGCAAGCGCTTCCACAGAGGACAACTCATGATGTACCCTCAGACCCTATAGAGGTGGTTTTAGCCCGAGCAGTGGAGCAGAGCAAGCTTTTGCTGGGCACACGTCCCCAGCAGTGTGCGAAGGTCTCACCCAGGAGCAGAACTGACTGTTGGGCTTCTCATTGCAGGTTCAGTTTCTGGTGGACCATGGGGCCATGATTGAGCACGTTGACTACAGCGGGATGCGCCCCCTCGACAGGGCAGTGGGGTGCCGCAACACCTCGGTCGTCGTCACTCTCCTGAAGAAAGGAGCAAAGATAGGTAGGGACAAGGAGACAATCCGCCGTTGGCTCTGTGCTCAGGCAGGACTCTGAGCAGTGGGGCTGGCTTCCTAGAAAATAGAAGCGTAACACAGAGGCAGCCTCAGCCCCGGCTGCTGCTTCGTACTCCGAAAGCAGCCAGCGAGTCATGACTGCCTTGTTCTCTTTATTAAAATGGGGAATATTTTTTTTTGCTGTCGTATTACTTAGCAAAGTTAATCAATAAACAACTGTTTCTTTGGCAAGGTCTTTCCTCTGGTAATGCTTTTTCTATCTTTACTAGTCTGAGTCGACAAACGTACTATGTCCATGCATTGCTGTGAGCTGCTGCATTCACTTGCTCTGTGTATGCTTTCAGATCTTAGTGTTACCTGCACTGCGCCACACAGCTGCTCACGTTACGTTTTCCTGTGAAAGGGGATTTTGCTGGTGCATTGGCTTCTTTGCTGCCTGCCTCTCACAGCTGCTTTTTTCCTTTCTTTTTTTTTTTTTCCCCTTATTTTTTCTCCCCCACCTAGTCCCTGGGCAACTGGCTGCAGGTGATCCGCCCCTCCCAGCTGCTTTTTTTCTTTTTTTTTTTTTTTTTCACCTTCATCCATTTTTTTTTCCCCCTCTCTCCTACAACTTTTTGTTTTCTCCTTTCTTTGAAGGTTGTCAGACGTTACCGAGTCGCCCACGAGGTATATCTCATTGCTGTCAGCATCAGCTTCGATCTGATAGCTTTGTCAGCCTTGCTTTCTCCTGTTTGATTTAGCCTGCATGCATCCCCAACACCTCTAATCTTTTAATTTACCTCACCTTCAAATAATTCTTTTAATGACTGTTGCAGAGAATAACTTGAACTCAAAAACTAACCTCCTTCCCCCAAAATGTACTGAATCTACTTATAGAATATTGTTGACTTATTCTTCACCCACACTAATGAGTTGTCCCCAAGTTTTTGCCACCCCTTCCCTCCCAGTATTAGACCTTGAGATAACGACTGGCTCTGCATGGGCGGACCCCTGTGCAGAGCCAGCGTGTCCCCAGCCCAGCAGACGGCTTCGGCACCAGCAGCACTTAGTCACAACCTTTTCTTTGTCGTATTTTCCACCTTAATGGATTTTCTACTCTAATATTTCACATCTTGTGAAGTTGGAAATCACAATCCACTTAAACACAAAACGCCTATCGACAGTCGAGCTGCAGATTTCCTAGTACACTTCCACAGATTTTAATTTAACAATGCTTTTATGTAACCACTCTGATTTTCCTTTTAAATATGTTTTATTTTCTGACCATGCTGTCTCCCCCACCCCAGCTGGTTCCACAGTCAGCATTGCCCTCTTGTGGAAATGCCTCCCATCATTTCCCAGACCATCGTGGTGGTGATTAGGATTAGCCTTAATGACTGCAAAGGAAAACCATTGCAATGTGGATGACATTAATTTAAGTGCGAGAGGAGTTGTCAGCTCAATCATTTGGAGCGCTCTGCCCTTTGACCATGCCAAGTTGTTCTCTCCAGCAGAAATTCCCACCCCAGGATATTTTTTCCACCCAGCTTCCTACCACCCTTGCATTGTATGAGTTTTTTACCCATCATGCATCCTGTACACTACAGGTCCAGCAACATGGGCGATGGCAACCTCCAAACCAGACATCATGATCATCCTGTTGAGCAAGCTGATGGAGGAGGGAGACATGTTTTATAAGGTGAGAAGAGTGTTTTTGGAAAAATTGAACAGATGCAGCTTGCAGCATAACTTTGTATGAGGTTTTGACTGAGCAATGCTGCTGCCTTAACCCGTGGCAAGTAGAAGCTACTGCTCGCAGTGTTCCCTGTTGCAAACTGCTTGGGTTTGGTTAGTGGGGTTGGGGAGGGGGGATTTATTGCCCAAATCTGTAATGAAGCTGAAGCAAAGCCAGGTCTCTCTGCATTCTGGATTTGAGCCAGCACTTCATTTCCTCTTTGAAAACACCAGAACCCAAGTGTTTTACAGAGATTTGGAGTGCTGATGTCATCGCATCAGATCTGGCAACGGTGTCATTACCGAGCACGCTCACTGCTGTGGAACAAGGCAACAAGATAGTATATCCCAGAAAAACTCATGGAAGAAACTTTTTGCAATGAAAACAGATTGTCAGGACACAGATGGCTTTATCGTGTCCTTTAGCCCATAGGAGATGTTCCACCATTACAGTTAGAGAGTCTTTTTACTCTGTGTTTATTTTAAGCTGATCTTTAAAACCTGGAGATTTGCACACACACACAAAATGTGCAAGTACAACAGTGATTCACTGTTAGGCTCTAAGGGTGAAGCAAAAAATATGCAAAGCTGGCATTGTAACTGGAGTTATCTGCCAGAGATACATGATACAGCTGAGAAACCTGGGTCTAAAAGGTTTTAAAGCTTACTATTTGTAGCTGCAAAATTTATGTCTGGGTCATCATGAATTGCATGTGTCCTAGATCCCATTTTGCCCTCTTTCTTTCACCCTAGCTGCCATGGGTGCCCCCCTCCAGGGCACAGATCATTCCATCCCAAAAATAGGTGCCCAAAATAGCAAAGATGACTCACCCTTTGAAGGTGACTGTTGCGTCCCAATAAATATAAAAGGAACCCAGTTGACAGGCTTAGATGCAGACACCTGATTTTTAGACATCTAAAGTCCAGGGAGATGAATCCCAATCTGTTTGTCCAACTTTAGAGCCACACCAGTGCCATAAACGTTTATCTTTGCTATTGCACAGGCTTCTCTCAGCCCCAGGAACTCCACCCAAAGTTCCACAGTTCATATTCTTTACCCTCCCTGGTGCTTATTAAGCTTTGGGTGTAGGGTGTTCTACAGAAATGGGTTACTGATCACCTAGCTCAAAAGACCATCCATCCATAAACCAGATGGAGTTGTATCGAGTTAACATAACACAATTTCTGCTGTGTTTCCCACTGTAGCATGGCAACTCTCTACGAAGTGGGAGAACTCAACTTGCACAAGGCATCTGCATTTCCAGATCAAATGTTCCCTTGATCAAATGTTTTGGCTTTCCTTTCTTGGAAAAGAACTAAATAGTGAAGTCATGTTACCTTCACCACCCAGAATGTTCATGGGGCTGCTGAGTGAGTTCTCTGCAGTGAAGTAAACTCAACCCAAGGATGTGTTTTGACATGTTCTCCTTCTATTAGAAAGGTAAAGTGAAAGAGGCTGCCCAGCGCTACCAGTATGCTCTGAAAAAATTCCCCAGGGAAGGGTTTGGAGAAGACCTGAAAACCTTCCGTGAGCTGAAGGTGTCGCTCCTTCTCAACCTCTCCCGATGTCGAAGGAAAATGAACGTAAGTCTCCCCACTCTTCATGGCCTTAGGCGCAAGCTGCCAGCTTTCTGCCTGTGCGCAGAGACATGTCCATCCTGTAATCGTGCTTTGACCTCTGAGATCTCTCCTCTGTGTAACCTGGTTGTCCTTCACAGAGCACTGACATAATTCAAAAGAAGTAATGATTTAATATGCATTTCTGATTATTAAAAATTCATTGCTATGTTTATAGCTTTTTGAATTTTATTATTACTCCCTTTTGATGATGATGTGAATTGGGGTGGAGGCATTTTCCAGATTTCTAGGGCAGCGGTGAGGGAGGAGCCAGGAGATGTGCTCCTTTGAATACTAATTAATTTAAAATGAAGGAGCATATGCTTAGGGGGCTAGTACTTCCCCAGGGCAGTGACTCATCCAGAAACACCCCCACACACTCCCTCTCCTCCCAGAACTGCCAGATCGCTGTCACTCTCCCCGCTCCAATCTAGCAGCATCTAGCGACCAACTCCTGCAGCAAGTCTGTTCTTCCAGCAGACAAATGCCACCTCCCCCTTGCTCTGCATGCAGAGACTTTCACCTCTTACAACTTAAGGTCTCCATAGACTTGAAAAGTGAAATCTCCGCTGAGGCCATGAGCCAGCAAAGATTACACTGGTGGGGAAGGGATTTTTATGACACCTTCATTTCTTTAAGCTGTGAGGGAGACAGATGAAAAGCAATGGAAGTAAAATCTTAATGCTGGTGAACGAACAACACAGTTTGTAGAAAAAGTGTGAACCTTCTCTTTAAACAAGCCAACTCGTGGCTAAGCCTGCACTTTAAGGACAAAATTTTCAGTTTACTGTTAACTGGGGAATCCCAGGTTTTGTGATAGAAAATTTCAGGGCCTTGTAATTGCTCCTGCAGTTTCTGCATCTATTGATGAGACCATAAAAGGTACCTACCTCTTGACTGCATTCCCAGTTTAGTCTATTAGACAATATCTCTTCAGTAACTGCTGCTGAAGGTACAAACAAAAGTATGAGCTTCCCCAGGCAGGGCGTCCAGATAGCAAGCTCCAGTGTGGACATCTTAGGGGAGATTAAACCTCGCCCTGGGTTTTGCTAAGGCCCAACTGGCCTTGCTCGCACACAGCTGCTCAGTGCAGTCCCAAGTGGCCATCGTGTGCTCATAAACTTCATTTCTAGAAGGTGGAATTTGCTTACTGAGTTTCTGAACGAATCAGGAGTACTCTGGTGCTTTCTCCCAGAACTGCTCAGGGTCATAGCCCAAGTCAGCAATCCAAAGTTGTGTTTGGTTGCAAAATGAAAGCCCCTCCACTGGGAAGAGGTCTCCTTTGCGAGTGCTCAGCTGAGCTTAGCGGTACGTGAAGCATTCAGGACAAGGTAAGGGAGGACAGCCGGCAGGGTTTGAACCGTAGCTGATAGTCTCATGGCACTGCCACTCAAAAGCATGCAGAGCAGTCTCGATCCCATGCTGTCACCCTCTCCCTCCCCACTCCCAAACGAGTCTCCCAGATGAGGTGTAGGGGAGAGACAAGGACCAGTGGAATGGGTGGCACTGGTAGGAGACCTTTGCCAGGCGAGTCCTGTTTGTAGCTACCAAGGTATCATAGTCCCTTCCTTCATGTGCAGTTTTATTCAGCCCCTTCGAAGTATGTCAGCGTGTTGCAGAGTGGGAAGCAGAGGGCGTGGGAAAGGTTTCCTATTGCTTTCAACTATGGAAACAAATCCTTCATGAGATTACATTCCAGCCTCTGCAAGACCAGATGTTTCCTCAAGACTGTAGGTTGTTGGAGAGGGATTGCATGCACTTGTTGGGGACACAGTCAATGAGAACAGAGCCGGTGGCACGCTGGCCTCTCTGGGTGCTGACAGCATCTGGCATTATGAGAGGGCTTTAAGCCTTTGGACGTGCCATCATAGCTCTCTGGCTGTAAATGATGTTGAATCCGTGTGAAACATTCCAGTACCATCAAGTTTTCCATGGTACATGCAAAAAAAAAATGTCCGTATTAAGTTTGTTTTCTTCCCAAACTGTATATATTTTTATTTCTATATCTATTCAATTACTTATCTGCACACCTATTGTAATGACAGGATTTTGGAATGGCGGAGGAATTTGCTACTAAAGCACTGGAGCTGAAACCGAAATCTTATGAAGCTTACTATGCAAGAGCAAGGGCCAAACCCAGCAGCAGGTGAGGAGAGAGAGAGAGAGAAAAGTGCGAGGGGCTGGTCTTTTCAAGCCTGGCCACACCGATGTAGGCATCCACCGTGCAAAACCGTACCAGTGTCCCCATGGGAAGAAATGGCAAAGGAACATTCATTAATGAGATTACAAACCTCTCAAACTCCAGAGTAACACCCTCCCTCATTTGGTAATTTCTGGAGACGGCTGAATGCAAACCTCTTGAGGGGTTCATCTTAGCTGAACTTTGTCTGAACATCTTACTGTACTGGAAACCTTTACACCAAAGTTGGGTATTCTTTTTAAAAATACACTTTACACAACTTGGACTCGAAGCAAAATATGACTTGTGGAAGCCGTGTGGCCTGTGTTATGCAAGAGGGCAGACTCATTCTCACAGTGATCTCTTCTGGCCTTAGAATCTATGAATCTCTCTGTCCTACAGCACTTTTTGAAAGGCAGAAACTGCTGCCTAGCTGTGCAGTGACTGTGCAGGCAAGCGCCAGCCGGTGAGCTTTCAGCCATAGCTTGTGCTCAGAGCACTGCAGCCAGCTTCTAGAGAGCTGCAGCACTGGGATCTCTCTGCATCTCAGCTGGAGCCCAGAGGATTCCCTTGTTAACCTCCCTGAAGGCTAAAAGATGTGAGATTAGATTCATTTCAAAACCGATCAATGCCATTCCTAAATGAGCAGGAGGGCTTGCTTTTGAGTCATACGCTCGAGGGCTGGGTGCACTGTCATCTCGGTTTTAAACGGCAGCCAAAACACCTTGCATGGCAGTGCAGAGAATCGCCAGTAGCCAGAGGTATGTCGAGTCCTCCTGTGCAAACATCATAGCTCAGCAGACACCAGCACCATTTGACCTTCCATGCTGGAGGCAATGTGTGGAACCGGGCTCCTGGCCCAGCTGATGCTGCGCTGCCTGGTCCACTGGGTCTTGATGTGGGAGGTGAAGCCGTGACCTTCTGTCCTGCAGAGAAGTCCTGCTAGCTGAGCCACACTGACCTAATGCCTTTCCTTTAATGGTTTTCCTCTCCATTGTTTCCAAAATACTTATAAGGAAGCATAATAACCAGGTTCCTTTCCAGATGATATCGGCCTCCCCACATACAAGCATCCTTTTCTCCCCAGGTCTCTCCAGCAGAAACAGTCACCACTTCGGCTTTTCTTCTCTAAATATTTCCCAGTTTGTGCCCAGCAGCACCCCTGAGGTCAGCCCAGTCTGGGGAACAGGAGGCTTTTCCTTCCTCCACCTGGTTTTGAATGACTTGTGCAAAAGCTTAGGCTGGTGTTGGGAGGTGCTGGGGAGTTTTTCTCTGTGATCATCCCCCAAGATGACAATTGTGTTCAAACAGATTATTTTGCTCGAAAGCGAACAGTGTCCCTGTAAATGACAACCCCCTTCCCTGAACCCCCATGTCCCTTTTACTCCTCACAGGCTGGCCTTTTCCCTTGCAGAGGCTTCCCTGGGGGGCTCGCAGGCTCCCTAACGTTGCTCTGTTCCTTTGTTCTGAAGAAGTTAGCCAAATCCATTGCAAAATGGGAGAGACAAGCCTTGCCTAAAGCGCTGACCCGTGGGAGCCCCTGAGCTCTGGAGCCAGCCCTGATGCTGTGTGGTCTTGGCATCAGGCAGAAGTTAAATTTTCACTGGTGTAAGCGGTTGCAACTCCGTCAAAGCTGCGCTTGTTTACAGTAGTGGTGAGCTTGGCTCTTAGTTATTGATGCTTTGGTTTCCCCTTTGCTAATGCAGGGGCAAAGCTCATGGTGGTGCTGTGAGGAGTAATTAATGAGCCTGTAACGCACACTGCAGAGGACAGGCGTTTTTGCTAGTCTGGGTTGTGCCATCTCAGGACTGTGTTCCCCTCTTCTCCAGAATGGCTGGCAGTGTTTTCCTTCAGTTTGGATAAAATAAAGCCAAGGGAGGCACATAAGGCAGAGTTTGAGAGATGAAGCAAGTGGTAGCACTCACAGACATCTCCCTCAGTAACACGGACAAGCCACTTAACCCTCAGGAGCCTCCAAGAACGGCTCCGTTCAAATCCAGAGTAATTTCAGTTCTCATTTCTGTCCCTTTGTCAAGCAGGCAGTTTTCAGCAGCCCTGGAGGACCTGAACGAGGCCATCAAGCTGTGTCCCAACAACCGTGAGATCCAGCGGCTGCTGATGCGGGTGGAAGAGGAGTGCAGGCAGGTGCAGCAGCAGCAG
>NW_008824232.1:2874-11114 GCF_000699105.1 Pygoscelis adeliae | reverse complement strand
GCTCCCGGTGGAGCCTGAACCTGAAGCCCAGCATGAAGAGCTGTATTCTGTGCAAGATATCTTTGAGGAGGAATACCTTGAGCAGGATGTAGAAAACGTTTCCATTGGTTTGCAAACAGAGTCCAGGCCAAACCAAGGGCTGCCCATCATCCAGAGCCCACCCCCATCCCCAGCTCACAGGGACTCAGCCTATATTTCTGGCTCACCTCTTGGCTCTCATCAGGTCTTTGATTTCAGGTCCAATAGCTCCGTGGGTTCGCCAACCAGGCAAGGGTACCAATCCACATCTCCTGCTCTGTCTCCGACGCACCAAAACTCGCATTATAGACCCAGTCCTCCGCACACGTCTCCTGCTCACCAGGGCTCCTCTTACCGCTTCAGCCCACCTCCTGTTGGAAGTCAAGGGAAGGAATATCAAAGCCCACCACCTTCTCCTCTTCGTAGAGGTCCTCAGTATCGCGCCAGCCCCCCAGCAGAAAGCATGAGCGTTTATAGGTCACAGTCCGGTTCCCCAGTTCGTTATCGGCAGGAACCTAGCGGAGTCAGCCAGCTCCCCGGTAGACCAAAGTCTCCGTTATCCAAGATGACGCAGAGGTCTTTCCAGATGCCCCAGCTCCCCGTGGCCGTGCCACAGCAGGGGCTGAGGCTGCAGCCAGCCAAGGCGCAGATCGTGAGGAGCAACCAGCCCAGCTCAGCCGTCCATTCGAGTACTGTAATCCCAACCGGTGCTTACAGCCAGGTTGCCCACTCGATGGCCAGCAAGTACCAGTCGGCGTCAGGGGAAATGGGGGTTAGCCAGAGCAGATTGGTCTACCAGGGCTCCATTGGTGGAATCGTAGGTGACAGCAGACCAGTGCAGCATGTTCAGGCGAGCCTCAGCGCGGGAGCGATCTGTCAGCATGGAGGGCTGGCTAAAGAAGACCTTCCTCAGAGACCGTCCTCGGCGTACAGGGGGGGTATGAGATACAGCCAGACACCTCAGATCGGGCGAAGCCAGTCCGCTTCCTACTATCCGGTGTGTCACTCGAAGCTTGACCTGGAACGTTCTTCCCTCCCCGCCAGCCAGCTGGGCTCTCCAGATGTGTCTCATCTCATAAGAAGGCCTATCACAGTTAATCCCAGCGAAATCAAGCCTCACCCGCCGACTCCAAGGCCCCTGCTCCACTCTCAGAGCGTTGGCCTCCGCTTCTCTCCTTCCAGCAATAGCATCTCTTCCACCTCCAACCTGACTCCCAACTTCCGCCCTTCTGCTTCGATTCAGCAAATGGAGATTCCTCTCAAGCCAGCTTACGACAGATCGTGCGATGAACTTTCTCCGGTCTCTCCCACTCAGGGGGGTTACCCCAGCGAGCCAGCCCGTTCCCGGACCACGCCGTTCATGGGAATCATAGATAAAACCGCTCGGACTCAGCAGTACCCCCATCTCCATCAGCAGAACCGGACCTGGGCTGTGTCGTCAGTGGACACTGTCATTAGTCCTACGTCTCCTGGCAATCTCCCCCAGCCAGAATCATTTAGCCCGCCTTCTTCAATCAGCAACATTGCCTTTTATAACAAAACCAACAATGCACAGAATGGCCATTTGCTAGAGGAAGACTATTACAGCCCCCATGGGATGCTGGCCAATGGGTCCCGGGGAGACCTCCTGGAGAGAGTCACCCAAGCCTCCTCATATCCCGACGTCAAGGTGGCAAGGACACTGCCTGTGGCACAGGCCTACCAGGACAACCTGTACAGGCAGCTCTCCAGGGACTCCAGGCAAGGGCAGACATCCCCAATCAAACCAAAGAGACCGTTTGTGGAGTCTAATGTGTAAAAGACGCTTGTTGGAGTAAGACCCTCATGTTTTCAGCACACACTTCCAAGCCTGATTTCCATGCATATTATTATTATTTTTATTTCTCTTTGGTAGCTACATGACCAAGTTTCTCCGGTACTTTGTGTGGTGGTCAGACAGCCATGCACGTGCTCCAGCCCTTTTGTTGCCCAGCTGACCGTGAAGCCAACATCAGCAGAGCCAGTATCGTTTGCCCAATTCCAGCTAAGTTCCCAACCAGGATATCTTAGGACGTGGTGCGGGGTGGTCCAGAAATATCCCCTACGCAGCGGGAGGTAACCAGCTCTTTTTCAAGAGACAATCGCATTCGATTTAAATGGGTTTCTTTTGTCTCGATGAGCTCTTACTCAGTTCTGATGGGAATTCCTGGCGGGAGCAGAGCAGGGATCACAGGAGCCTTTCCCAAGGCTGCATCCACAGGCCCCCGTGCCAGCCAGGTCGTTTGGCTCTTTGCCCCCAAAGAGCAAATTGCCTGCAGTGAGCAAGGGCACGATGTGTTTTAATACCAAGTAGCTATGCACAATAACCATCCTGCTTCACCTGGTTTATAGCATTTTAATCCGAATTGGATTCCTTCATTATTTAATCGCGTCATCGGCCAGAAGGGGTGGGGGTCACGCGATGCTTTGCTACTTTGTGAGCTACCTGCCGGGTGCCCCGACACTAATTTGCTCTGGGGCATTTTACAAGCGTTGAGAGATTAAAGTTGGCCCTTCGTATGCATTTTAATCAGCCAAGGGAATTGGCCAGGAACCTCTTGCGCGTGAACTGGGATTGCAACAACTACTTCTTCACACCATTAGCGGACAACTGCACCTCATACACGGCACCACGTTTTCACTGGGACGGTTTAATGTTGGGGCTTTCATTTGGTGGGGTTTTTTACTTGCAAGGAAAAAAAAATCTGACTTAGAAAATTATATTCAAGGAGGAAAATTGCAATTTTTAATTTTTTTTTAATTTTTTTTTTTATTATGAGGATGCCTAATGTGGCACGATGGTTCCCAAGACAGGAGGGGTCCTTCAGCAAACCCAGCCCTGCGGCATCCCTTCCCTCTGGCTCGCTCCCGCCTGGGGAGCCAGTGCCGTAGCTGTACTCCTCTAAGATCCGTTTCCGAAAACTTGGAAAGCGATTGCCGTGTTCCGTACGTGTAAATGGTAAAGACCATGTTGTGCTTTTTAAGGACCTGTAGTTAAAAGAGAGATATTTATAATTTATTTATGCGATCTGTTTCAGGACATTTTTTTGTTTGGGTTGTTTTCTCTAATTTTTTTTTTTTTAATCAAATGCAAATCATATCAAGACAGTGTGAAAAGCAGGGGACAGTTCCAAAATCCTTTTTTATAGGATTTTCAATAGTTTTTCAATTATTCTCTGAAATTTTGGGGGGGGGTGGAGGGACTTTCTTTACAGATTCATTTATTACTGGTGGGTTTGTAATCCGCCTTTTCAGTTACTGAGGGTGAAGGGGGGGACGATCGGGGGGGAGAGCGATAACCCTGTAGCTTGTTTTAAAGCAAAATAGTGCCTGTTGCCCATGCTGAACCTCACTCATATCAATTCTTCAGAGCGATTTCAGTGCTGAGCAGGAGGAGCGATACCTTTCGGTGTTTCCAAAGGGCTATGCGAATAGATGGCAAGACTTCTTGAACCAAATCACGGGGTCCAACCTCCGCTGGTGTAAATGAGCATATCCCCAGCGCGACATCAGTGCAGCTACATCCATTTACACCAGATAAGGACTTCGCCCGAAACTCTTAGCAAACCCTGGCTTTGATGGGGCTTTTTTTATTTTTTTCTGTGTGTGGATCAAGCACATCTCGTTGCTATTTCATTGCCTAATTTGCTCAGAGCAAACTGGGACGTGCACACCTTGGGATGATGGAGGCTTGTGTCTCATAGACGCGTTGAGAGCGTTTGGGGGGAGATTCCTCCATGGGGTTTGGAGATTTATGTGCTCTTTTGGCCTATTTGGGATTTGGCCGAGCCAGTATTTGGATTGAGGCTGGTGTTTTCTTTCTCGAGGTGCAACCCAGTGCTGACTCTTTGCTTTATTACAGGGCTCTGTAAAGCGGGGGGTAGACTGGGAGACCCCTCGGTAGGGCGGGCTCCCCGCGGCCGCGGGGACACTCAGCTCCATGCACTATTTCTCTCCTTGCAAAGGGGGTGTGATGAGGTGTTTTTCTTCCTCTTTTTTGAAGCAGCGTGTTCTGCTTTGTAAGGAATAACCGATTTCTTCTCCTCCGCATACAGTGCACCTATAGCTAGGATGTGTATCCGTGGGTCTGGAATAGCACCAGTCGCTTTGCTCAGTGCCTCCCATCCTCCAGCTTTCCTGAACGAGTGAGTGGCTTCCTACCTTTAGTTGCTTCTTTGAAAGGAAAAAGTAACCAAATTCAGCCCCGTCCCTATTTTCTATGGCCGAGCGAGACGCGCTATGGCCGTGAGCCGGTTCTCTCCGCTGAGATGCGAACGGGACGGTCCGAGAGCAGCGACGTGAGAACTGCCCGTGCTTTGCTTTCGCTGTTCACTGCCATGTGCTCCCAGTACTGTCCTTCCGAAACATCCCCTCACAGCACTTGTGTATAACTTTTGGGTTTATGAAGATGTTTTAAGGGAAAAGGAAAACAGCTCACACTTTTAACACAAACACCAAGCTGAAAGAAGGCTTAAATACTGCGGCGTGCAGGTTTTTTCACGATACCACGTGTTACATTTTTCACAGGATTCTTGCACTAATGGTTTTCCATCTGTTCTCTCTGTAAATGGGTGCACTTTACTGTTTGAATTTGTTACTATGATAAATACTGGATATTTAAGCGTGAGTAGTGTCTTCATTAGAAAATAGCAAAACAGCTCTTGTCTCTTAGTGTATTTTTCAAGAAAAAAAAAAGAAAAAAGAAACGAAGCAATGAATCATAACATTTATAGCACAAGAACTGACTCTTGTATATAAGCATCAACAGATTGAGTAATTTTTAAATACAAAGTTATTTGCAGTGATTTTAAAGCACTTCCCCAGCAATTCTCTTAGGGACAGCTGAGGCAAGAAGGCTGCTGTAGTCCCCGGGTGGGTAAGGAGCACACCTCTCCCTGGAAAAGCCGTTCTTTACACAGTCCCCTGTGTCCTCAAAGTCACGATTTGGATTTGGCATGGACGAAAAGCAGAGGCCGTTTCGTATTGTGCTGTCGTGCGTGGTCCTGTTGTGAAGTGCGCTGTTGTACACGTGGCTCGGTGGAGCACGAGGCTCAAATCTCACCTGGCGTCCCTTCACGCTGTCATCTTAGATCTAGATCTGACAAGCCCGGGCTGCGTTGCGGGAGCAGGCAGAGTTTCAGACAGGGTGTTGTGTTGTCCATCTGTGTTACGTATTTAATTACTCTGAGTAATTAAGATGTGGGACAGTGCTGCCAGCCGGTGCCTCTGTCCCCTCCCCAGCTGCAGTGGCACCGCTGGCAAGCCTCCGTCTTGCGAGCAAGTAGGATTCTTTGGTGTACCGAGTAAACCAGGTTCTCGATGACATGGAAACCTCCGGGTTTGGTTCTTGGGGTGTGTTGGGTAGGCGATGCTGAAGCCGACCCCTGTATTTAGCCGACCTTCCCACCAGGTGTCTCTCGTCCTCTGCCTGCAGCCGCTCCAAGAGCTGGGTGTGCCACCACAAAGCTGAAATCTTCTCTCCCAGCTTTGGGTGTGGGTGTCTGCCATGTCCCTCGGTGGGGATTCATGGGCTCTTGCTTTGTCTCGTGGGCTGGGAGGATGCTCTGGTCCCAGGGGAGGGGACACCCGCCTGGTGGGGGGCTCTGCAGGGGTCCCCACCAGCCAGGCTGGGAATGGCATTGGAGGGCTTTGAAAACAGTCTTTAGTGGGCATCTGAGGCGCTTAGGAAAGGGAGGGTTTTACTAAGAGATCCCTTGGGATCCATTTTCAAAGGCTGCACAGCCTGAGCTGCCTTCTCTGCATCACTGCTCGGGAGGGTGCAGGCTGCACCAGCTCCCGACGAACTGAGGCATGCGTCTGTCCATCTGTCTGTCCGTCTGCTGCCCGGCACCGGTGCCGCCAGGTGGGTCCGTCCGAGCACTGAACTTTTTGGTTTTTTTCTTTAACCTGGCTGTAAAGAAAACTGCTTGGCTAGTGTGAACATTTGTGTGTGCGTATGACAAATACCTAAGCCATACTTGGATTAGGTCCAGAACCGGGGTGGCTACTAAATTTGGAGCGATGCAGTCCCCTCGTACAAAGGTTGCTGTATATTCAGGGTTACCCAGAAGAAGTCTAGCTAAAACCGAAGTGCCAGCTCCGCCTTATCTAGAGAAAAGCAAGCCGGCGTGCCTGCTCGTCCTCCGCCTTCCTTGCAAAGGGGGGTCCGCGGTGAGGTGTCGTGAGCTCTTTGGTGGTTGTACTTTGCTTTAGTCTTGGGAATTCAAGATAACTCTTCTACCAGGATTAACGGTGTTTAACCAAGGGCTTAGGGGAAGAGCTGTTGTACCCACTGGGACCTCTGCGGATAAATGCCTTCACCCCGTGCTGGTTGCTCTACGCGAAGTCTGGTGGGGTGCGTGTTGGACACAAAGCACAATGGTTGAAAGTTAATCTGCGTTTTTTTCCAATTTGTGTGAATAATTGCTGGATTTTCATTCAATCAAACTCTTTTTTCTAATATAAACCACTAAGGGCTCAATTCTTTAGCAAGATGCGTTCGTGTTCAACTCCTGACTATACAGCTGGATCTCACCGCAACTGTTACAGACCTACTCGAGAGAAAACACAGCTAGCGCGACCGTCACCAGGAAAGCCAACGGACACCAAACCCATCTGCCGTATCCTTTCCTCCTGCTCATTTTCTAGCTGTCACGGTACGGAGGAGTCAGCAGCCGGGTCCCGTCCGACGGGATTGCGTCCTGTAGTCACGAAAACAGAGGGCTGCTTTGCCAAAAGACTTTGTCCCTTCTGGGTGACGCTGTCCAGGGACGGCGGTGCAGCTGCGGGTCATCTCCTCCAGCGGGTCGGGATCGTGCTGGGTGGGTGGGAAAGCCCTCACGCCCAGGGAATTGGGTCACTTCACCGTGGGTCTGCCTCGCTGTGCACTGATAAGCCAGACACTGAGAGCAGCACTGTGTGCTACGTAAAGTCCATTTTGTTGCTACACCGATAACCCAGAGACTCGTGTGGACTCTGCCAGTACTGCTGGTGTCATCCCTGTCCAGCCTTTTCTTTCCCATAGTGTTGCATTCAGCGTTCCGTCTCCCTTCTGTCTTCACATCCGAGAGGATCCGAGTTCGGTACAAACACGTACAGTACACACACCTTGTGCTTTGTACAATTCCCCGGTTGCCATCCTTCGAGACACTTGCTGGGAAGATCTTTAAGACACTTAAATTTTCCTTTAGCTTTTCTATAATTCTGATGTAAAGGACTTTCTCTCTGTACAGTATATTATTCAGTGCATGTTCTGTTCTCTCTACTGATATATTGAACACCACACAGTTGTGATATTGTGCAGTGGGAAGAGCAACCCCTGCCGACAGCGGAGGCCTTCGCCTCTCATGTATAAGGAAAGAAGAAAACATATTTTTTCCTTTGCTGTATTTGCTTGAGCAGAGTTTTCTTGTCTGTACATGTGAGCTGTGAGATAGATGTGAAAAGTTCAAAAGAATGCATTCCCCCTCCCCAATGTATACAGATTGTAATCTGTACAATGAAAACTGTATGTATGAAAAAATGTACTTATTTATAAATGGTTAACACTTGGAAACGGCGTCTGGCCTCGTGTTTTTGCCACGCTGTGGTGAGCAAAGGAGCACGCTGTGGCTTCTCGGCATGGAAATGACCTGGGGACATGGGGACAGCACGAGGGTCGGGTCTGGCTGTCACTGCCTGGGGATGGGGACGGGGACATGGCACTGCCGGGAGCAGGAGGGGATGGAGGCAGCGCTGCTGCTGCCATGAGCAAAGGGGCATTAATGAAATAAGGGAGGGAGCTGCATCAGAGAGTTTTCTGGATTAAATTGTGGAAAGCACAGCTCAGCGCTGTGGACACCGGAGCCCTGCAGCTCCTGAGAACGAGAGCGTCTGCTCGCTTCATCCCTGCTCAAACCCAGGGCTCGGTTTGGCAGCTGAACGCCCCTCACAGCTGCGAGCATCCCTGCCTCCAGCAGCCGGGCCGGGCTGGATGCGCAGTGCTGGAAGGACGCAGCGCATTGGGGTTGTGGTGAGCAAAAACCCCAGGCTTGGGCTTGTGCCTTTGCTGGGGCTGCGCTTGCTTTGCAGCACTGGGATGGGAAGCTTCAGGTTTCCGGCAGCTTCGGCCGCACAGCTGCCTGTGCCGAAACCCAGGAGGAAGAGGGGATTCTTTCAGCAGAGGAGACGAGCTGTTGTGGTTTAACCTCAGCCGGCGACTGCGA
>NW_008824232.1:892-2521 GCF_000699105.1 Pygoscelis adeliae | reverse complement strand
GTCAGCTGTCCTGGCTGTGCCCCCTCCCAGCTTCTTGTGCACCTCCAGCCTTTTCAGTCGGTAGAGCGGGGGGAGCTGAAAAGTCCTTGACTAGTGTAAACACTACCTAGCAACAACTAAAACATCGGTGTGTTATCAACACTGTTCTCACCCTAAATCCAAAACACAGCACTGTACCAGCTACTAGGAAGGAAGTTAACTCTATCCCTGCCGAAACCGGGACATGAGCCCACATCGGGGATGCACCTCCTCATGGCAGTGGGTCTCCCCCACTTCTGTGGGCACATCCAGTGCATGGCCAGACCCTGGAGACGTCCCCGTGGGGTCCCTCACCCAGCCACTGCTGAGCTCCGCAGCATCAGGTGCACAGTGCAGGGCCCAGATGGGACAATCCCATCCCAAATACCCACCCTGCCCTCCCCAGCCCCTCGGGCAGCTCCTCACCCGGCTGCCCATGGTGCGTGGGAGCTCAGCGGTACCCCAAAACCATGAGCTGGAGGAGGACAGGGTTAGCTGCAAACATTTATTAGATCAGGAGCATCCGCTGAGCAGACAACACATCGCGCGAGAGGGGAAAACATTTCAGACACGAAGACGCTGAACCTGCACAGGCGCCGAGTCGCTCCAAGCCCCCGGGGAGCCCTTTGAGGGGAGCAGCCCCGATGTGCGGCCAAGCTGGAGGGCGATGGGCTGCCAGCGAGTGGGAAATCTGGGTGATGGCAAACATCCCCTCTGCCCATCGGCACTGGGAACGGGCTTTGGGCTTCGGCCGCTCGCAGGGGGGAAATCTGGGCTCCCACCCCCCCAGTCCCCAGAGCAGGGCAGAGCCTGGGTACCCCCATCCTTTGTACCCCAGTGATCATGCCCCTGCCCCTGCCTGCGGCACTGCAGTCCCCGCAGGGCTGGGGGCAGGCTCGGGGGGTCACCGGGGGCTGCGCGGGGCAGAGCTGAGGAAGATTAAGGCCAAGCGAGGCTGAACCCAATGGGCAGCGTTACACCAACAAGCATGTCCTTCCCCAGCTGTCCTTGTCACAGCAAGCTGGGCAGAGCCCCTAGACGGAGTACACAGGGACATCCCACAGACACCACGAGGTGCCGTGCTGGGGACCAGGGAGCTGAGGACATCACTGGCTGCCGCCACCAGGGCTCTCACCCTCCGTCAGGGTCTTGAAGTCCATGGAAAGGGCCAGCTCCTCGGCCAGCGGCGGGCGCTTCCAGTCGTCCCGTGTCAGCACATAGCCCACCACCAGCCCAAAGGCCACCAGCTCACCCCCAGGCTGTAGGAGTCCCTGCGGGGGTGGAGGGGGATGCTCAAGCCTTGGGGTGCGGGTGGCCTGTCCCTAACCTGGCTGGGACCCCCTCCTCATCCTCCGGGCACACACCCTGGGAAAGGTCCCTTTCCCCCAAATCAAGCAAGAGGTGACTGCCTGGGTGCTGCTTGCTTTGGGGAGGGACAGCAGAGAAAACTGGGGGCGCAGTCCTATAGGCAGCCCAGCACCTCTGCTGCCAGATGCGCTCCCTCAGCCAGAGGGAGGTGGCTCCTGGGGTGCTCCATAGCCGTGTCCCCATGGTGCTGGCGCTCAGGGGGACCCCGATGTGCAGCTGGGGCCATCGCCGTGTACTCCAGCT
>NW_008824232.1:0-539 GCF_000699105.1 Pygoscelis adeliae | reverse complement strand
ATGTGGGAGGCTACCACCCCCCCCCCAGCTCAGTCACCCACCTGATGTTGAAGAGGAGCATCTCGGTGATGCCCAGCAAGCAGGCGGCGATGGAGAGGACAAAGAGGGCAATGCCAAAGAAGACGTGCTGGGGTTTGTACCAGCCGCGCAGCGAGAAGGAGGCACCAGGGAGCAGGAAGAAACCGCAGCCCAGGAGCCACTGTGGGGGCACGGGGATGTTACGGGGTGCTGTGGGGTCCCTTCCCACCCCCACCCACCCAGGGGCCCAGGGGCTCCCCAGCCCTCACCTGCAGGAGGTAGAGCACGAAGGCGGCCATCCCACACCAGCTGTGCAGGCTGTACATGTCGGGGATGCCCTTGGTCCGGTGGGACTCGAAGACAGCGATGATGCCTGTGGAGAGGAGCCCGTTACCTTCAGGGCCAGATCCAGCCCCATCCGCCCATCCTGGCCCTGGCGCTCACCGACGAGGGCGATGACCAGTGCCAGGCCGTGGAGCAGCGCGTGCAGCACCTTGGTAGAGCGCTTGGCTTCATGCCTG
>NW_008824231.1:6087767-6128017 GCF_000699105.1 Pygoscelis adeliae | reverse complement strand
TCCCCACAAGTAGCAGAACTCAATATCTAACATAAAATTCTGTCAATATTGCATCTTTATTCTTTCCACTTCTATGCATCTCTTCCTATTGTTGTGTAAAACAAAATATAACCGAGAAAACTGCCAGAAACTGAATTTATCCAATTTTCTTGAAACCCTTTCCCTGTTAGCATCGTAGGACATCATACGTAACACAGGGGCAAGACTTTTTTCACGTTGCTCTAAGGATGTTTTCACAGACAAAAAACGTACACCACATAATTCAGAATCTAAAATCTTCTCATTGTTAGTGATAATTTTTCTAACTTTTGAACCGTGTGGTGCCGCAAAATTCTTCCTGGAAGCCAGTAACTTGCATGAATACACCCAACAGGGCAGCTCTTTAGATGGGAACCAGATGCAGATATAAATGTTTTCTGTTACTTGGTTCTCTACACACTTCACATCACTGGTGGAATTGCTTGCGTGAGTAGTGATTCAGTAACTTAAATCAGTGTTGATTTACATCAATTTAATTCATTCTGTACATACTCAGCATTACACAGAAGGCCTTAAATAACTCTTTCAGATCCATAGAGGCAGTCCAGGAGCGCACACACAGTGTTTTCTGTGCAGCTTCTGAAAAAGCTTCCTCCTGCGTCCCTGCCTGCTCTCCCCGACGCATTATGGCAGGAAGAAGCACCAGAACAACTCTTGTGACTTGCCTGGCTCACTGGGGCCTGAGAGGGTGAGAAGGAAACTTGCCACTTCATCTTCAGACAGTGAGAAATGAATCAGTGCCATTTCCCTGGAACAGGGATTAATTCCTAGTGGAAAAAGTTTTAGACTAATGGTCGCACAATCCTTGAACTAGCAAACAAAATGAGCAAGCACAGTAGCAACCAGTGTCGTCGTTAACCAGGGATTTAAAGAACTGGGAAGACTATAAAATTGCTTACATTGTTTCTTCTGAAGGAAATTCTTGTCTCCAAATTAAATTGTTGTTATTTGGTAATAAGAAGAGGTAAGTATGTTTGAAAACAGTTTGGATTTGTGCAAAAAAGAAAATTGCATGACCCTTCTTATTTCTAATTCACTTCCTGGAGTGTGGGTTTGATGGAGTCAACTGCTGCCCCAAAGCCCGTTTGCTTATTAGTTGGGATAATGTCAGCAAGACTGCTGAGAGCTTGTACTTTTTAAAGTGAAACATATGCTCCACAAACATCACCCTTTCTTCTCCAGCTAATGGGCATAAGGGTTTAATTCTGAACTAATAATGGGCTGTTTCTCTGCAGAACCACCCACTGCTCCCGTGGAGACCACAGAAAACAGCAGGATCGGACCTGCTGTTTGTCCATGGTTCAACCTCAACAGTGAAGCCCAAGCACAGACCTTTTGTACCTGCAAAGTAGAAACAGGCTAAGAAGGATTTAATTAGTATTAGCTTGCTTTGAACTCAGACATAAACACACTAATATAGCATAACTGGTAACCAATGTATAACCATTTTTGTACACAGTGTCCCAGTACAAATAATGTTGTTGTTGCTAGTAGCAGGACACATGCCTTATGCTGTGTCTTATGCTAACTGTGCATTACGGTAACTGTGGTTTATGCTAACTACACAAGCCCCAATCTGGGCTTGTTACCAACTTGCTGTGAGAGCTCTCTGTGTGAACTGGAACTTGGTACCAGGTGTCTCCTGTTGTGATGTGAAGTTGAAGCATGGGCTAACAGTGAAGGCCTTGGAAGTATTGAAAAGAGAGATTGAAAAGGGAGGCCCAAGAACTATGAACAACTAGCTGATGGTCACCTACTGGTTAAGAGCTGGCAAGATTGTTTTGCTTTAAGACAAGAAGATGCAGTTACGCAAGAAAGAAAAACAGCCAAGTGACAGAATAAGGTACCTGCTACAGCCTGGAAAATAACCCCACTTTAGCATCACCCAGCCTGTAGTTCAGGACCAGAGGTAAAGGGCTCAGAACTGTCCAGAGACTGGAAAATCACATGAAAGGAGAGCTCAGATTTGAGGGCAATGGGAGAGGGGAAAGATGAGACCTGTTTCAGGTCCAGCTTCCCTTGTCAAAGAGCTCTCAGGCTTGATGACCTCCACCTGGGAAGACCATCAAGGACCCCAGCCACTAGCACCGACTATGTGGCTTCATCTTCATGGTACTGTATAGCAATGTGTATTTTAATCAATGTCAGTCAAGTAACTCTTTTGTTTTGAAGTTTGATTTCTCAGTCTTTTGAACACTCCCATCACAGCAATCTCTAATTTGTAGATATACTCAGTTGCAACAATAGGCAAACAATGAATACACATTTTGGCAGATATTGTTATCTGTGTACTTTTTGTTGGAAGTGCTAGAAATTCCTTACTATGATCTTAAACCCTTTAAGGTTAGACAAGATGAGTGTGATGAGCTGCTGCGTACTCTGTGAAGCATCAACCAAACTACTTCTGCCATTATTGCTCCATGTCATGTGTTCATTGAAGCGGGCCTATGTTAAAAAAGTGAACTTCAGCTTTTCTTTGCTATATTTTGGAAATGAAAAAATGTATCCATTTTACCTATCCATTCCCAACATTTTGCAGAATAGATGATTTTTATGCTGATCTGCTTGAATTTTATTCTCCCTTGTCTTGGATCTTACCTTGCTTTTGGTGGACTGCAGTCACAGCTCAGAACTCTTCTGTAATATTTTAAAACCACGAACCTAAATGTTCCTTCCCACATACACACACATATTACCAGGATTGCATCTCGCCTTCCTTGTTTTTTGTCTGCTTTTGCAGAAGGTGCTAATGGTATTTTCCTGTATTTTATGACACATTTCTACTTGCATAGTTTTGCGAAGTCTGTGGTACCACAACTAAAGATTATTTGGTCAGCAACAGTAACAGGTTTGATTTTATTAAAATTGAGAATTAGCATAAAGAATATTAATGGTAAGACTAGTTCTCAGCCAGTCTAGACTTATTAATTTCCATGTTGCAAATCAGCACAGGATGCAGCTAGCTTCCTCTTCCAAGGACTTAATTCAACAGACAACTTGGCTATTTAATGTAGTAATTGAGGTACTTAAGTTCAACATTACTACTGCAATTTGTCTCACCTAACTTTAAATATCAGTTTTTTTGACTCCTACATCTGAACTAGACACCTGAGCTAGCATTTATCTTGAGCCAGCGAAGAAGAAAACCTCATTTTTTAAGTCTAGTCCCTGATAGCCAGTAAAAACATGAACTTCTTAGCCTGGGCAGCTCTGATCACGTACAGCTGCAGATTCATAGAGGCAGAATTCACCTGCTCTGAGTTAGGTGTCTATGAATAGGTAAGACCCCTGAATGACTTGATCCACTAGGGCTGCTCCTTACAAAAGACACTTTTGACAGTGGTGTTGTTTATCTTTTATACCACTGAAAGCACTCATCCAGATCTGAGTTCAAAGCCCTCAGCATAAGATCGTTCTTCTGCCATGCATAAGGTAATAATCTCAATCAAAATGCTACAGGCTAGGCTATGAGCGAATACTTTCCATCCTCTCTGCTGAAGTTGGCCATGACACTGGTATTCCTCTGTAGCAAGTGATTATGGTATTCAACTACACACGTGAATGCTGAACTCAGTCCTCTCTACCTGGACCATATCAAACATTTTATCTATATAGTGCTTAATTGTAAAGGATCCAGATGCAGGCACCAGAAACCAGATCTTTCGCTTTCTAGCTGTGTTACAGACCTAGGCAGGCATTCCCAGTTCCTGCGAATCCGGTAGTCATTACTGCACAGTCATCCAGCTGAAGCAGGAGGGATGGAGAGTATCAGTTCAGCCTTTTTCTTCACATCCACAAGAAGTCTAATATTCCATTTCAGCAGTCACTATTTGTTCATTTGTAAGAATCAAGCCAAGAATATTTTAGCAATTTATGAGATGCTTGTGATTAAATCTTAAAATATTGTAAATAGTCTTTGGGGCTGCAGTTTGCTTTCCTTTTAATAACTAATGGGTAGATTCCTACGGCTAGATTTTTATTTTTAAACCTTATATTCTTTTATCTTACTGATATAGCTAGTTTATCATACCAGAAAATGGCTGTGCTTATTCACATAATTTTGCAAAAATTAAGGCAATACCAATGCCCAGACTATGGCAATGCTCAAACTATCAAGTCCTTTTGAAACCAAACAATAAAGTCAAAAACAAAATAAATGCCATATATTTCCAATTGCTGCACATTGCCTAAGGTGCTTCAAGCTTTTGTATTGCTGAGGGCCTTCTGCTGCAACCCTACCGTCTGCTTTCCACTTTCAGCCGTGTACACTTTCACCCAAGCTGCTGGAGGGGTGTTTCCCAGAGCTTCTGGGGCAGTGTTTTCTCTTGTTCTTCTCATGTCCTTTCCCTCTCCTTTTCTTTGTCCCTTTCCCTTTCCCTCCCGCCCCCCGTTTTTTACTTTTTCCCGACAAATAACTTTCACTGCCAGAGACCGTGTATGCCATCAGATACAGATCCCACTAAGAAATGTTCATGGATGTGGACTTGTCTCAACATCCTTTGAGCAACACCATATTTTTCTTTTTTTTACTGTAGGGTACCTGTACTCCCCATGTATGTACTTGCATACACACAAACATGCATACAAACTTTATTCCTTGATCAGCTAGTTCTTATTAATGCTTCTCATTGCACCTTCTATAAGATGTTTTTCCCAGAATACCTTTCTAGGACTGACTCTATATCCAGGACTGTCAAGCAGCTGGAACCCTGAAATAGCCATTTATTGCTGATTACCTTGCTGTACTTTTCCAAATTGTAAGTAGAGTTTAATTACACACATCTCCCCCAGGATCCTTCCCTGAAGAGTATTGTAAAACCTATACATTTACAAAACATTGACAGGGAAGAGAACACATCTTGTTAAGAAACATGTAAGGACTGGCAGTATTTTTCATTGTTAACCAAAAAGTATATTCTCAGTCTGAGGAAGAACACTGAAGATCTTAGGGAAATGATCTGAGCTCACAGTTAAAACAAAACATTTCAGAAACCTCAATGAAAGAGAAATCTCCTCCTAGGCCTCTGTCTTCTTTCTGTGATGCCTGTAATATTTTTCCCTTGGTAAGCAATATGAAAAAAAGTCAATGGAATTCCAAAGAATCCTTTGGTTTCAATCCATTCAAATTATTTCCATGATGTAATGAGCTGAAACCTACAACTTTGAGGCAGACAATTCCTTCAACACCTGCATTACGGAAAGGGGGGCAGGAGAGTACATGGTCAAACAGGACTCAGTGAAATGGTTGGTCATCAGGGATGGAAAATTGATATTGCTCTGCAGTTCAGGCTAAAACATTTACAACTAAGGAATTGCAACAAAACCCTTCCTTGACAGGAGGTGTAATGCATAAAGACAAGCTCCCAGTCTTTATCACTCCTCCCAATAGGGAACTGGAAGAGTGTAAGCTCCCACTAAATTAATTGGCTGCAAAAAATGCTCAGCATATTTGTTCCTAACCATATTAAGTATTTTAGAGGCATCCCCTACCTTTCAGAGATACCTTTTGAATTGGACAACTGACATGCAGTGTCTCAATCCTGTATTTTCTGAGTAGATAATGGGGAAAGAAGAATGAGCGGATCATGCTGCAGGAATAAGAGAAACTTGTTCCCAGATGATGGAAATGATGGAATTCCTTATGAAATTTTTGGTTAAATAGTTGTCTTACCTTTGGCTTGTACCTCTCAAGCATACCTCCATACAGAGTCTTGCCCCTGAAAGCTATAAAAGCTGATGGGAATCAGGACTTTCCCAGTTTTGCTAGTGCTGTGCTTTAATCATACCACCTTTTCATACTTCAATTTTCTCAGCTATAACTTTTTTTCCTAAAGGTCTGTGATGCTTTATGTGTTAATCTGAATGCTTTGAGATCTTCAGCTGAGAAATACATAGGTGGTTGTTTTATAACTGTTACTAACTCACCTCAGTTGGAAATTACTTGCTCCATATTTTACAACTCTTTCAAAACGTGCTACATGAAAAACTGCCTTAGTATCCTGAGAATCAAATGGTGAACATAAAGCAGGAAAAATGCAGAAGAAGAAAAGCAGAAATATGCAGAGACATGCAATTTAATTTAGCCTCTGATTTTCTATACTCTCATATTTCATATCCAACATTTCGTTGTAAATAATTGGCAATGAAAATTAAGAAATTCATATATGGAAGAAGTAATTTGTGTCTGCCAAGGACTAAAAAATTATAAACCAAGAGCATGTGTACCTTAAAGAGCTGTTCCATTATAGGTACTCCATTCTGATGTGTCTCCATCCATTGATGCCATAGCCCTAGGAAGCTGGAGAGCACATACCTCTGATGTTTACTTGTTATTTGAAGAAGAAGAGGCAGTGGTTGCTGAGAGCTTGTCTGCACTTCAATTTTTTGTCTAACTTGAATTATACAAGCAAATCTAAAGTAGTAAATCTTCCCGCACCTGGAAATGATAAACCTCTAAGTAAAAGCATTTTATACTGGAACAGCATAGGGGAAGAGAATACAGGGCTGTTGGGAGATGTTCATTCAGCAAACAGCTTCATGGGTTGACAGCATGTCTGTTCTTCTGGTGAAGGTTGCTGCCCCTCCAGCTTTTCCTGAAGAGTTGTTCATCCCTGTGCCCTGCACTCTGCTTCAAGCAAAACTCTTTTAAACAGTGTAACAAAGGGTCTGGATTATTCTGACTAAATAGACTAGGGAACATCCGCATGACACACTTAACTGAGGGAAGCTGTAGGGACAGTCACCTTCAGTGGGGGGGGATGACAGGGACCTGGACACAACCAAGCCATCAGTGTCACAGCTGGAGCCGGGAAGGTGCTTCTTGCTTTATTCCACACCAGTGTAAAACCTCTGGGACAATCAACCTGCCTTCATCTGGATGGGATCTTTCTGAGGGTGGGTTCCTACAGGTGATTGAATTGGATCTGTAACTGAAGGTGGATTGATACAGGGATAACTTGGAGAAACGCTGCAAGCTGCGATTCAATGTTACTGAGTGCTGGCTCTGTTCTTAGCTGCTTCAGCCATCAGCCTGACTCTCTGAGGTCAGCATTACTATTGCTGTGCATCTCAATACCCCAAAGACTACAAGCTTCCCCCCGATATACAGTCTTTTCATTTTTCTCCAACTCCATTTTTAACACCAACAGAAGATGAATCGACTGCTGCACGAACAAGAGTACTGGAGGCTGGTGCGCAGCAAATCTGTAGCCTTGAATAGACTGGCAAAAACCAAGCATAATTATTATCAACTTTATTTAAAATAACAAGCCTGAAATAATGCCTTGGCTTTACCAGCTGGTGTTTCCTCTAAGCTAATTTAAAGTACTAAACCTGTTATCAGGCGTTCATTCCAAAGCATTTTAACTGCATTAATGGATATATGCACAAGCATATTGGCTCGATATTTACTGTCAGTGCATCAAATGGGACTTGTAGGGGGTGTGCATGAAATCTCATTGCTGCTAATGAGGGCTGTAATGCTATGTTGAGTTTTGGGGTCCCCAGCGCATAGTGATTGTCTAGCTGTAAATGGTATCGTATGGGCTGTGTTTTAGTATTACTGCCAGTACTAGGTACATTAGCAATTGCGTTGTCTCTCTTTTGTGTTCGCTCCTTCTATTTTCTGTCATAAGGAACTGAGTACAGCCTCCACTGATGTAAATTAAGTTAACTTTCATTAGTTTCGGTGGGAGCAGGCCCTTAATGACTGCCTTTGTATGTGTATGTATCTAGCACGTATTGCTAGGTTTGGTAGTGAAAAGGGTTGGGCAGCTGGAAAATTTCAGCTTCATGTGAGCACTGCTGACGTGAGATCTTGGCATCAGAGGCCAAGAGGAATTCCAGAGGGCCTGGTCAAAGTCAAGCTGGTGACGGTATATAGCGCTGTACTGCAACAAAGTGCGTCAGTGCTCTCTCTCTCTGTCTTCTCAAAGGAGAGGTGCATGATTGCACATCTTTTGCCTACCAATGAGTGTGTGTGAGATGCAGCTCAAGTGGGTCATAGCTCAGCAGAGGACCACTTGCAGTCATTGCAGTCATGCTGAGTGTGAACCTCGTCAGGAGCTGAGCCAGCTCTGTGCCTCTTGGGCTAGAAATGGCTGGAATATATCTTCATCGGGGAGAGCAGTTGGAGCTTGGTTCAGGCTCACCGTGGTGCCTGCAGGATGGAAGAGCAGGGTGTGGAGGCACGCAAGCTGGCTTAGTATGAGCTGGTACAGATTGGGCGTAGTATAGCCACAGTCATGCAGCATTAGCCTAATATTGCAATCGAACTAAACACATATGCCAAGAGCCAGTATCGGTGCTATAGTAAGTGTTCCCTGAGCACAGCAAACCTATAGCTGGATCTTTGCTGATCAGTCCTCCTGGCGGTGCTGTACTAGTTCAAAAATATCTACCACAGGCTCCTTTTGCAGGGCAAATAAACTGTCCTTCTTCTTCACCCTCTATGCTCTGACGTTGTAGCTGGAGTATTCAGCTCTCTGTTTCTGTTTAGAGAGGAGGCACTGTACAGCTTTTTAAAAAGATTTTTATTTTAAGGTTCCTGAGAAGCCAAAATTATTTGACATCTTTTAATCGAGCACTTGCAAGTCCCAGTTGACAGCCAGCAGCTGAAATATGCAGAAAAGTGAGCCCCACGTCCTTTCCGGAAGTTAATTTAGTTCATTTGATGGTGCAGTAGGAAAGCAAAAGCTGGCTTTTTCCAACAGGCTGTGTCATCAGAGAAGGATTTAATTTCTAAATGGTAATAGCAAATGATGGCCTTTACTGGTGAACACTGCTTGGAAACTGGCTTCCAAAGTAGAGGTAACAGAGGAAAGATAAAAAAGTAGGACACAGTCAGCAAATTGTTTCAAACACTCACTAGCGGCATGGTGATGTTGAACACTAAAAGCTTTTGACAACTACTGAGCCGAATTGTTTTCGTTTATATCATCTTGTTTCTGCCAAATGGACTGTGCCTGGCCTATAGAGTATAACCATGGCTCACAGCATGTAAGATCGAGGAATCACTGTGACTGGCTGGTGTGGCAGTCTAATAAAATACACTGGGTCATTTTGACTAGCGCAAATCTGTCTTAAGGCCAAAGGCAACTTGTTTTTGGTAAACTTCTGTGAGCTGATTGTTATCAGACCTCTGATCCCCATATACAACTAATTTCATGCTGCTGGACTCTCTGTCCTGGAATTAGTAATGTTACACTCAGCACCAAGTCTCTCTCCAGTGCAGGAAGGTGAGGCACATTCGAGTGTATCTATGCTAGTATCTTTATTTAGGTTAGGAGTGCACTTCAGAAGTGAATCCCAATCTTAGTGCGCTTACTGTGCTTCAGTTTATATTGTGCTTTGGTCTCATACCACACAGGCTCAATTTGTTCTGGAGAAACTTAAACTGGGAGATATGCTCCAAGACCTCATCCAATGCACTCTGCCTGCTAAGGGGTGTTAAATTCCCAGAGCCAGACTAGCTCTAGTCTGAAGTTAAACCTCCCAGTGTACATCTATGGTGCACATTGGGCCCTCAGTACCAACCCACTTCCATTGCACTGCACTGCTTTTTAATGTACAGGAAGACTTAGGGTGGGATCCAGTTCACGAAGCAACCCCGGTCCCCATGCCCACCAGGGAGAGGTCTCAAAGCAGAAACAACAGGGAGGGCAGGAGCGAGCAGTCAGCTGTGCTCAGCCCAAGAGCCTCCGTCTGCCTGAGAGCAGCAGGCCAAGACCTTCTCCGGAAATAAGTGCCCACATCTTTTTCTTTTAAAAACTAGAGAAAGGGTCAGTCTGCATAAAAGAAAGCAAAACAAAAACTGGGTGATGGGCCTTTGCTGATGCCTTTTTTCTTCAGCAGCTGGGAAGTTAGAAAATACGCTTGTCTTTCAGAAGATTTTTAAGGTGGGAGTTGAAAGTTTTCCTTTTTGCATTTGAAAGTGAGATTTCTTGCGTGTACTTTTGTATTAAAGCTCTGTGGACAGACCACTACTTTCCTGTGTGCCTGCATCACATATTTCTTTTGTCTCTGCTGAATCATGCAGCAGAGATATCAGACAATATTAAACATATTAAAATTAGTAATGCCACACATTCAATTATTACACAAATTCATTCTATACCCTTACTACTAATTTATTACTTTAACATTGCAACTTCATTGCCTGAAAATATACTTAGGGACACCTTCATTTTGGCAAAAGCCTGAAAATATAGTTTGAATAGCTGAGTGACTCATTAGATAGGAATATAGCTTTTGCTTCCCATGACCCGTCTCTATATTACATTGAACTTGGAGGGCATCCCTCCAAATTTTCTAGTTATCTTTTGGAATCTCCATTATAGAAAGTGAAAATAATCTACGAATTTGGGGCCAATCCCCAAAAATGTTGACAAAGTGTTCTGAAAATGGAAAAGCATCATTTTGGCCTTGCAGAATACAGGATTGCCAGAAGGACATGCAGTTATGTGCTGCTTCATGCTCTGTTTCTGAGAGCTGGTTATTCTACAGTCACCCATTTACAGTGTTTTTTAAATTACTTTTGAAAGATTTGAATGAACAGACTGTTTGCAGTTTCAAGGCAAGAAGAAACCACTTTGCAAGGTATAAAATCTTAAAACAATAACAGACCTGTGTGCTATGATGTCCTCAGTATTTTTCCAGTCCAGTTTTCTTCTCAGACACAGGACTTGTACGTCAGAGCATTAAAGACAATAGATTTACAACTGTATTATATTTCTCTAGCTGGAAAGTGGGTAGAACATCTTTTTCTCCTCTTTTTGTCTGAAGAACAGCAAAACTCCCTCTCCAAATAGGTTTTATAACAAAACTCAAAAGCCAGAGCTCAGTTTCTCAGATCAGTTTAATCAGTAATTTCACTATATGGAAAAAAAAAAAGTAGCAGTGGCATGACAACTGAATCCAATGCTTTTTACAGTTCATGTGCAGAGGTAGAACTAAAGTTTGTCTAAAACAAAAGATCTGGATTATTCCAACGTGATTTATACAAAGCTTAAAGAGACTTTGGACCAACTTTGTTTTAAACCAGTTTCAACTCATTCACTACTGACCAGTCTAACATTGGAAAACCCTTAAGTTAAGTTAGTTTGAACTTAAATTCAAATGTGAAACTTGACAATGTAAAATAAAACAAGATGCTTGTTAATAAGAACCCTAGCAGACCAAAAAGGCTGAGTTTTTCACTACCCTGGTGCGGACTACAGCTAGCTGCTCTAATTTCAAATACCATAACATCATTAGGTTAAATTAGTTACTGTGATTTAGAAAATATTTGATAAAACCACTTCGATGTATCTTGTTACAACATGACTTGGAAGGAAGTCTGATTTTGACCTTGTTTGTAGTAGCGAATAAAATATCTCCCCAGAAATTGATGGTTACCTTTACAGAAATGTAAATGAAAACAAATCAGCTCCATTAAGTGCACACTTTCGATTCATCTGTTACAAAAAATAGCATGAAAAGAAAATCAAGGTCCTGCAGTTAATAGACTAATTGTAGAAATGCAGCATGAATAATGTGAATCAGGTTACATATTAAGAATGGGGAGGAAATTACTTTCCTACCTCACAGCAAATTTTGAAATAAATGAATCTTGTCTGAGACTGTCCTTAAAATACTCAATGTTTTCATGAGTTAGATTTAAAAATGTAGTCTCTTTTGGACAGTAGAAACTTTTGCTTTGAATTTAACACTTCTTCTAAAACTTTAACTTTTTTAGCTTAGAATATACTAGATTTTGTAATGAAAATTATTTGACTTAAAAGCAGAATTCTTCATATGGAAAACAGGTTACTGTGACAATTATGAAACAATTAGGTGACAGAAGCACAATTTTACTTCCATTAATTTTTCCATTAAATTAATGGCTAAAATGAAGAGGTATTTTTTGACAAAAAGCAGTCTTCGAAAATTTCCTAATCAATTCTGGTATATACATTCCACTTTTAGAATACCATTCATTTGATGGGTCCATTTGAAGCACAAATCCAGTTATTTTCCAGAATCTCATTTCATATTCTATGTTTTTATTTTGTTGATTCTACTCTTCTGAAGTATGAACGTGCATGACTTACTTACATTCTCTAAAGACTCAAATGACTGCTGTGAATTACCATATCAATGTCTTCTTCGTGCAGAGGCAATGCTGTTGGAGGAGCAAAAGGATAACCAGTCAGAATTGTCTTGTCTTCTATTAAAAGAGACTAGGAGCAATGGGCAAGTCTGCGGTATGTGTTTTTTTAAAAGTCAGAATCAAGTGCTAACTGTTGATCTTTTGGGGTGGTTTTCCAGTCAGTCTTTGCCTCTTTCATTTGGTATGACTTGACCCACCTCGAGCCCAGTTGCCAGTTCTGAAGCACCCAGTATAAAGTTGTGGAGCAATCACTCTACATAGCTGTTGAATAAAACTTGTGCACTTGTATTAAAAACACTGTTTGTGCATGTGGAAGCATTTAACTTGTTCATCAGGAAAAAAAAAGTGTACAGAAGTCTTGTAGTTCTTAGAACTAGTTAGATAGAATGTGTGTTAGATAGAAACTACAGTGCTTGTTTTGAACATATCTCTCAAAGGGAAATTTGTGAGGAGAAGAGTGTAGAGACTGAAGTCAACCATATTGATATTGGCAGGTTATATCTCCTGAGGGCCCTGTGGTCAACAGCAGAACTCCTGTGACTAGGAGGTAGCCCAGCAAAAATTAATACTATGCCCATACTTCTAAACAAAACATCCTTGGTCTTTGAGGGCAAGCGACCTGGCCATGTGAAATGTCTTCTTTGTATTAGTGTAAGAGCCATAAAAGCTTCTTACAAATAAGTATTTCGTCTGACCCGTTTCTCTCTGACCCATTTGTATGTCATTTCTGTCTGAATCATCAGATCTTTGACTGCTTACAATCTGCAGCTAAATGTGAAGCTGCAGACAGACATGGTGTTCCTACCACTCAATACATGTTTATTTTTATCAAACGCAGGATTTTACTCTGTCAATTCCCCTTTAAGTGGATGAGATTTCTTTTCCTCTGATTTCATTCCAGCTTCACTTAGGAAGAATAATAGTCTATGGTATGATATAATGGATTCTCATGTAACAGAAAATAACTGCTATTGCCTCTGTGGAAACATCGCTAGTTTGGGAAAAGGTCAGAGAAGGGCTTCTGTCCAATACAAGTCTTGTCTTTACAGAATGTAACAAGAAATATAAACCAGATATCTTTCTGGATACTCCTTAGTGTCACCTTTTTGGTTTTAATTATTTGTATGTAATTTGTTAAGTAATGGCTTCCCATTAAGCAATGTACTGTCTTGGTTATCCATCTCAGATGCTCTATAAATAGAAAATAGAGAGACACATAGTAACTCAAAAGGTATAATCTTGGCCTCCTGAATTTCCTAAGATTTTTGGAAGGTGTTAAAGTGTGACTGGGATTTAGGCTTTGATATTTGGGCAGTGTTGACAGGCCTTACCACATGCCCTGTAATTAAACTCAGTTCTGTTGCTTAGTTTGTTACATCTTAGATGAAGAGCTACCTTTCATTTGATCACATGATAACCATTTAATGTTTTCGACATAAAATAACTGGGGTAAAAACAGGAGTGAAAGGACACATGGAAAAACTAGATTTTGGGGAGAACCAGCCCACTGATCCTTGTAATGTTGATAGCTAGAGATTTCCTCTTTCAGAAACCTCTTAGTTCATTCTTTGAGTATTAAATATTCATAAATTATTTGGAAAACTGGCTGAATGTAGACACAAGGCAAACCAGAAACCTTTAGTAATCAGCTTTGTGATTTGCATAGAGAGCTCAGATACTTGTCAAAGCCCCTGAGTTATGGAGACACTGGAGTCATCGGGAATAATCCATTTGTAGTGTGGTTGCATTGAATTTTCCCAGGATGCTGTAGAAAATAGGGGGTGGCAGCTTGGAGAAGATTGCCTTAGCTGTGACTCATGGGTTTTGTGATTTAACACGTCATCGTGCATCACGGAGTAGGAATATGTGGCTGCATGTGTGCTCTTACCTCCTTGTAAATGTGAGATAATGTGGAATAGCTACAATCTGCTTCCTCAGTATGTATTATCTTGTTTTCCCCAAACTGAGAATATAAACATGATTCATGACTGTGGCTCAACTGGTGAACAGCAGTTTATGAAACTGGAAAAATCTTTCCTGTGTCCCAGGCTTTAGATAGGAGGTAACTGGTGGTGGGAGTCCTTCAAGATGAGGTGTCTTACCAGTGCCCCCTGCCCTTCCTCCCATATTAGGGGTTAAAGGGTAGAAATCTGTGTACAACCTGGAGGAGGGGATTTGCTTTATTTCAGTACTGACTTTTGTTGAGTATGCTAAAATGATATTTAGGTGGCTTTAGGGCAGAGTACTCTGCTCCATGGCCTCTTAAGTGCATGGGTTAAAAGCACCCACGGGAGGTGAAGAGACTGTGAAATGTACAAGTATTCCTCTGGAGGAAACTCTGGGTTTGAAACTAGACAAGTAGCAGGCCTGTTTAGTACAGTCTTCCAAATACAAGTGTGGCCTTTGTTAAGAAAATGTTAGATTCTGGTTAACAGTTATCATACATTTTATTCCCTGAAAAATATGGAGCACTTGATCTGGGCCATTTTTCAAGCTCCATGTAAAGGTAAAAAAGTCAGGAGAACTTGTTGAACTTATACTGGCCTGCTTTGGGAGCAGGTGGAGAGCATGTTCGTTGGAAGCAATTTGTTCAAATGACTCAATTTCAGGATCATTAACCTTATGCCATAGGCCACAGAAAATTTCAAGAGAATCTGACTAAGCCTGTGAATTTTAGAACATGCTTCGATAGTGACCTTTTAAATCATTCTATGAACTGGAAATAGTAGTGTTTCACATAGAAAGGAAATGTACGGTACGCTTGAACAAGAGGATCACAGTAGGTCGTGGAAGCAAAGACCATATAACCCAAGGGAGCAATTCCACTCTGGCTCACAGTCTCTATTTGTAAACGCCATGTGGCCTGGTTGTCAAAACACTTGGCATCTCTACTTTAAATGATTTGTCATGATTGCTTTTAAAGTTCAGAGCACTTGTTCATGACCTCTCTTGAAAACCCACAATAAATATTATTATTGCAGATGAACTTGATGGTCTTTGAAGCTGTTTTGATTCTAAAAATGGTAATAGAGCCTATGTGCAATATTTCATTTTCCAAAATTAAGACTCTTGTATACTTACAGCACAAAAATATGTACAAATCCTTTTTTTTCCACCTAAGATTCATTACTCAAGTACTGTGGTAGGTTGCACTCTGCTAGCACTTTGCATTCCAGTGTGATTTTGCACAGGGAATTTCATTATGAATGGCAAACAAGATCAAGAGACTGATTCTGCATCATTAAACCCCCAAATCTTTACACCTAGGCTTAGTAGAAGCAATATCAAAGCTAAACCCTAGGAGGTCTTTTGACGGCAGGACCACTGATGGTCGACTGCACGGGGAAATCAGCAGAGACATGATAGTAACCAGTTTCAGAAGAATGAAAGCTGGGAAACAAGTCTCACAATTTTTTTTTCCTTCTTGAGTGAAAAGTAACCTCAAGAGTCATTGTAGAGTAAGCTAGTTTGATAGCAGAAGGGATTATCATGGGATGAGAACTGCTGGAAGGAAAAACGCACTCATCATTTTGGCAAATAACAAAGCATCTACGAAAAAGAGTCTGGGATTCTAACATGGAATAGTTTTTTTTCCCTAAGACCAGCAGAAAGGTCTAAGCATGGAATGCAGAACAATGGGAAGAGTGATTAGAAGAGCCTCAATTATCAGAAGGAAGTCTCATCTACAGCCATTTTGTGTCTTGTGATTACCAGTATTTCCAGTCCCAAATATTGAACAATGATGAGACAAGACCTTGCTCATGAGAATGGCTTTAAAGTTATGTTTTGTTCTAAATGTTCTCATTCATACACTAAATTTATGCTCATGAAACTTAAATAAGAACCACCTTTATGGTGTCACAGGAGGTTGGCAACACTATATGTTCTTGAGACAACCGAGTTGTGTTTTACCCTTAGTAGTTTTCTTCTACCCAATCTATCTTGCCATAAGGCAGCTTGAATTTCAAATACTATCTGAGAAAAAAGTCTGGAGGTTGCGGTCTCATTTTGCTAAGTAAATTAATGTGAAATATTGGTGCTATGACTGTCTAGATGCATTTTTTGCTTTTTGCTTGTTTTGAACTAGCCTACAGGATTTCTTGTTTCTTCCTGTTCTTAATTTGTTTTGATTCTTAGAATTCTTTCCTTAGCTTTGTCCTTGTTTAGTTTTGCTTTTTATTATGGTTTTGTTGGGTTTCATTAAGAGAAATAATTCTATCATTCTCTCTTTTTTCTGAAGCTATTTCTGCTTTGTTTTGCATGAAAGATGCTGTACAGAGTGAAGCTGCTGTTTTGTACAATTTCTTTGCTGGAAGTACTGGTCAATCTCAGTCTGACCTAACCCTCCTGTCACATGTGTTTAAGTAGTAAAAAGGGCTACATTCCATTTCTAAGGATTTCCACTAAAAAGGTAAAACAGCTGCAGCTCATGCTCCATTCCAGACACTAAATTACACCTCCTGGGTGATTCAGAGAGAGCAGTACTCACACACAGATAATGTTTGTAAAGAAAGGCCTTAAGGAAGATAAAAGTCTCCCTTTATCTGAGGGAATGAAAGCAGAGTTATAATATCATCTTGGAAAAACAGCTGATAGAGTTAAAAGTAGGAAGGACTGGCGTTCCTGAAAAAATGGTGGTAACAGTCCTCAGATGAATACTCCTCCAACTGAGACTTATTGATGTGGTTAAAGCCACAACCCTTCTTCCCTGTTTATGTTGCACTAGGTGCTCATTGCCTAGCTCCTGGTCAGCTCACTATCTCATTCAAAAAACTACAACTTGTTTTGCCTGCTATCCTCCTGCTGCTCCTTTTACTGCCTCTGTCCACTGTTTCTGTTGCTGTTTCTTGTCACTGCTTTTCTGTTGCTATTCCCACTTTGCTGGACACATCTCAGCACAGCAAGATTTCTGCATCCTTGGGGTACAGCTACATCAGGTGTGGGTCACAGCGGAGGTCTGAGCCCTAGCCCATACCTCTTGACTTTCAAACCCCCAAACCAAGTTTGACTACAGGTATTCTGAATGAGATTAATCTCAGATAACTTCATCTGTCTCTTACAAAGACACTTATATCTGAGCTAATATTGCTTGGTTCCCTCTATAGTTAAAGGAGAAGTAACTACTTTTAGAGCATGGTTCATCTCATCCTGATAGTGATGCTTAAAGTAGGTCAGGCAAGTTTCACCAAATGGATGTTCCAAACAATGGGGTTCCCAAAGTGATTTTCTCAGATGTAGACATCTTTGTTGTGTATGTCTAAATTTAGATGAGACCTGAATCAGGAGAGTATTAGAGTGAAGTATCATATATTAATATCCTGTTCTTTTTCTAACAGCAGAAGATGACTAGCAAACAGAGTAAGGATCCTTGCTTAGATAGGCTTTTTGTTAGACCCAGTACTGCAAGTCCCATGTTCTGGAGGAAACTCACCTTATGTGCCTAAAACTACATTTATAGCGTGTATTCAGAAAAGTGGCCACAGCGGTCACTGATCACAAGATCAAAGCATGAACTGTGATTTGCAGTGTGAGCATACTGCTGGGAGGAATGAGTGTCACACATGAAGAGTCTTTTTCTCTTCTGTTGTTTCTTACCTTGGTTTAGATTTTCATTCTGCTCTGACAGCCATGTCACCGTTTGGTGTTACTTCTTCATCTCCAGCATGGAGCAGGATATCCAATAATCTCTTAAATAAAAATACAGATATTATATTAATTCCATCTTTAAAATGTAGGATTTTTTAACATAAATGACCCATAATGTCTATAACATACAACAAATTAAAAAAAGAGAGAACTACAGAAATTAAGCAAATATTAGTCAAGACATTTCCTCTTCTCTTAAAAACATGAAAATATCAACCAAACAAAAATCAGGCCAAACAGACAGGTTGATATCAGATAAATTTCATGAAAGGAATGAAATATGTAGTGATCGTAGAATTTACCCAAATCACTTTAGATCTTCTTATGAAACTATGATGTTTTTTCTATTTTATTCAAATTGGATTCTATTTTCATCTCATTTAAAATTCAACAATTCAGAAAAATCAAACATATTTTGTCTGCCAGTGAATAGGGTGAAGATAGCAAAGAGAATGAGACAGCACTCATATGGAGATGAGTGATAGAAAGCTAAGTAAAAGAAGTCCACTGAGAAAGGATTTGACACCATACGTGGTTTTTTTCTCACAAAGCAATAATATTGCAATGGCAAAGGCATGATTATAGCCTTAAAGTAGTTTTATCAGATACACAGAATGGCTGAATTTGGAAGGCACCTCAGGGGATTGTCTAGTTCAACCACCCTGCTCAGAGGAGGGTCAGCTAAAGAAGGTTGCCCAGGGCCATGTCCAGTTGGGTTTTGAATATCTCCGAGAAGGGAGTCTTCAGAGACTCTCTGGGCAATCTGTTTCAGTATCTGACCACCCTCACAGCAAAAATTGTTTTTCTTGCATTTAAATGGAATTTTCTGTATTTCAGTTTGTGCCCATTGCATCTTGTCTGGTCACTGGGCACCACTGGGAAGAGTCTGGCTCTGTCTTCTTTACTCCCACCATCAGGTATATATACATACCTGATCTCTCTCTCTCTCTCATACTTGATATATATATATATGATATATATATACACATATACACACATATATATACATTCCCTGAGCCTTTGCCTCTCCAGGCTGAACAGTCCCAGCTCTCTCAGTCTCTCCTTGTATGGCAGATGCTTCAAGCCCTTCACTAGACTCACTCCAGTATGTCCATGTCTCTCTTGTACTGGGGAGCCCAGCACTGGACTCAGCACTCCAGATGTGACTCACCAGCGCTGAAGAGAGTGGGACGATCACCTCCATTTATGTGCTAGCAATGCTCTGCCTGATGCAGCCCAGGAGGCTGGTGGCCTTTTTTGCCGCAAGGGCCCATTGCTGGCTCATGGTCAACTTGTTCTCCACCAAGACCTCCAGGGCCTTCTCTGCAAAGCTGCTTTCCAGCCAGTTGGCCTCTGGTTGGTGAGAGCTGCTTGGCCCATTCACCAGCTCCCATTGTGACAGTCTCCATTTCCCAACCCGATAAGCAGAGGTGCTGCTGGCCCCTCCCTTGGTGCAGCTGGGGTTGAAGCTCATGAGACTGCAAGTCTCAGAGAGGATCCAGCCACTCTCTCCCTCATAATCCCGATGCTGTGCAGGCTTCTGGCCTCCTCCTGCTGTGAGAGTTTCCGGGTGGTCACAGCCTCCCGCAGCCGACCTTTCCCGGCAGCAGCAGGCACCCTGGTGTTCCTCAAAGGGTTCCCAGGAATCCCTTGAGCGTCTCAGTAAAAGTTCCCAGAAGACATACAGGATCTCGAAGTGGAGCCCAGAAACCGCTGCATGAACTGTGGTGTCTGCCAGCTGTGCTGTGCTGTGGGGCTCTGTGGGACTGGAGGAAAGCAGCTGCTGTCATGCAATGTTTTTTGAGAAAAAAAGGAAAATTATGAGCATCAAGGAAAACTAATGACAAACAGAGGAAGACAGATTATTCTTCTGCTATTATTCTGTTAATACACACTTCTAAAAATACTTTTAAAGGTCTTATCAGTCCTTCAAATTTCTAGAATGCTTGAGAATCTTGATATATGAGTGTATTATTGTATTAAAGACCTCTGAAAACTTTTCTCTTTGAAAAGCAAAGATCAGATTAAGTCACACCGTTGCAGGAGCTGTCAATTCTCATAGCTGCTGTGAGTAGCTTCTTAATGGAGTGTTGTGATAAAGCTGAAGTACTTTGTTCTGCCTTTATCATGTTGACTTTTATAGTATGATTGATCATGGAAAGCTTTAGTGAAAGGAGTCTTTTTGATTTATTGAAATGAAAATCCAGATAATATCCAATATTTCTGAAGTGATCTTTTCTAGAAATTTTGCCTCATGGGAGGTTTTGACATTTTATTTCAATTTCTGTCAAAAGGAAATGTTGAAGAACTAAATGGCCACACAGAACAGAAATTCCAGAATTTGGCCACCTGTGACATACTTTGAGGTAGAGATTGTGGTGTTTCTTTCCTCTTCTGCCTATCCTATTCATTTCATGTCTCTTCAAGTTACATTTTAGTAATAAAATCAGTACTGGGCATGTAGATTTCAGTGTGTGCTCTAATGAGCTTCATGTGGGAACAAAAAGTCTGTGTTTGCAGAGTTGCTTGCATAGATCTTACATTTCTGGCTGCATCTTTCATGCTTGCTGTGTTTGAGCAGCACCAGTATGTAAAGGTCCAGATTTTCCCTGCAGTCTCTTACAAAGACTGAATTGCTTTAAGAAACGGGATGAGTGTTGTCATTGAGAAACTAATAGTTTAAATGCTTTTATGTGTAATATACTCAATGTTTTCTCCTTTCTGAAGACCAGTTAATTATAGTGAACCTATTTTCTGTTACTCTTGACCAAGAAACAATCAAAAAACTGGAGCAAACGGAACTGTGTTCCAAACACATGTTGCAATACATGCTGTGAATTGATGTTAGCCAGAGAATATGGACAGAACTGATTACTCAAACAGAGGGTTCAATTTGATAACTCCACTAATTGTTCTGTTTTGCAGAAAATAATTTCTGATCTGCTCTTGCAATAGCTATCTTCTTTAAAAGGTTCCATCTTGGAAGTTATAACACTTTCATTTGAATATATTTTCCTATTTAAAGATTATAGGATTAAAAAAAATCCATACTGTGAATAGTGTTTATTCCTGCTCTAGTGTGACAGACCCATGAAAATAGAATTAGATATGAGGAATATAATATTTAATTATGATCATACCAGCTTATAGCTAATTCCTGGATCTAAACCCTGGGGTGAAGGACTAGACAAATAAACACAAGATTTTCTCTGAAATTTCTTCGTCTTTTCCTAATTATTGCCTCTTAAAAATGTCAGTGCAATAGGTAGGTTTGGATATGAAGGCTGTTTCCTCCTACTTGGTTCTTCCTCTATCAATCCTCTCATACGACCGCTTTCTAGTGCAGCCTTAAAATAAACAGCCACATCACTGAGAAGCTGTCATTTCAAATGCATCCTCCTACCCTGTAGAAAAAATTGGTGTGAAGGTCTGTGGTAGGAAGGAGCTAACTTTTAGTACTGAACAGATTCCCAATCCTTGGGAATTTTCTTTCAGTGATTTCCCTAAAGAGGTTCTTTATGGGGGCTTAATGATCTTTTATTAAGCAAACATGATGGGAGCTCAGGGACCAGTAAAGACTCAACAGTCTTTATGCAGCTTGCTAGGAGAAAACAAGGGAAATAGTTTATATTTCAAAGTTGGGGTGCCTTCCTTTGTATGCCCACCTGGTGATGCCTCACTTTTTTGACAGAGCATGTAGGAAATCAGATCAATTTGCAATGTGGATGCCTGAATTAACTGCCTACAGCTAGCTTTTATGTATCTGTGCCACAGCTTACAAAGAGTAACAATGAAAAGGGCTGACACTTTGCTTTCCAGTGCAGCAGCTATCAATGGCCTTTATTTTCCTGTTAGCCGAAGGTGTCCATTCCACCGCAATGTGTTAGGTTTTAAAACAATGTGATATATATCTGCAGCCTTTCAGATGGTCATATAGCTGAGCCCCCCGGCTCCAGTGGAGGTCTGTGTGCTTTGCATGAGCTTTCGTGTTACAAATGAGCATGAAGAGAAGGCAAAGTGGCCAGCTAAGTTTTCCCATAGCATTAGTGGGTCACTGAAGGAGTGGTGCATAGCTGGCCTGGCTGGTGCTAACCTACCTCCTCTTCCAACAGTCCATCTCTGAGGAGGTAACCAGTTGGTACACTTCTGGGCGAGGGTGTCAGCACCTAAAGACAGGCTATGTAGGGCAAACTAATCTAGGCTGACCTCACAAGTACTTCATCTTGCTTGCAGAGGTTGTATGATATTGAACTGCTGAGTAAGACATTCTTTTTAATTGGGACGCCCAGATGACAATAGTGGCAGAATTTTTAAGTTAGTGATGTACCAGCATTTAAAATAATTCTTTGATTGTTGTAACACACTTCCAATTTTTAAGTTTCTTTTATTATGTTCTAATGTTTGTTTTAAAGCTTTTGAATATTTTGCTGACCTTGATTTATTTAATATTCCTAGTGTTCTGCCTATTTTTAGGCAGTATACCAGGCTGTTAATTTCTCTATTGCCAGAACTATTACCTATGAGTTTTGATGGCTTTTTTGTGCCTTATCCCTGAAATCAAGAGTGGTTTGTTTAACTTTCTCAGATTTCTTGATTATATTTTTACCATGAGATAATGAGAGAAATTTATGGAAGAAGTGTTGTCTTCTTTAATTTCTAAAAGTTTTTATAGAAAATCAATACTGTTATTACGCAAAATGAAATGAAAACAATATCTTTTTGTTTATAGAAAAAATACTTAATAAAAAATAAAGCATACTTGAGCCTTTCTCAAGTAAAGGCTCATGTATTTTTCATGCAAAATTCAAATACAGTATGATTTAACAATAATTTGGAGTGATTTATCCCATAGGATTAATCCCAGGATTAATAGTATTCCAGCACGTGCTGGAGTCAGGGGCTTGATTCATCTTCTTAGCTATATACTCAGTTATTTTCCAACTGAGATCATGAAATGTGATCCTACCTGGAATGAAAACAAATTCTGGGTTCCTCCCCCCAGTATGAGACCTTTTGTAACACAATTTTATTTGTATGTCATGACAGCGTGTTTCAGACACGTCTCTTTTCTGTGAATAACAACAACATTTTACCGGACATCTCTAAGAGACAACTACTGTGGGTCAAGGTCACTGGAATCATATCTCCCCAGGAGACATGTTTTGAGCATCTGTCACTAAGAGCCTCACAGATGTTAATTTTATTATGCGTCCCTCATTTTTTGGCACTACCATTTATTTCTCTGTAACCACTGCAAAAAAAATTCCATTATCATTTCCATCAGTAGACAGAAAGCTAAGCCAGAAAGTTAATCACTGAAAAAGCCGTTACCAGATCATCCTACAATTCAGTTCGTGCCCAAAGCAGAATTATTACTAGATAGCTTCTCCTCACACCCTTCCTATTTTGTGCCTGACCCCTAAACTTTGCTCCTTGGGCCTCCCTTCTCCCCACTCCCGTTCTTGGTGGGTGCCTGAGAACTCCTCCTGTTCTGGCTGCCCTCCCTGTCCCATAGATGCCCTGGTCCCCACCCAGGAGTATCACCTGCCTACATTTGTGAATGCAAACTGAAATCCTAGTTTAATTCCCCTAGTTGGTAGGAGGGCTGGAACAAAAGCCTAAGGGGGTGAATTTGCATTTATCTTTGAAAACAAATGTTGAAATAAATGAGAATCTCACTGTGTTTTAATAGAAACTGAAAGCTAATGAGCTTATTTACCCTTTTACAAAATTGAACACTTGGAATAAACAAAATTTCAGAGTAAAAAGTAAAGAGTTAACACCTCCCACAAATTTTAAAACATTTCATTCCCATTCAGAAGAAGATGCCAAAACCTCAAAATGTCTCATAGGCATACTCCAGTGCTAAAAAACCACTGAGCACCTTCTTTGCTGCTGCCAAACCCAGCAACTTCCACTACAAAGTATGACATTGCAATGATTTTTAAGTGACTGTGTCTGGTAAACTGAGATCAAGAATGACATCAGTCATGAGGCAGCTGCACGATGGGTGATGCCTGATAATTTTTTCAAGTAATTTGATTCTTCCATTAAGAGCCAGATTTTCAAAAGAGTTCATAGCTCAGTAGCACCATCTGCAGCTCCAGAAGGCAAGGCCAGGCTTGAAAAACTACCTCCCTATGGACACTTTCTCCCAAAGTTGTGGAAAAACTCACTAGTACTGCACTCATGTGAGTTGGTGAACACCACAATACAAACCTGGTGGAGAACTAGTTGGTATCTTAGCTTTCTCATTGCTAGCTTGGAAATATCTTATCCAGCACTGCCCTGAACCATGTATAGGAGACTTTAAATTTTGCATAATACAGTTTGGCTTCTGAAGAGGTTCTAGAAGTGGGAAAGCAATTATGTAACTCAAACCTGAAGTGCATTAATATATTTATGTGGAGAAGTTTTCACAGTGCCTTTGCTTTGTGCCTATATTAAACCAAGCCTATTAATAGGGTGGAAATGTTTTGGGTAAGTCCCATGAACTTTCACATCGAACTGAGACTGAAACTTTTTTAAGTCTTGAAAAAACTCTCGTGTACTTTTCTGTGACTTGTTTTGCTTACCTCTGTGCTTCTTGTTTACTAGACAAAACAAGAAAGGGAAGGTTCAAAATGCAACTTGAGGAACTGTTCTCATGGTGCTCCTGACCTACCTGGCAGCCAGAGCCATCAGAAATTGCCAGAGTACTTAGCTTTGCTTTATAGAAGAAAGGGCCAAGCATGTTCCTGATTAGAACTGGTAGCCGCAATAATTAATGCAACGAATATAGCTCTATTTTAGTTGGTTACTACTAAACACATTCTGAGAGATGTGTTGATTGTTTGAAAGCCAGTGAATGCTCTAGTCAAAAGTAATGAGTATAAGAGATAGCTAGCTAGAAATGTCTGAAATGTCAAGGGTTTGACTTATGCCAGTGATTCAGTGTTTATGACTGAATGTATTACTTCAAGCATTCAGCGTTCTTAACTTAAACTGAATAGGCAGATTATGGTAAATTGTGAGAAGTGCCTCCTGTGAGAACATGAAGTTTTAAATCCGAAATTTGCTTTCACAGCATGCTGACTCATCATTTTTTTCTTTTGAGCTATTATTATCATTAAATTGTTCTGCAGGTAATAAGGTATGTGTCATATGTGTAAATACAGTGCTAAACATTTATTCAGCAGTGTTCTTCATCCTCAACAAATTCTTCAACCCAGCAGTTCAGCCAATGCATTAATGCTGGACTACACTTTGCTGGGATTTGGTTCCCAGGCGTCATCCAGCAAGACACTAAATAGATTTCCCAATATGGGTGAATTTTCTGAGATAAAAACTGTGATTGTTATGTCAACTAATAAGAAGAATTAAAGTAATGTTACTCAAAAGAAGTATGACTTTGCATATACTGAAGGTTCTCAAGCAGCTTTTTCAATCTGCAAACCTTTTTCTTCTTTGTTCCAACATATGATACCAAGTTATGCTTAAAACTCTGCTTGTCCTGGTCACACACATACACATTAACATACATGAACACATGCACATGATTGTATAGGAACAGTTATAGTGTTTGTTTCCATTGGTTTATTGCATGAGGAATGGTTAGTGTTCTGTTTCAGACATTTCTAGCTGGCTATCTCTTATAGTTATTAGCTTCTTCCACTGATATGTTTGATTATGAATCAGAACTAAAATTAATAAATTACTAATTCAAGACATCAGTTTGTATCACTGTGAAGCATATGCTGCTGAAAACGTTCTCTGTTCCCCTATGCCTGGGGAAACTATGGGACTGTCTTTATGGAGAGTCTTCTGTGCATCGTTATGTTTATAAAGCAGTATCATTCACATTCCCAAATCTGACCACTGGTGTATCCTTCCTTCTCATCCACACATTCATTTTAAGGTTAGGCTCATCTATGAGTCCCACCTTGTCCATAGTTTCTGAGTTAATTGGTAATACTTTCTGTCTTGCATTTTATCCATTCACTTGAAGAAGCAGCTTGCATCATCCAAGAGCTTCTCCACACATCCCAGCATTCCATCTTCTCTCTCTCATTCCCATCTTTTACACTATGAAGTCTGTCCCAAAGACTATTAACACAGACAAGACTGTCAAACAGGAAAAGAAAAAGGATAGAACTGACACTATCAGACTGAACAGAATGACTGTTTAGAAATGTTTTAGTTTTGTTACCATGATTTTGCTTCTTAATATTTTTTCTACCTTTCTGATTCTGTAGATTTGGCTTATAATTTCTTATGTTTGTTTTTTTAATTTGAGAAGAAACTTGATAAAACAATTTCTTTGGGTTATCTCAGAATTACCTACATTCTTCTCTGTTTCCAGAATTTTCTATATTAATTTAGGTAGATTCTTGAACCTGGTAAAGACCAACACACTATTAGTGAGTGGTAGAGTTAAGGATTAAAAGTTTCAGATAAGTGGTTCAAATCAAAGTGATCTTCTTTAATTCTGATTTAAATTACAATGAGAAACTGACTGCTCAGTATAGGTAACAAGATGATACAAAAATGTTTATGGTGATGCTTTGTAAAAGTGCAGTATTACAGGGAATCAAGATATGTATGGTAAAACAGAATTATGAATTCTCAGGTAGACAGGAAAATAACACAAAGCCAAGAAAGACCTGAAAATCAGAGCAGCACAGTGATTAGTTGTAAATAGTCTTGATTGAGAAGCCTTAACTTTCTTTCTGTTTTGGAGCATATTTCACAGCAGTGGATAGTATGCCTTGAAGCATAATTGGCAGGAAACATAGTACAAGGTCATGTAATGCCTGCTTTCAAATATAGCATCCTAGAACCCTCTCTCAGTTGTGCTATAATGCTTGCTGTCCCTCCAAGAGGTGATAAAACCTCGCAAGGAAAACTGCGTTGGTTCTAGTACTGTGTGTAGCTTTGGCTGTTGGCATAATCACCCTTGTGCCCACAGAGAATTCAGGTTACCAAATGCTTCCAAGAGAGTGCCCACGGGTCTGACTGGACAATTCATAGGCACTACTGAAATACACAGTATTATTTGCATCCATGAGCCTGGTTGACTTCCAGGTGTTTTTTTCAGGATGATATGAATGCTTGGCAATTGCATTTTGCTTTAGCTTGCCTATTAGTAAATAGGAAACAGGAAATTAATATTGGTTTTGTTAATTAAACGCGCTGTCCTTAGCTTAGTACCCAAGTAGCATCCCAGCTATGTACAGCAACTCTCATACGTTTCTAAGTTTCCTGAAATAAGGCTACGTGCTGCATGAGTCTTGCCTTTGTGGCAATTTCCCTGTTTGTTGATATTAAAATCCTCTTCCCAGGAACATAAGTATCAGGCACTTCAGAACGGCACGTACTAAGCACAAATCTGTACTGATTTTGAATGATCTTTGACACAGCAATGGTAGCCCACAAAAGTAATTTTCCTTTTTTTTAATGTGTAATTACACTGCCATAAACACAAAAAAGGCATTTATTAAATAAGGCCATTACTACCCCAGCCCCAAGTAAAATTCCATGCATTTTGAATTTCAGGTGTAAAGCTTGATTATTGAAGACCCCATCTTGCCTGGGAATCAATGTACTGCCTGAATAACATAAGAGCCTATATCAATAAGGCATGTCTTTGGAGAAGTGTAGAGTGTTTGCATGCTGACAGGGTGTCTGACTGGCTTTTTGTTAAGATTTTTTAAAAATCCTATCAATCACACATTTCGCCTGACAGTCCCTGTAACTATGTATATCACTACTTATAGCTTTCCTAGATTTAGAATACAAACTTGAGGACCCATTTTTGCCTTTATGAGTCTATATAATTCCTACAGCTGTAGGATCCTGACTAATGATTTGGAGCCGCTGATGCATACTGCAGCACAAATAATATATCAGTAATAAGATGGTTCAGGATAGCAGACAATTTTTGGAGGCTGCTAACTCTGTAAAGAGGAATAATTTAAATCACAAATAAGAATAATGTAATGAGGACACTCCAGTCAAATGTCTACAGCCCGATGAAGTGTCTCATTTACAGCCAGGCTGGACAAAATATCCTGCAGTTAGAAGCAAACCCATATTGGTAGGGAGGTGAAAGCTCAAAATGCCAGACTTCTAATATTGGTTTGTTCATGTGTCTTGTTCAAAATTTAAAGAGACAAAATTAGAGCAGTTTTAAAGTATATCAGGAATGGGTTTCCCAGATGTCCAACCACATGTCCCTGAAAAATCATTGTACTAGGCAATGGGCAGGATAGAACCCATTCTGTACTATTTGGTTCTACCAAGAGGTCCCAGATCACGGTGGCAGACACAACAAACTCATTTTCCCCTAGTCAGTGTATTCAGAACTATGTTACGCATTCCTCCACTGCCTGGGGAAGAAGAAACATTCTCATGATTACTCTGTCATCTTGTCCTCCTGTGCAAAACCAGTGTGAGTGTCCAATGTGCATAAATCTTACTATATTTGTCCTCCAAATTATTTGCTGACACACACACTGTGCAAGGTCAGTAACTTTTAGTGGGGCAGCAGGAAGCACATAACCTGGATCAAGTTGAAATACATTACATTTTCAAGGAATAGAAAGAAATATATATTGTTTTGATTCCTTGGGAAAAATACTGAAAAAGCTCACAAGGGAACAAAAACCTTTTCTCAATGCAGAGTCAGGTATCACTGTTTTGTCAATCCTTCTGGTACATTTACTATTCTGATGTCATAGGCACATTCTTAGTACATAGGTCATGTGAACATGACTTACAAAGCTGTATTTTTAGCCTGAATGAATACATATTTTATGAGAGGAAGAGTTTCCTTCACAAAAAGAGCTTGCAAATGATATGAGACTTAATTTTTTCCCACAGACTCTTACACATATGTTGCAGACATCAAGAGTAACAAAAGCTTTTAATCTGGCTAGCTAGGACAGCTGCATGAGTTAAAATACAGCTCTAAGTTCATTGGTAGATGTCTCTGCTACCAGATGTTCAACTTGTTTGCCCTGATACCCACTGAGAACTGTGTAAATTAAAGAATAATCTGTGATTACATTATGCTCTGTACACTATTGCACTAAAGATTGTAGCAATTCTCTCAAAAAACTGCCAAACAGTTGAGGAACTAATTATAGCTCAACATATGCTGCCTTTACTGTGTAAACCTTCTTTTCTCATGCAGAAGATGGTTCAGTTAAAGCTGGCTAAATATTTCTATCACCTCACTGATTCTACATGAACCTTAGATACAGCCTGAGGTTTCCCAGGTCGCTGCTGTATGTGTATGAGCATTTTGACTCACAAATAAAGCAGAGTCAGGTCCACAGTTATGAGAGTGCTTATATTAACTTCACACAATACACCACTCCTTCTTCTCCCTCATTCTACAAAGGAAATATAAATCCCCCCAAACATGTCAGAAAGGAAATATAAATTAGAATTTCTTTCAATGCCACTTTCCAGCTTTTACTTTCCTGCTTGCCTGTCCCCTCCCCCCGCCCCAAAGCTCAAAAAGTCCTTCTGTCCAGGAGTGGGCAAAGGTTTTTAAGTGGGAGAAAAGGAATAAGAGTGTCCGGCCATGTTCCATGGTCATGGTGCCCTGAGTTCCCATCGGTGACTTTCCCAATATTTAATGTGAGAAATCCTGAAAATAAGTCAGTCTCCAAATAGGCTTTTAACGAAGCCTAACACCCTGAGCACATCTACATAGAAATGATAGGTTAGTCCTAATTTAACATGCTGGGCAGCAGTACCTTAATCACATTAAAGCACTTGAAAGTTGACTAAATTGGAAGCAGGGAAGTTGGACTATGATTCTGACACTGAATTTGCTGCTTGGTTCTTGCTGGGATGCAAGATCTGCAGACATCCAAAGCTTCTTCCATTGCCTCTCAGCTCTAGCAGACTCCTGAGGGGACTAGGAGTGTCAGAGCATGTGCATTAGCTTCACTCACCTCTGCAAGCAGGGAAAAACTGCTTAAACTGCTGCTAAAAGTTCTGCTGAACAGAAACACCTTCTGGGTGAGCTTAAGGGGGGAAAACTCTGAGTGCGCTAAAGGGACAAGAGGGAATTCACCATGTCTGGGAGAAATGCTAAACTCTGGGATTGAGTGAGCTTCTGAGATGGCATATACTGTGGTCTGCTGTGCCTCGAATTAGGACCAGGCACGTAGTTGGATGACCCTGGTTATATGATTACTGTACACCACATGACCACTCTGAAAATCCCTTTATATTGTAAAATTTTGTTGGTAGATAGAAGGGAATGAATACAATGGCAGAGAGGGTGATCCTAAGACTGGTTGGATGCATCAGCTCCAAAGTGCCAGAGATGCATCTTCTACAGAGAAACAGTGCAACATTCAGAGACTTACTACTCCCATGGTGCAAATATGAACTCAGACAAAAGGCCAGAGGTTGTCTCCAGGAATAGAGCATTACTAGACAGACAGGTCCCACATTTGCCTTATTTATATTATAGTTGCTGTTTGCAAAAAATGGATAAAGAACAAAGTTTCCATTCCTAAAAACTCACAGCATCATTTTAGATGTGAAATGACAGTGAAAGAATCTGATGGAGAATGGAAGATGAGGGGTGATGGCAGTAGGATTATGTCACTGTTCAGCAGATGCATTTTCAGCCAGTTTGGGGGATTTTAGAAGATTTTTATTGCTTCTCCAATAGTGTCCAAGAATTAAAATTTCCAGTGAGATAACTGAGGAAGAGTCAGTGGGAGAAGCAAGTTTCATGTTGCATAGAGGGAAGGGGATTTTTGGCAGGAGCAGAGAAACTATGTTGATATTAGCACAATGTAGCAGGAGTTTGATTTAATAAGAGGCTGGATTTGGAGAGAGGAAGAGTTACGTGAAATATTTAAGGCAAGGACAGACAATTTAAACCAGAAACAGCTATATACACAAAATTTTGTGAGAATAGAAGTCTAAACTTGAGACATGAATCCAATGGGTTGTTGTGTGCAAAGAAGCTGACTGTAACTTACTGAAATGATTGATTTAAATAAAGACTGAGTAGAGCTGGCTACAGAGAACATCTTTAAAAAAGCAGACTGAATTCATCAAGATTACATTTTTTAGCAACACTGGCTGTCACACAAGTCCTTCAGTCTACATTGTTGATCAGACTCACATATAACAGGAGGATGTAAGATTTCAGTTACATATTCAGAACAAGCTAATTCTGCTGTCACACTAATCTCTTCACTCTGAATTGACACAGCAGGGTCTCACATTAGTGACCACCACAGGTATGTCAGAGACTTTGTGCTGAAAGGACTAACCTAGGTTTCGTGACTTAAATCTTGGAAAACACTTTTCACTCACTGAACATTGAACCTGCCATGTTAGACAGAATTATTTCACTTAGACTTTCTTCATGTCTCACAAATGACAGGGGGTTGAGAAGAGGGTATAAATACACATGGAATTCAGCACACAATGAAAAGTTACACTGGGGAAAGGAAATGAAATTCTCATATACAACAGTAGTGAGAAAGAGGTAAAGGCCAAAACAATATTTAATTGAAAAGTTAAATGTTTCAAAATAACCAGTGACCTTCTAGTGCTGGAATTTACAAAGTCATCATGAGTCCCTGAAAATAAGTTTCTCAGTCAATTGGCATCCTATGGTTTGCATCCCATCAAATTTGCATCCTCTGATCCTATTTCCCTCCTTCCTCCGATGGAAAACTCTGGAAGTCAGTTCTCACAAATAGACACCTAATATTGCAAAAATTATAAGCATTCCAGAATGCAGTGAGTGCAATGTTACATGGGCTAGGACCTGCCAACACTGCATTTGATTGCCCATATTACATTTAGTATTCAAATTGCCTAAATATAATGCAACATGAAATGGTAATGTTAAATAAATTCACAAGTGGTCAAAACAATGAATATTTTGTAATTTTTTTAGAGCAGAATCATATTTTTATGCCATAATACTAAGAACAAGTGAAACCAACTTGGAAACACTATAATTCTGTAAATGCAGATCTACTTTTCTATAAATCATGTAATTTAAATTTTAAATTACTGTGAGGACTTTCTTTAGACCAAATTACCTTTTCAGTGATAAATTTGTGAGAGTGAGCAATACCGTAGGTCCCATTGACTGATTTAATTTCTTTACAAACAGGTTTGCAGGAGAAAAATGTTAAGATGGTGAGATACAGCTAATTTAATTTTGTCTCATAATCAAGTGGCTACTGCTTGCATTCTACAGTTGGGTATAAAACACTTAGATGGAATGATTTTTTAGAAGAGTTCCAGTTAAGGAAGAATATGACCTGAGTCTGGACATTTCACTGGAAGAAGGTAAGCTTTGCTTCCTAATGTGTGAATAATACAATAGACAGACAGAGAGAAATGAATAGAGCTTGGCATCTCTTCATGATTTTCCTTTATAATCACTGTTCTCTACCTATTCCTTTCAATCAACACTGAGGCAAAGAGACTTTTTTTTCTTCCTTGGCAAAGTCTGTTTTTTTTGCTTTGGTGTTGCAGAAGGAGATTAGGTGTGGGGTCTTGAATCTTCTCTCTTTTTCAGATGGATTATTGAAGTTCATGGGTACAAAATGGATTTTTTTTTTATTTGGGTTTATCATTTCCCTTTATATATTCTGTAGTGTGGCAGGAAAGAGCTAGAGAACATGTAGAGCTCCCAGCTGTTGTTTTCTGGAAATGTTTGTTTCATCAGAAATATGTAAGTGCTTTTACTGTAAGTTACAGGTTCTTGCCTTCCCAGACTGATTAGGGAAATAGTCTAAACCCTGGAGAACTTCCAGTTTCAGCTGTACTGTTTTCTCCATGGGTTATATTCTTCAGTGAGATTATCCTAGCTGGAAAGTCATATAAAGGAAATGATTATTTTATATTTATCCTGTTGCTTATAGTCTTTCCTTCAAAATTTGCTGCTTTTCACTGTTGGAGACAAGGTAATATGCTTGCTGTACTTTTGGCCTGACCTTGCCAATCAGAAGTTTTGAACATGCAAAGCCACATGAATCCTGAAGTTTCTAGTCTTGACCTATACATTTTTAAAATCTCGGTCTGGGCATCTGTCTTTGTTCTCTTCCAGTAGATGGTCATCAGAGACATGGAATCTTTCCTGTGGAGCTAGAGAGAATACACACCTGCCCTCCCAATCTTGCTTCTCCCCAGCTCCATTTCTGTGGAGCTGTGAGCCATGATGAACCTGCTAGCTCTTTTATTACAGGAGGAGAGGGCTTGATTCTTCCTCTAATGGATACATGGTTGAGCTACTCAGTGCAAGGACATGTTCCATACATTCTGGCTTCTCACTGTAGATTATGTTCACCATAATTTCTGCATATAAAAGACATCAGGCATTAACATGTCAGCACTTTCTGTTTAACATTAAATGCAATCAGTCAGCCTAAACTAAGGTAAGACTAATCTCCATAATGAATTTTGCTTCATTGGTGGACAGCAAATGAATCAACCCTTTCTTCTCTTTATCTCATCCTCTGTAAATATTAATTTAATTTTTGTCAGTGGCAAATGTTCTGTTTTTAATGTATTGATATAATGCCCTTTTCATTGTCTTCTTCCTTTGATATAGATCTGTACATCTCCCAAATTCCTTTGCATTTGAGAAACTGCTAAGATATGAAGTAAATTGTTTCTTCCATTGAGGATCTAACCGGTTTTGCCATAATAACCTTCTCTAGTGACAGCAGTAGCCTCCTTAAAAAAGGATTAGGGGGAGGAAGGAAGAAATGTACAGTTAAAGGAGTTTGTTGGTTTGCTGCATGACAGCGTTGTTTCTGATCAACATTATGAGCAAAATCTTTAGAATTGTATTCGAAAATTGGTATTTTTTTGGCAGTACAGCTATGGAGTTGTTTTTCAGGAATTCAAAAAGCATATAGCTCATGTCACTAGCAACTGTAATTGTCCAACATATTGTAATGTAATAATTGTAACTATTATAATCATCTTATATTTATACTTCTATATTTAAATATAACTATAAATCAGGCTAAAGGTCCATTCAAAGCTGAGGACTCCACATTCCAGATAAAGGTCCTCATAAAACAATTGACTATTATACAATTTGGTATATAGTGGGAATCTCATTCTTTTTCCAGCAGAAGTACTTTAGATAAGGGAATATCTATTGGGATTTCGCTTCTATTGGGACGCTAAATTGTTTTCTCTGTATCTCAGAGAAATTGCAAGCTAATGAAATTTGGTAAGTCTAACAGAATCTGATGAAAAGCACCTTGCCAAGCATATGGTGCATTGTCTTTATGTATTCTCTATTTGACTTAACCAGAATGACTCATTCTTCTTTAACCAGTTCACTGGAGTCAATTGTCTCCTCTTCTTCTCTACTAATTCTGTGATTTTCAATCTGTTTTCATTTGTGGAACAATAAATATTTTCCAGGGGAGCTATGGACCCTGAATTAACAAATTAACAAGATCAGACTGCCCAGGGAAGTGGTTGAGTCACCATCCCTGGAAGTATTTAAAAGACGTGTAGATGCGGTGCTTAGGGACATGGTTTAGTGGACATGGTGGTGTTGGGTCGACGGTTGGACTCGATGATCTTAGAGGTCTTTTCCAACCTTAACGATTCTATGATTCTAAATTCAGGCCATAATAGTATAGACTTATTTTCCTTAGGATGTAGTTGCACTGATATTTTTTCCAGTAGGAAAAAAGTTAAAGAAAACCTATACCTCCCCCACAACTGCTCCTTGTTTCTATGCTGTACCACAGTTAATCACGCTTCTCAGCTTTGTTTATATTGCAGATTGTTGAGTCACAAAAATGACATGGTTAAAAAATAAATGTAGCAGCAGAAAAATGGTTTTGTTTCTCTGCTTATTATTTGTTCACTTTTTTTACCTCCTTGAATTTCACTTTGTTTCCAGGAATTACCCTCTTAGCAGCCTTCACACAACCTTCTAGAGGTATGCCATAGATACGAAGACCTTTATGACAATTTCGTGACTAAATTATCTCCCATGGTCTAACTTCGTACAACTCTACCTTGCCTGTCGTATCATTATCAGCAAAAGTGTACTAGCAAGGGTGAAGCCTGTATTAGTAAGACTGTAGCCAGCAGGTCCAGTGATCTTTCCCCTCTCTTCCACATCTGTGAGACACATCTAGAGTTCTGTGTCCAGTTTTGGGCTCCCCAGTACACAAAAGACAAGGACATACAGTAGTGAGTCCAACAGAGATAACCAAGATGATCAGGGAGCTGCAGCACCAGACATATGAGGATAGGCTGAGAGACTTGGGTTTATTCAGCCTGGAGATGGTAAAGACCTCTTTGCTGTTTTCAACAGAGAAGATGGAGCGAGACTTTTTGGAGGTGTACAGTGATAGGATAGAAGGCAATGGACACAAGTTGGAACATGGGAAATTCCAATTATGTATTAGGATTTTTTTTTTATCATGGGGGGGATCAAGTACTGGAACAGTGTCCCAGAGAGGTTGTGGGATCTTGGAGTTGTTCAAGACTCAGCTGGACACAGCCTTGAGCAACCTGATCTGATTGGACCTGTTTTGAGCAGGGACTTGTACTAGATGACCTCTGGAGGTTCCTTCCAACCTAAGTTATTCTATGATTCTATTGACAAACTATTAAAAAAAAATTCCCTAAATGAAAAGTCATCTTTGAAAACCAGTTCACAGGGTGAGACTTGTTCCATCTAACAATAGCTTTCTAAACCTGAAGGTCTCATCTAAGCCAGCTGCCTAGACTTAGGTGTCTAAAACATATGAGATCAGACGCCTTTTGGAAGTGCCTGTCTCTCTCCATTAGAACTGAAGAACCAACAAGGCTTGCTTAAGTTAAACTTTGTTTTTAGGGCTCAGAAGGATCCTACTCAACAATGAGAGGGAGTTAGGACTTTGCCAGATTTGGAGAGCAGTTATTTATGGTTGGGTTTACAGATTTTGCAGAATATAGGAGAAGTGTTTCCAATAACGTGAGGCTTTTTATTTGCACACCATAGCACTCCCGCTGCCCTAGATGTTGTGTGTCTGACGATATTTGAGAGGACATAAAGACTTACAGCCTCATGGCCACAAGAGGACACAAAAAAGTTAAGGAATTTTCATAAATTCTCTCAATATTACCTAGTATTTATGTAGCTTCACTGATTCAAATGATGTGAATCACAAGCTCCAAGTATTATCGCCCATACTGCCTTAGAACCTTCCCATAACATAGCATGTGTCCACACAAAAATAACAGATCACACAACTTTTGAACAGATCAGATATTCCATGGAGCTATTTAGATGTCCTTTTAAACTATTATTACCTGTACTATAAAGCAATTGAGTAATATTTTTTGCTATTCTTGAAAACACAGGCTTGAAAATAGAACGCTGAAGTGATTGGTATAATGGTGTGCAAAGTGAAGCCACCAAGTGTATTACAAAAACCAAGAAGGAAACGTCAAGACTATATGACTGACATTTGGGGAGAATACTCCTCATTACTTCTGCAATGTGGGTCGGAGCCCTGACTTACCAAGATGCGCGATTCAGGCATGTATTATCCAAGACAGCATTTGTAACTTCGATGCAAAAAAAGAAATTCCAGTTTATTGTGCATGCTGCTAATCATTTACCTGATGAAACTATTAGTGTTCCAAAATAACTGATGTTAGCTGTGTTCCTCAGCTAATTGCTGTGTTAATGGACAGGTGACCATGCAGCCAGCAATGGTGTAGAGCAGGAAAAGAGCGAACTACAAAGCTTTCCAGCCAGCTGTTCTTAGCAATCGCTAACATACTCACCCTCGCTGCCAGTGGCAGGCAGAGTCCATCTGCCTGTTACCTACTAAAAGATCATTTAAACATCTACAAACACTTTTTCTTTTTTTAGTGTTTGCACAGTCACTTGCCAATTTATGAAAGGATGGATAAGAGCCTGTGAAATGGGAAATCAGGCCCCTGTTTATGGAACAAATGTTTCAGTGCAACAGGCCTTACTGGGCTCCCTTCTGCTGCCCTTCCCTCCTTGCTGTGACTGCCTGGGGTGTCAGCACCAGCATTTGTATACCTGCTCTGTCAATCAGACCAGGAACAAATCTAGTTTGTTTTTTTTTTTCCTAACATGTTTTTCAAGGTTTTCTTTAAAGCCAGTCCCAGGAACAGGGTAGGAATGAGCAGCCAGGAGGGAGAGAGGGATATGGGGTGTCTTATACCATCATCTCTGTCAAACACATTATAGGCTTAATCCACAGCCTAAGCGTGGACTGAATAGCTCTGGAAAGGTTAATGTAGAAAACAGGGAAAATGAAGTTACCTGAATTAAACTAGCCCACACTTGTCTTGCTATGCAGGTAAGTTATTAACCCTGGGCGAGCAGTGGGTTTTGAAACACAAGGTTAGGAGAGCCAGGACACAGGTTTGGGACTTTACCAGTTTAATTGCTAATTGGATTAGAGTTTAAAGTCCTATCTGACTCAGGCATAAAGACCTGGTTTTTTACAGCTTCTTGTTCACCTTCCTCTGAAAAACATCACTTTCTTCCAGGCTACTCAGTTCTGTATGATGACTTTGCAGGCTAAAGAAGCAACATTAGTAAACACAGGAGCATTTCAGAAAAGTTGGATCAAGAAATGGAAAGTAAAAAAACCTGTCTAGTACATAGAAGCAGGATTGTTTCTGGTTCCATTCTTCCCATCTGGGAATGTGGTTAAGTGCAGAATTAATTTACAAATAAAAACACTGAGTTGGTAGGTGTAGAAATTTTTACTGCTACAAAGCGCAACCAGAATACAGAAGAGTTCCTTTTATATATAATTTGTCATTTGGCTTCCCTTTGAAAGTGCACACAAGAATCCTGAGGCCTTTGAATTACTAATATCTTAGAAAATCTATCCTCAAAAATTTGGCTTATTTTGTACTTAAGACACCACACTCAAAAAAAGCTTGCTTGTGTTGAGCATTTGCTAATTCAGCTTTTCAGGCAGCTAAAAAAGTTAAATTTGGTTTGACAGATAAAAATCCACTCTATCTATATATATGTAAATTATATATAGAGAGAGACACCAAGAAAATTAGTGGATATTTATAGAAAAATTAATTGTCATACAGAGGAATGAATTTTCCCATTGGGAAAGGGAGAAATGGCATCTTACAGATGCTTTCTTGTTAAAGAAACAGTGCAACATATGCACTCAAAGTAGGAGGTTTTTTCTTTTGGAGGAGAGTTGGAAACATGGGTGTTAAGGGACAGGCCAAACATTTGATGAGTTGTCCAACTATTTGGGTCCTTTTGCATCTTTACAGGTAAATAGTGTTCCTAGCATTTCCTAGGATTGATTAGGATATTGTAATTTTGGGGAAGATGGAAGATCTGTATTAAAATATTGGCTTTGCTGAGCCATCTCTGTGTGGCACCACCTGTTTTCACTCTGCTACAGCTTTCATTCGTCATTGGCTATTTTTCACTTGACGCATCTACGTAAGTTCCATTAACATTAATGAAAACTCCACGTTCATGTCAGATGGAGTCTAAATCTTGAAGGCTGGAAATAATAGCTTTAATATTTCCTGCAAAGATGTCTCGGAAGAGGACAGGTTTAGTTCTAATAGCTACTTCTTCCTTCCCTGCTCATTATGTCCATGTATTTACCTCTTAATATAAATCATTGTTTTCAGAGCTACTGTACCTTTACTCAGAGGATAATTTCATTAGATTTAACCAGCAGTAGAATTTAGACAGATTCTAAAATATGAAACAATTTATAGGGTGCTTTGGGAAGTCTTAGAAATGTAATTTAGGTTAGAGAGATCCAGAATAATTCTATAAGTGCATACAGACACAGATTTCTCAGAAGGAATTACAAGGCTTGACCTATGTGGCATGCCAGGACAAGTCCAGGTCTTGTGATACAATTGTGAGTCTCCTGGATCCTCATTTACTCATACCTGCAACTGTTCCTGACTGTATAGTCCTTTGGACACAGAAGATCAAGGACTATTAAGGATCTCCATTGCATTTATTTATCATTTACTTATGTATTCTTGTTTATCACCTTAGGCTTAGCTATGAATGCAGGAAATAATTTAGTTTTAATCTACCGTAGAAAGTGTGTATTGACAAAATTTTTCACATCAACAGGTGGCAAAAATATTTTTTTATATTCACTCTGGATAGAAACCAGGCTGCCAAAATCTAATCTAATTTGAGACATAGACACCTAAATCAAAGCTGTGTGCATTTCTCCTAGACAGCAACCTAGACTTGCAGCTTTCAAATACTGCCTAGTCCTGTAGGCACTTACCTACTTAGCCTGAAAGTCCTTCGGGTATCTAACTTTAGCTCTTCAAACATGCTCCAGACTGCTTGCTCTAGGAGGATGAGCATATATCTCCAGACTATATTTCCATCGTAATCCAGGTTTAGGCAGACAGCCATCTACAGTCTGTGCAACTCCTGGAAGAAGAGGTACAACGTGTTTTTGCACTAAACGTTAATGGATAAAGCACCCACTAACACCTTAAACTTTCCCCAGTCTATGGTTTCCTCTCACTCTCCCACCTCTGAGAAAAGTGCCCTCACCACAGCACTGTGGGGTGTTGGAGTGGGAGTGCTTCCTACAGCTTCCTACAGCTCCTCACGGAGCTAAGCCTGGGATCCAGGGATGTGAGTCATGGGGCCAAGGGAAGAACAGACAGAGGGAGTGTGATTCTAGCCTGGGTCTAGGCACTCCTGAGAGGTTAATACTGTTAGTTGGGACTTAGTTCCCAAAGGCATTGTCTTCTGTAATCCACAATTTCTTTCTCCATCCAGTGTCAGAATTGAAGCAGGGAAGATGCTGCACTAGAATCTACTGGTGAAAAGCACCTGCATGCTCAGTCTTCCAGTCTGAAGGATTTGAACAACAAAATCTGATTCTACTGAAACGTCACTTTAGGCATCTGAAATTCTTCATCAAGCTCAGGCTTCATTTTTAAACATGCTTGTGATTGTGATAGTTCTTTAAAGATGAACTGAAATTTTTTGTTCCCTGCTTTTATCGGCCAAGGTTTACCTTTAGTGTTGCAGTGATGCTTTTGCAATAGTTGAGATGCCACCACTGTGTAACAACAGGTCACAAATCTGTGTTATTCAGAGTTTATATGTTCTATATAGTGGTGTGCTTAAAGACAGTTTCCTCTCATAGTTCACCTCCCCTTTTACTGTGTGATTAAGTTCTAACTTCTGCCAGTGCTGCAATTAATACTGTGAAAAAAAGAAATAGGATAGCATTTATAAAAACTAGACTAAAATAACCTCCACTGCAAGATTTGTTTTCTTTTGCTTACATTTTCCCATTTTATCTTTTTTCCCTTTCTTTTCTTTCCTTTCCTTTCCTGAACTGTAGAGATTTGCATTAGTTAGAAACCACTTTCACTACGTAACTCA
>NW_008824231.1:6085865-6087747 GCF_000699105.1 Pygoscelis adeliae | reverse complement strand
ACTATTTGCCTTTTGTAGCAAATTCTCTAGTATATTCTTCTGTTCTTTTTGTTAATCCTGCCTTCACTTCCACAAGAACAAAACCAAACAAACAAACAAAAAGAAAAAAAAGAATAACAAAACCAATTAACCAACCAAACCCACTGGCTGAGCAAAGCACAAGATAATTATGATAGCTTTCTTTCTGGAAGGGGAGAAAAAATCTTTCTGAATAAAGGAAAAAAGAAAAAAAAACCCAAATCATCAGAAGTAGCCAACAGTAGCACTTTTCTCCAAGAATATGGGTCTGAAGGTTTGGAAATCCTTAGGCTAACAAGGATCAATTCAAATTCAAGGCTCCCTTTTCCCTACTGAGTGCACTGGCCATTAGGCTATTATAAATCCTATGAATGCATTTTAAAAAGAGCAGATTTTGTGAGGGACCTGAACCAATTAGGGGTCCCAGAAGACCCTGGTTTTCACCCAGTTTTTGGCTAATGATTGATATTAGGCAGGAGTTCAGAGCCCAGAAACCTAGTTCAGTGTGCTGACGTGGAATGAAAGTTCAGGATCCTTAAAGTTAAGCGAGGAGCACCCAGCAAACTTTGGTGCTTTCAGGATTAGTGAGGCACTAAGCAAAGGCAGTTCTGGCCCTGGGATCCAGAAGTTCAGCTGAAGAATTTCATCCACAGTGCTACAACCCTTTTGTCTCTGTTCCCTAATGCCTTCTCTTGGTCCTCCTGTACCTGAAACCTTCTTAGACAGTACTCTGAAGACAGTAGTCCAAAGTACTTCAATCTACAACTATGCTCATGCTGAGTTATTAATACCTGCCTTCTGTTCACTCCACAGCCATGGCACATTAATCCCGGCTTGGAAGACTTTCAGCTTTCTGTAAGACTACAGCAAAACAGTTTAAAGAAATGAGACCTGTTCACAAGCTGTGATCTGATCCATTTTGGGGAAGCTGTTCCGGCTAGCCACAGGGTAGCTATTACCATTCAAGCAAGAAGAAACAATTAAATAAAAAAAACCCACAACAAACCACAACAACTGGTAATGCTGGGGAGCGAAATGAAGTAGCTGCAGCAGCAATTTAAAGAAAAGCAGCTCATCAAAGATTAAAGGAGAATTAAAAGCAGCAGGTCCTACCTGCTACTCAATTTTACATCAAAGATTTGTGTGGTACTTGCTGCTGAGATTTGTGGGTTTGAAGGCTAAACTCTGGAACAAAAATGCTCATCAAGTTGACTGAAGGTATTATTTCACACCTCTGGAATTAAAGACTTGCCCAGCCCCAAACCCTGCAGCCATGAGCGGCTGACAGCACTGAGGATGTTTCGACATGAACTGCAAGACCAGCACCTGTCCCTGAAATGAGCTGAAGATGTTGCCAGGGACTGTCCTGTGCTACATACTTCAGCTGGACACTAGAAAAAAAATATAGATTAGCTTCCATCTACATGGTTCACTGCAGACTGTTTCATCCTCTTTAATGTTTACAGATAAATAGTATTTACAAAGTAGCTCAGCTTTGGCCTATACTGAAATCTGATGAAGCTTTACCACTGGTATAAATGCAGTGCAAAATCATGCTAATACCAGTTGTAAAACCTCCACAAACTTCACTGGGAAAACATCCAGGCCAAAGAGGGGTGTCACTGAAAAACGAGACCCTGTAGACATAAAAAACCTCCACCTCACCCCACAAATATAAATATAAATAATACAAACATTTATATAAATGATACATTGTGAGCCTGAGGATGGTTAACAGGGGAGGTCCCGGACGACTGGAGGCTTGCCAATGTGACGCCCATCTACAAGAAGGGCCGGAAGGAGGATCTGGGGAACTACAGGCCTGTCAGCCTGACCTCAGTGCCGGGGAAGATCATGGAGCGGT
>NW_008824231.1:6083918-6084817 GCF_000699105.1 Pygoscelis adeliae | reverse complement strand
GTGAGGAAAAATTTCTTTACTGAAAGAGTGGTTAAACATTGGAACAGGCTGCCCAGGAAGTGGTGGAGTCACCATCCCTGGAAATATTTAAAAGACGGGTAGATGAGTCGCTTAGGGACATGGTTTAGTGGGCATGGTGGTGTTGGGTTGACGGTTGGATTCGATGATCTTGGAGGTCTCTTCCAACCTTAATGATTCTATGATTCTATGATTCTATGTATCTCAGGAGAAAAATCCAGCTCATAACCAGAGATGCAGGAGTATGTAACAGAGAAGTTTCTTATAAATTTATTGAAATCTATTTGTTAAAATGTATTTTCTTTACAAATGTTTGACAAAGTAAACTGCAGACCTCTCACTATTGCAGTTTGGAGTGTCTTATTTCTGAGCTATTGCTGCTGCTGTAAAATCCACGTAGCTCTGTTAAACCCAGTTTTGACTTGACTAGTCACAAGATGGGCATCCTGGGCTCTGGGGTGGATCAGTATGGTGTTTCATTTAGACGCTCTTTCTCCTCTGTGTCAAATTGCCTTGCTTTTTGCTGGATGGAACTGGATTAAGTTTATTGTTTGAATCCTTTAATGACACTGACCTCTGAAATTAATTTGATTCTATAGGAAAGATCAAGAACTATGGCTCTTCTTTTTGGGCTGCTACTCATTTATCATCTTCGTTTCAAAGTGCTATGTTGTCTTCAAATTATGTGATAGACACTGTTCAGTCATCACCATTGGATGTTAATGAAACTGAAAAAACAGTGGGGATTTAAATAGTATTTAAGCTAAGCGTGAGGGCAGGCCAGGGGACACGGGGGCAGCCCCCTGGGGACAGGGATGGACCGAGGCTGGGCCGGGACATTGGCCTGCGGGTTGGAGCCTGGGGCCGTGGGGCCGTGGGCC
>NW_008824231.1:6076131-6083793 GCF_000699105.1 Pygoscelis adeliae | reverse complement strand
GGTCCCCACAGGATGGGGCCGCCCTTGTGGAGCGGCTGGAGCTGACCCTCCTGGGGAGAGGTGTGTGGCCAGGGCCTGGCGCCAAGCCTGGTGGGAATTGGGTTTTCTCAGATTTTTTTTTTCACTCCACAGCCATTATTTTTCCTCTCATAAGCAAAAGAAGTTACTTGAAGATTTCCTAAATCAGTTCATAGATCTCAAAGATTTCAGCCTAAGTGTCTGTGGTATTTAATTTTAGAAATAATGGGAAATTTGTATTTCTGATACCAGATGATGTGAATTTGACCTTCATCTGCAGACAGAGTTTAGTTTGCCTCCTCATCTTTTTTCATGTTTGTCCTTCTGTTGGCCACAATCAATAAACAAAGCCTCAGGCTAAAGCAAAGAAAGTTGCCAGCAACGTAAAAAAGAAGATGACAAGAATATAGAAAAACACCTTTCTAATTATGTTGCTCTATGGATTCTTTTGTTTAATCTCATGTGGAATTAATTCTTTAAGTAAGTTTACTTGAAGTTATTGAAAAATGATTCCTAGTAATTTAAATTGCCTATTATTAAATTTTATTGAAACTAATAAACTAATTTCAATCCAGTACTTCCCCATCTGAAGAAAAACTCAAAAGTCTATTTTCAGAAAATATTGGTGAATATTGCTTATATTCTTCATTGGACTTATTTCAATTCTTGTTTCAGAATTTAGCTCAAAAGGTACCATAAGAGCCTTCTAACTTTTCTCTCATGTTCTCACTGAGAACTGGCTCCAAATGGATCTCCAAAGAAGTCTTGAATCTCTTGTTTACTTGAATCTCTTGTTTAATAGAACAGAGTTGATGGCTCAGCAAAATCCAGATATTTGTAAAATAATTACATTTCTATTCTGGACAAATGGATTTTTTAAAAGTGCACAAATAACATCTCTGTCAAACATGGGCTCAGTTAAAACCATTTAGTGATTTAACAACACATAAAATAAAATGAAATAGTAATGGTTTATACAAGCTATCATTGCTTAGCTTGCCCCTACACATTTTTGGAGTTGGTGCTGATAGTTTATAAACAAGTCTGTCCTAAATTTCTGTAATTCCTGATCATCAAGTGAAACGTCCATATATAGTCACTGCCTCTTCTGAATGAGCAGTCATCATTAAAAACCCTGGAAGGTATAAGCAAGAAAATAATGTGATCTCTCAAAAGTTAATGAATTTGGATTCTGATAACTAATATTTGACTGTAAAACTGTTACATCAGGAGACTACAAAAATCTACCACCAACAAAACCTGAACCGTATATCAGTAGAGGTAATTATTCCACACAATAGTAAGTAGCCCTTGAGGTCCATCATCATTGCTTCTCAGGAAGCCCCAGGACTGAAATGTCTAGAAAAAACCCAAGTGCAATTTCACTACCTCCTCATAGTACAGCATGGTTTGCTGCCAGCAGAACTGGTTGAAACATGAGGAATTTTCCACTCTTTTTAGACAAAATATGGAAGAATTCAAGCAAATTGGGCAATGATTGTGGTCTATTAACATTTGACATCACCAGCCATGTGGGTAAACTTTAAGGTGTTGGCTGTGAACGGCACTGTGATTTGAACATATCTTCCTGTCACCCTCTCTGCACTGACATTGTTTGTCTGCAGGCAGTGAGGGACCTATGCTAACCTCTTTGGGATGGGAGAAGAACCGTTGGAAGGATATTTGATTATTTGAAGGTTGAGGTTTAAACTTTCAAAGACTTGTGCTCTGGGGAGTGTAGGAAAATTTAATTCATAGTGAATGGGGGCAATTTTATAGTAGCAAGTAGAAAGCATATCTTGGGGGGTGTTTTTTTGGAGGAGGTAAGGAGGCAATAATTGACTGTGTTTTCAAATGCTGCCCAATGCATCTGCACCAGGGCATGTAGAGTCTATTTAAAAAACATGACAAGTTTTATTCTGCTAAATCCTGCTGCATGTCTTGAGCTGATTTACTTTCTTCAGCAAGATGTGCAGCTGAGCCTGGGCCACTTTCAGGGAAATTGTGCACTGCTCAGTGATGCCAGAATAGCAGTATCTCCCCTAAATCTTTGCTTGCGTTCAGTTTGGGAAACAAATATAGAGAGTTTCAAATCCACCTTCTCTTGAACCCTCTAGGCACTGTCGGTGCCAGAATTGGAAGTGTCAAATATGGCTCTCTCCATAGGCACTATTATGTATCTCCAAGGCTTTCAGGCATCTGGCTAAATAAGATGAATCACTGTCATGCATTTAAAAGGTGGAGAACAAAGAGCATGTCAAGGATGGCATGAGAACCTCTCTAGCAGTTACCTTTGAGCCAAAATTATTATAGGTGCTATAAAAAAATTGCTTGTCTACAGGCAAGGTCACTCATTAATTTTTATGAATTGCCACCAGTTCCTTGAATCTCATGAACTATGCAATCAAAAGCAAGCAATGAGCTTCGCTAAATCAGTGTTGCAACCTTTAATGATAATATCCACAGCTTTAATGGGATCAGCTCAGTTTTAATTAAAGATTATTGAAATTGATGCACAGCAAACTCTGGAGAATGTGAATCAATAAGTAAGGTCTTTAAAGGACAAAGTGTTACAGGAAGGCTTAAAGAGCTGATGGATCACTGGATCTATATCTGGTCATCCTCTGTGCCAGGAAAGATGGTTTATTATTCTTGGATTGCATCAGTGAGAATTCCATGGGCTCAGCCTCTCTAATTGCGAAACTTCAGGAAATTGCTAAACCACTGTATTTTCTCTTCAGGTTATTTTGATCTCCTTTTCCTGTGTTTCCATCGTTCTCTTTGTGATTGCTTCTTATGCAGACATGTCTGACCTAGCCTTAAATTTGCTAGTGTAATCTCAGCAACATATAGCTCACTGAAGGCTACAACACCTAGCCAGATGTATTTGAGATGGCTTTCTACTTGACCTCCAGATACCATTCCTGAAGGACACTGGGCTCTCACAGGTCCTGTGTAAAACCAGCCTGCTTTATAAGGCTGTCTCAGAAAATTGTTGTATCTCAAACAGCACAGCACTTGTCTTTAGGTGATTGAGTTGAGCTCAGATTGTCGAGGTAGCCATTGTTGAGGAACAAACTAGAAACTCAACCTTTTTCCTGTAAATTGATCTGCCCATGGAAGCTTCTGTGCCCATATGGATCTTTCAGTAAAATATTAAGAATGGTTGACATAGGTACTAGGAAGGAGTGCTAATTTATGGTTAGAATAGTGCTGTATCACCTGCCACAGCAGCAACCTTTGGGGGTCAAAAAACTTCAGCCATTTAATGTTTACCTAATTTTTATTTGAGCTCAGTTGTCACATTCCTCACACCTAATAAAAGAGAAGCTTCTGAATTACAATTTTAGCAATCTAACAGATAAAGTAATACACTGGTTCCTGCAACACTTTGTCCTATCTCACAATTTATGTAACATAGCTATAATATTCAGCCAATTTGAGCTTTTCTTCCTAAATTTCTTTTAAGACATAGTACTCAGCTGGAAATAAATTATATGGTTTTGTTTAGGTCTGGAATTTTACGTCTTGGGTTTTTTTTCCATTGTGAAAAATAATCTGTCAATTTCCACATGAACTTTTACTCAATTTCAGAACATGAAGCCACCTCACAATCTTGTCATTTTTCCTAACAAGAATAAAGACAATTCTCATCTTCACAGTTATCTTCAGAGTTGCCGTAATTAATACCTAGCATTATTACATTAGCCTACCCTGGTGTATGAAATAGTAATAGCTCTAAAAGCCTGTCTGCTATGAACCATCTCATTGAAAAGTGACTTTCTAAAAGGGCAGCTACAATTAAATTTTGTAAATTACTGAGGTAAGTTAGAAACCACTAAAACGATTGGATTAAACTATAACTGTTCATTTGACAGTAACAAAGGTAGCAATTTTTTTCATGGGAAATAATTGCTTTTATTTCACTTATTATTTTTATACTGTGCTATATTGAAACAACTTCAATGAGAGAGAACACCATAATTGTATAAAACTTCCTGAGGAGAGTCCAAAGGCTATTTCATGTAGCCTTTCAGAAGAGTCTTACTGGTATTTGAAGATGTCTGATAAAATGACATGAGAAAGATGTGCAATACACATTTCATGATCTCAAGGGCTTTACAAAAAATAGTATTTTGCAATTTCCCACATGAATTGTTTATATGAAAACCTCAACATAATTTCCTATTTATTTAGGGAGAACCTTGATTGCAAAGAAATGGATTTTGAGTGCTGGCACACTATAAATCAGTGAGCGGCAGGGACACAACAGGAGTCAGAAGTTTCATCTCTCTTTTCCCAGCTTCCTCCTTCTCCTATATTGCCTCTGCCATGTGCCATTTTGCACATATACTTGGTAACAACAGCAACATAAAGCTGTGTAATTTCTAGCAGAGAAAGCTGTGAGCTGAGAGGCTCAGCAACTTGCATCCTAAGCGTATCTAAAGAGGGTCACATGAGGACGCAAACGCAGCCTCCTTGAGAGTCTGACTGCCAAAATTCCCAACCTTACATTAGCCTGTGAGGATATGCTAAGCAGCCTTGTGGTAGGAATGGCTCTTATTTTTTCAGGTTGAATTTTATTTGTACTGCCATCACAGTCTTATTGTTGCAGAACTATAAGCCCTTTTGCTTTACTAAAGCAGGATTGGAGAAAGCACTTGGATAACAAGCCTCCCATATAATTATTGCCAGGCACCTGGAAGTGAAAAGGGTGGACTGTGGATTCTTCCCTTCATTTAGAGATTAGCTTAATCTACCTTAATATTTGTGAGCAGTTGCTGACATTGGAGGGTTTTTAATAAGGGACTTAAATGTGATTAGTAGGTGATAAAGTTAGCTTTAAAATAATTGAGCTGTTGAAGCCTGTTGACTTCATTTGCTAGTTATGTAGTGATGCTGATGCTTTAAGTGACAGATAATTATTGTCTTGCTCTAGTAATTGCTCATCACCGTATGACAGACATTTTGTGTATTTATACAAAGTTAGTGGTGGTTCTGTTGAGGTATTTACTTTCTTGCAAAGATACCATTAAAGCTAAACCATATAACATGATCCTGTTATTCAGCCCGGTATTATCTAGCTACACAAAGAAAAACAGGCTTCCTACTGACTCTAGCCCTAAAAGGCTCGTAAGCACCAACTTTAGTGGAATTGTTGCATGATGTTTTGCTACTAGGAACTTCAGCAGGGGTAAAAAATGAGAGTGACTGTGTTTGGAGTAGTGCTTCTATTTACTTTTTAAGTAACTGCTGACATTATGGCTGAGAGCAAAGGTGGTCTAGAGATGATGGATGATCCAAAACCTAGATTTCTCCTCCGCCACAGACTTACCTTGAGCGAGTCATTTCAGCTCAAGGAGGAATTTGACAGCCTGCAGCTGCCAAAAAGGGCAGTCCTACTACTTTCCCCTCTCTTGGCCATGCTTCCTTTGCTTGGCACTGGCACTTGTCAGATCCTGTGATGAGCTGATTCAGCTCCTTAAAGTGGCAGAAAATAATTGTTTCTGATGGGTTAGTTCTTTGCTGATTTAGTGAGCTGAATCGGTTCATCCAGATGGTGACCAGAGTGGTTTCAAGGGAGGGGCTGGAATGTGAAATCAGGAGAACTGAACTGGAAAGGGAGGAGAAAGAAGGGGAAGGAGAGGAAGGCTTTACCTTTTGGTAACAGCTGTTAGATCTGCTCAGCCCTCTTGTGAAACTTCAAACTCAGCACACTGTCACCGAGACAGTTCCCTGTCTGTAACATGTGAAGAATGACTTCCATTCGTCATCCATTTTAATGGCGCTCCTGTTTACCTAGGAAGTTTAGGCACCAAGAAGGTAGTACATGCTATACAAGGCAAAATATGACTCTGCCTAATATGTAATATTGTGGCTAAAATATAAAAAAGAAGTATAGAAAAGAAATTCAGAAGAAGTAACCTTTTTTTGCCAGGAATGGGGGCAAAGGATTCATTAGTGTCTGGCAAATTCTACAAAAAAAGCGTATCTTTACAGGAATATGAATAAAGGCAGAAAAAGCAATTATAGGAAGCTGGGATAACTTAATATGCTTAAGTGCTAGGTAAGAAAATTCATGGAGGGAAGAGAGGGACAGTGGCTGTGAGGGAGTGCTGAAGTCCTTTGTGCAGGAGCTGACATAGCTGAGAGCCATTCAACTCCTTCTGTAATGAAAGTGAGACAGGAGCAGCCCTGAAGGTAGCATGAACAAGAAGGTTAGTTAGGGTGGCTTACAAAAAGCTACAGGGACAGCCTCAAAAGAAAAACCTGAGGCTGATGTTGAGTTATTTTGTATACAGGACGAAAGCCAAGCTCTAGCAAGTGAGTGTGTGAGCAGACATAAGGCACATAAGCCTAAGGCATGTGTCTATTCAGAGGGAGACAGAATTAGGACAGAATGTGTTTAGACTTTTTTTCTTTTCTCACCGGTATATTATTCTTGACTTTAAAATCTGTCTCCATCTTCAGCTAATGAACTAAATTACATTTAATTGTAAAGTGTTTCAAGGAGGGGATACAGAGTATTGCAAACTTTATCCCTGTATTTTTCATTCCTGTGAATGCAGTGGGCTTTCTCGTATTCGTAAGTACTAGTTGAATGGGGATTTTTAGGATCAGGTCTAATAGCTATATGATATAAATTCTGCTATATCAGTTTGTTGAAAACATTTGGACTTTCTGCCATTTATTTTCTAAGTTCATTATTTACATCTAGAGCAAGAGTAAATATTATAGAATACATAGAGACCAGAGTGACAGTTTTGAAACTCCCCTGAGCTTATTGAAAGAGAATAGTCCTTTTTGTATTTTGCAGCTCTCACTAAGTAAGATAGCTAATGTATTCTGCAAAATGTTCTGTGTGCAAATAGCACCTAAATCTCTTCTCAGACAATAACAGATATGTAAGGCCATATTTCCAAACAAACATCTCACTTCCATATACAGTTTGGCAAGTCAACAGAGTATGAGAAAAAGAAAAGAGAATATCCTAGACACCTGGATTTTAAATGGAAGGAATTTTAACCAAATAAGTTTCTTAACTGCCAAAGGCTTTTAGCTGTAATGGGAAAATGAGTTAGGTGTGACTGTTCACTCAACTCCTGCTGAGATTTTGGCTAGCACACAGCTCATGCTAAGGCCTGATGTATGGTGGGACTAGCACCATTAGGTCAAAGCAAGGACAACATGTAGGCAGGACATGGTGGCCAGAAAGGGCTAACGGTCATTATGCAGCCACTATCACCAAACTTATATACATCTAGAAAACTAAGCTGTGCTTTCGGCATGTCACTCCAGTGACTATGATGTTTAGTTTTTGGTGGAAGAGAGTGGATGACTTCTGAGCGGTACCTCTGTTTAGGGAGGCTGTATCCAGTTCCTAACACTTGGCTGACATATATAGCAACTTACACATAAATTGTAGTTATGTCAGTAGCTCCACTAGCCAGCCAATACTCAAGATGTCAGGTTTCATGTCAAGTGTCTGAATTTGTATGTTTCCATGCTATGCATGATTCTGCAAAAGAGAATCATAGAATCATAGAATAGTTTGGGTTGGAAGGGACCTCTAAAGGTCATCTAGTCCAACCCCCCTGCCGTGGGAAGGGACATCTTCAACTAGATCAGGTTGCTCAGAGCCCC
>NW_008824231.1:6065378-6076093 GCF_000699105.1 Pygoscelis adeliae | reverse complement strand
TTAGTCTGGAGAAAAGGAGGCTGAGGGGAGGCCTCATCACTCTCTACAACTACCTGTAAGGAGGTTGTAGCGAGGTGGGGGTCGGTCTCTTCTCCCAAGTAACAAGCGATAGGCCGAGAGGAAATGGCCTCAAGTTGCGCCAGGGGAGGTTTAGAGTGGACATGAGAAAAAATTTCTTTACTGAAAGAGTGGTTAAACATTGGAACAGGCTGCCCAGGGAAGTGGTTGAGTCACCATCCCTGGAGGTATTTAAAAGACGTGTAGATGAGGCGCTTAGGGACATGGTTTAGTGGGCATGGTGGTGTTGGGTTGACAGTTGGACTCGATGACCTTAGAGGTCTTTTCCAACCTTAATGATTCTGTGATTCTATGATTTTATACTGATAGGCTGCAATAAGGTCTAAAAGTCTGCCGCCATCTTTTTTATAAGCCCCCTTGAAGTACTGATAGGCTGCAGTAAGGTCTCCCCAAAGCCTTCTCTTCTCCAGGCTGAACAACCCCAACTCTCTCAGCCTTTCCTCATAGCAGAGGTGTTCCATCCCCCTGATCATTTTCGTGGCCCTCTTCTGGACCTGCTCCAACAGGTCCATGTCTTTCTTATGCTGAGGGCTCCAGAGCTGGACACAGTACTCTAGGTGGGGTCTCACCAGAGCAGAGTAGAGGGGCAAAACTAGGTAGAGAAATACAGGAAAGGAATTCTGCAGTCCATGCAGCCCTCAATACTGTTACCTCTTTAGGAGTTGCACAAAAAGAGAACGCACCATTAGATTAGGACATAGAAAGAGACATGTTAAGAAAGACAGAAACTGAGTGTTAAGCTCTGCTCAACAATTTGTTGTAGTAAATGCAGAACTCTCATTTTAGAGCATATTCTTTCTCCATGTTTGAAATCAATTCTCAACTAAAGTTGTCCCCTTTCTGCTGCCTCTCACCTACTTCCAATTTTGGGGAGCTGGTTGGCATTCCCAGTCCCTGGGACAAGAGGTTAAAACCTTCCCTAGCCCAGTTGTGCACCTAACTGCACACACAGCTGCAGAGGAGACTTCAGTGACTCAGGTGTGTGTCCTTAAAGGATATTTTAACAGATGCTAACGGTGCTGTGAAGAAGTTACTGCAATTGCAAGTAATGTGCAATTTCTTTTCTTCAGTAAAATGGCTAAGTTTAGCACCAAGCAAAAAAGAGTATTGAAAACACTGCAATAATGGCAGTGAAATTTATTTTGCATTGACAGAAAAATCATAAACTATTGCTGGAAATGTTACTTGCTGATTAAACTTCAGTATCTCCAAGCAAACACTTTAAAAACTCAGCTTTTAATCAGCCAAAAGTAAATTATCATAAATAATAGTTAAAAGTAAATAAACATAATGATAAAATGGCTAATTTAAAACCATTTTTGCATGAAAGGTAAACAAATAAAGAAGCAGTCGTATCTTATATGATTTGCTCTCAGACTTCAGAACATCTGGAATCACTCAGTGTTTTCTCATATAATATAAATATTTGTGGAGAAGGAGAAGGAGGGAATATGACAGTCTCAGAAAATGAGAAGGTGGACTCAAGCTTTCTTCTGCTTCTCCGATAGGTGTAGGCATAGCATTGGTAGTAACAATAGCTGAAAATCTTAGTCCTTTGAAGTGACCACAAGCTGGTTTTGCAATACCATTTTGTTTACAATCTACTTTCACAGTCTGAGAGCAAACACATGAAGAATAATCTTTAAATTTTCATCCCTGTGTAAGCTGATCCAACTTTGGTGCAAGGCCGTTCTTAATGATAGTCTATACAATTGTTGTACCAAGCTGTATAGCTATTACATAACCACTGTAGAAAAGGTATCAAAATCAATTTGATAAGGCACAGACACTCATGCAAATGTCATTACCAGGCAACTAACATAATCAACCAATTTTCAATTGATTACTTCCAAGAAAACCCTAAGATACTTTCAGTACATTATAATTGCACTACTAATAGACTCCTATCTACTCATAAAATACACTTCAAGGTTTTGGGAATACCCAAATTAAAAAATAATGTTCTGAAATTGTAGTCTGCCTTTCTGTAATTATTAAGACAACTTGATTTTCATCAGCTGAAATCAGCACATAACGTCATAGTTTTCTGAATGATGGAGGTCAGTAACCCAATGGATGTTCAATATGGATGATGTGATTTTCCTTTGCTCTTCACTGAAACAACACAAAATTCGAACCTTGGGGTCCTGAGGAGGGACTAAATGCACTGCAAATTACCTTTTTACCTCTTATTTCTGTCTTGTAGCAGAAACACAGTGAAGTCTTGAATTCAGACAAGCTTAAGTGGCTGTCTAAATTATGATGGCTTATCTCTAGATTCCGACAACCAGCAACGCCTAGACCAGGACTTGTGGCAGGGTCCTTGTAAATCAGCACAATAAATTGCAGGGAGGGAAGACGTGAGGAAAAGTTTCTCCCAGCTGAATCTGATATAGTTAGAGCATATAAGAAAAAAATTACAAAACCAATATGCATTGCATATTCCTCTTTGTGGAAATAAATGAAGATGTAGGTCAAACAACTTATTATGTTGTTACATAGCACTGGCCTTCATACTATCAGATTAACTAGGTTGCGGAGTTAAAATTGTTAGTTAGTTTGTTTTTTTAATCTCAAATATGCTTCCTTTTAGAAACTTAACTTAGTTGTAAAAGTACTTGTAATTGCTGTTTTTCCAGAGTGGTTTTGTCCCAGTAGGAGGTTGAGATTGGAGACACACAAACATTTTAATTGTCCCACATTACTATGAAATAGGTGTGCAGTGTGTGCTCCAAATAACCTCTTTTCCTCCTTATTTGCTGTATGGACATGCTGGGAGCTGTCTACCCCAGAGGACTTCCCCAGTGGGCAGTTCAGCTTGCCCTGACTGTTGTAGGGGTTCCTAGATGGACATCCCAGGCAGTGTCCACAAGACCCCCATGACTGGCTGGGGTAGAACATTAAGGCCACCTCGCCTCAGCTTCCCCCCTCTCCCTGCTCCTGGAAAGGGAAATTTCAAATTAAAACCAACTTTGGGGGTTCTGCCTCTTATCTTGCATTACAGTGGTTCCCAAAACCCAAGATTTGTGATCCAAGAAAGGCTTGAGAGCACTTGCACTGTCACATCTCTGTACTCCCATGAACTCTCTTCTGCACCACCAGGATAAAGGTGGTGCCCAACCCTCTGGAGTACTGGGCTACTCACCTTGCATCACACAAAGCACTAGATTCCTGCAGGAGGCCAATACAACCAATCTAAGTGGCTTTTGGAGGGCACGAGCACTTTTGCCTAAAAAATAATTCATAAGGAAATCAGAGAGCATGGGACAGTCTAAGAGCTGTTATCCTAGAGACAACTTTGATCCTCGCAGCATTTTTGATGATGATTCCACAAACTTCTCTAGGAGTTTCCCAGAGCAGATTGGCGATATTTGACAATTCTGCAAATACTTGGTGGAGGCAAGGAGGCATTGGGTTCTCTGAAAATACTAGATACAGTATCAATCTAGAGGTAGTAGGAAAGCAAATCACTATATAATTGTGTGGTGAACAGAACTTTAATTTCTATTTACTCCATTGGCTAAGAGAGTAGCTGAATCCAGCAGCATTTGCTCAGCTAAACCTGGCACCACAGAGCAGCCAGGGATCAACCTCAAGAGAATCCACATTAAGTAGTTGTTCAAGTGGACTAAGACAGAAGCTGTACTCTGTGAGAGTAAAACACAGTAACATCCTGGTTACACGTATTGACCAAGCTACTCTCTAATATATTAGCTGTTAATCTTTTGCTTCTGGTGACTTTTCTCTGGGCCAGCTGCTGCAATTCAAAACATAATTGCTAGTGAAGTGGCGAAAAAAAAAATTAGAAAATGCCCAGGTGCAAGCTGTTCAGGGCTGGGAGGCCATTTTCCAAGCCAATTTCAGACCAGATGATGCTTGTAGACAACTCTGAAGCAAGAGTGAAAGAGTAACCAAAAGAGGGGGTAAACTGAATCAATAAAATCTGAAGGGGGCTAATATTATAGGGCTTCTGTAAGCTATATGAGATGGATGAGAGAATTTATCCATCTTTCTTTACCGTGTACCTAGTAACAGTGGTGGCTGGGAAACTACAATGTTGAACCCAGTATAAGATTTTTTTCTGATCTTTGGAAACCAAAAACATATGCTGCAAGAAGTAATTGGGTGAGAATTAATCATCCACCACTGCAGTAAGTAGGAAAAATCCAGCTCCTACTTGACATCTCTGCATATGAAATAGGCTATAATTGCAGTGACTAATATTTCTAGCACTGTTGTGCTGGAGCCACACTTTTTGAAGAGGTACTTCAAGGGCTCCTAGTGTTAACAAATAAATTTCATTTTGGCCAATATATAGGCACCTATGCTGGATGTTGGTAATACGGGTGGTCTTAATATTTCTAAAGCCTTATTTGTGCCCCTAATTTGTTTCCTGGACTATTTCTTAACATGGTTTGGAATATAATTATAGGAAAACCTGGTCATCACGCAGTAATACTTCCAATGAAAAATCACTGGTGACTGAACAAGCAGGTATGTTTGAAGTTGGAGAGTTTCCAGGGAGGACGGTTGTTCAAGCTGACTTGAAGAGTAAGTTTGAAGATGAATGTGTTTAATTATGAAAGCCACAGTTCATTATACTGTGTACAACCCTTCTGTCAGTACCTGACAGGAAGCGAAATCGGAGAGGTTTAGATTTAAAGGGGTCACTGCTAACACACTGATTTGTGCCTCCCAGCAAAAGGGGGGAAAGGACAATCAAACTAACATTTTGATACTAAATGAGCTAGTTTTCCTCACTTACAAGTCCTAAAAAAGGGCTTAACAAATATTTTTATTAAAGGGAAAAAGAGAAGTCTGAAGAGGTGGACAAATAAAGTAACTCTGATTTCATAGCTGATCTTGTAGCATCACTTGTGCTGTTGGTTGTTGCTGGTGTCACCCCCCTGCTCCACTGCCTCTTCCTCCTTGCTCTCGTAACCATCCTTGTTCATTACAGCTGTGCTGCTAACAGGCCTGCTCCTTAGTGCCAACAATAAAACACAGCTCTCCACTGGAAGAATTTCGAATTCCTTCTTCCATTTCTCTTCCGAAAGGCCTCCTTCCTTTGCCCTGCAGTGACTGTCGCTGATGCTGTTGTCTGGTGTCGTTGCCCTAATGCAATGCCCAGCAAGGGAGCATTACACTGAGCTCTTACTGTGCTGTAACTTGGGTTGCTCTACGGTCCGGCTGGGTTGCTTTCATAACAAGCACAGCATGTGCAAAATTCATGGGCTTTAGGCCTGTCCATCAAAGTCTTTCATTTTTCTTCCTTTTGATCCATCAGATAGCAGCAGAGTTCACCACCTCCTGAGGGCTCCTCTGCCATCTGGGTTCATTGCTGGAGAGGGAGATGTGGGTCTTGCCATTGCTTTAGGTCCCAGCCATCAGGCGCTTGTATATACAGGTCCTACGGGAACTGGACTGACGGACTTCCTGGCCTGCTGCAATTTCCCTCTCCCATAAATCTTCCCCCCTATACCTAGGCTGATGATAGCTGAGTCCCCCAACAATCCCAAACAAGTGTCAATCAACAGATGCCTGTACTGAAAACCAGATGTAGCTACACAGGTTCCTGTAACTGGCAAAAGGAGAAGAGCAAAGGCTTCCATTAAAGATGTACTTTCTTTTCCTTGGAAATGTTCACCTGTTGGTTTGAGTATTTTAGAAAGTCTTAAGATAGCCATATTGGCCTAGATCTTTATTGGTCACAGGGGTAGAGCAGAGGATATTTACAGACCAAGAGAAAGCACCCAGGATACAAGAGAAAACATCAGCAAAAAAGGACAATTTGATGCTTAGAGAATTTTTTTTATACAAAGTTTCGAAGACTGTCAGTCATTTTTGAAAATCAGTAGCAAACTATTTCATGTTTGTCTATGAATTATGTGAGTACATTAAAGGAAACACAGCCTCTTACGCAGTAAGTATTCACGTTCCATCTATCTGTAACCTCCAGGAAAATGAGTCTCTTGTGACTGTTTATAAATACCTCCAAGGGACATGCTGCAAGGTGAAAGTAAGGTGAACAGATACATAAAACCAGGTAAGAATAAGCTGGCAACAACTAAATTTTGGCTAAAAATCCAAAGGCTTTTCCTAAACATGACCACCAGAGCAGTTCTGGAGCAGTGAAGAGAGGAATAAAAAATGAACCTACTTTCAGGTGAAATTCAATAATAAATTTATGAAGGGGATTATATGACATGATGCATTCAGTAGCCTAAGTGTAATGATTCAGGAGGTCTTCCTCAAGCCTGCTTCAAATAATTTGAAGTAACGGTATTCTCTGAAAATTGTTTATTGAACAACTCCATAGTATGCCATACATAATTTTCATTGATGGTGAGGAAATTTGAGTAGCATCTGTGTCTGGTTATTTATACAGCAGTTGATTAAAAAATTATTTTAAAGAAAATATGCTGTTCCAAATTAGCCATAAATATTTCAGGTTTTTCAGAGGTAGGATACCTTTTTGCTTCTTAGGTTGTTTTGAGGCGAGGGAGGGAAGAAGAGGAAGAAACATTCATTATAGCAGCCCTTGTCCTTGCATCACTAAAAGCGTTTAGTCCTGAATATTGCTAAGAATGGAGCGAAGAACTGCATGTGCAGTGAAGTGCATGCTCTGAAGTCATCAGCTATACACATGTACATGGAAAAGTTGGGAAGTGGGCTTGCATATGTGTATATTTAGGCATATCTATGGTTCATCTCAAGGCAGAAAGGCATGCTCCAAACTCTGCTGTTGAGGACTGAATCAAACTTGAATGCTGAATAGGACTGTAGTTGATTTTTTTTCCACATTCAACTAAATAGTTCCTTGAATAGTCCATAAAGCATGTGCAATAGATGCAAAACAGTGCTTCCTGCAGATGTCCGAAGCTCTAAGATGCTGCCCTGACATAGGAAGCAGAGAGTATTTTTTCTTAAGAACTGACTTCTGAAAAGCCTGAGAGAAGGACCAGAGGCCTTTTAATCTTTCAAATGGATGCCAACCCTAAGGAAGCGGTTAGCATGATTCCGTATCTCAGCTGGAAACAGAGTCCACGTCTGGACAAGCAAAACATGAATTCCTGCAGGAAATATGAAAGGGAAAAAAAAGCTGTTGGGCCAAGGGTTGGGTAATGTGTGTTTATCATGGCCTCATTTCTGGGTAAGAAACTATTAGAAAATACTGCAGCTGCACAACTTTGTGATTATCAAGTTAATTGGGGAAGCTTCTTGTTCTATGGAGTTTGGCCCTAGAAGCAAAGAGGAAATGCATTAACTGTTAGAAAGTAATGGGAGTCATCCTATGGGGAGCTTATAAGGGAATTGCTGCACTTCATGAAGCTGAGAATTAAAGAATGCAAATAACTTGGACCTATCTGGAAGCCTGGACAACCATCACCTTTCCAAGAGATACTAGTGGCAGAAGAGCCAGTGACGGTTGTACCATCATGTTTTCAACAGAAGGCTTTTACAAATTGTTTTTTGTGATTTTTATTTTTTTTCAAATTCTGACTGTGTGATACTAAAATATTTAAATGCATGTATTTTATTATCACTGAGGTGTCCTCATTTCCATGCTGGCTATGATTAAAGGATGGTGATTTATGCTATATTGGGAAAATGTTTGGACCACTTCATACAGGCACTATCGCTGGTACTTTGCACACTAGTAAAACCGTTAATACTGAGAAAACTGCTAATTTAAGAAGACTCTCATGACAGCCAAAAACCAGACAAACAGACAAAAAATAGCCAATAACCAGACAAATCTTGTTAGGGCATAAGGCTTGCTCACAAGAAAAGAAACCAGGAAGAGTTGTAATCACAGTAAATGAAATATAAATTCTTAATTTCAGTCAGAGAAAAAGTTGATATTATTTCTCTAAATGTTTGTTTTTTTTATTTTACTCCTGGCATAACTTGTTATAGCGGGGCTAACTTCAACCACAAAAAATCAAGTAAGCTGAACTAAGAAACCACCGTCTGAAGTAAGGAGGTGCTTAACTACTGTTTCATAAAGCATTATTGATTCAATGACATGTTAGATAGACTCATGCATGTGTCCATCTAGAGTGGTGGATACCATCAGGGCCTAGAACGTTAGCTTCACAACCCTCAGTTTTTTAAAACTGCTTACTAATTTTTCTTGTTCATTTTGGATTAAACTCTATAAAAATGTCAAATATTCTCTAAATAACAGAGGAAGACGGAAAGGAACTAATATTGCTGATGGTGAATTGCTTCATTAACACTAATACAATTGTCTTAGATCTGCATCACCTGCCCTAGACTGAGGGAAATATCCAAAGTGGTTTAAAATGCGATTTTTAATCTCTGTCACTATATTGTGTAATAAATATGAGAAACATACTTTAATGAGACTTCACTGTGATCATCTTGTAGCAAATTATTGCCTCCTGTACTCACTGCACAAACTGGCAATGTGATGCCTCAACGTAGAGGTTCTTTTTGCAAACAGATGGCTGTTTGGGGACCAGGGCCTGCATACTAAATGGGAGATGCAAGGGAATGACACATCATCTACTACATCCTCATCAGGGATCAACTCTTATAACTGTACCAGCTCTAAAGAAGTGTAAACAAGATGATACCTGTGCTTTATTTCACAGGTTGTATGACTCTGCCACAGTAAAGCTTTTAAGCAGTTCTGTCTGTACTTTGTGGAATCAACAGCCTGGAAATTTTTTGCAACATAATAACTTGATATATATGTTCAGGATAAATGATTTTAGATGGAAATGAGTCATGCTCCTGCAGTGAAATGCCTTCCTAAAATTGCTCAGTAAGAAATAATAGGGAGTCAGTTTTATGGTGATGGAAACAACACCCTGAGAGAAAGACTGGTAAGGGTAAAAGCTCTGCTAGCTTTGACATTCGTGAACTGTGGAGAAGATTTACTCCCATGTCACTCTGAATCTGCAACCGGTGGGTTGCAGTATGAAAGCAAGAAGTCTGAGGGTAGCTATGCTTCTGGTGGTGGATTTGTAACAATTATTTTTAACAGTCCTCATTAATCAGGACAGTGTTGTGGTTAAATAATTAGATTTGTTTTGGATGCCAACAGGAGAGGCAGATGTGCAGACTCATCTAGGAAATAGAATTAACCCTTCAGAGTCGTTAGAATTTGCCAAGAAAATTAAGACACCCCCACCCCTCCCTTCAGACTGAAGCTGATGGGGTATGGAGAGGACTCTGACACTGTAGGTATGACAGACAACATGAAATAGAAGAAAAATGACCCAAGGTAAAAAAGAGCTCAGAGGCGGCATGTACTCACCATGTGTAGCTCCAGGACTTGTTTAGCCTTTTTTGGGTAGCGAGGTGAGATTGGAAAGGAGAGAAGGTAGAATCAGCAATGGATTATATTATTTGGCTGGGCTTTGCAAATGCCAGCAGTGTGCACAGCGTGGACTGGGGGATTGAAGCAGTGCCCTTAATTCAAAAGAATTAGGCCTTGAGGCAAAAGGTTATGCTGCAGCAAAAGACAAACTAGCAGCCTGAAAGCACACACAACATTTGCAAACTTTGAGTTGGATAAAGAAAGGCAAACAGGCAAAAGTTGTGCCAGAAACAATGATATTAGCACTACAAAGAAGATAAACAACTAAAAGCTGGGCTGCATAGCATTGATCTTACAATAGAGGATGTGATTATACAGGTAAATACCAGCTGGGAAAGGATCTGTTCTGTAACAGTGCTGGGAAAAAAGGTAGGTTAGATAAAGGTGAAGCTCTTAGTTTCATCTAAGTGCAGCCACTGGCAGGGCATTAAAGTGACTGAGAAAGATACTGAGGACAGTCCAGTAGACAGGATACAAACCTCTACAGTCTAAAGCTGAAAAGCTCAATAGCCCAAGGTAAGACCTCTAGGAATGCTACTGTTGTCCTAGAGCAACACAAGCCATCGAGGATGGGATTCAGGCTGCAATTAAAATACCTCAATTAAGAAGTCTGTAAATGTTTGCTTATGCAGAAGTTGTCTAAGCTCCTATTAGAGTCAACAGAGATTTGGAGTTTAAGTTGGTTGCTCATATATAAGCATCTAGACATCTCCAGTGAGACATGGATTACTTACAGGTTATGTCTCATAGCTGCAATGTCTCCCATACCCAAAGGAGATATACATTGGGCAGGATACGTTTGCCTAATCATGAATGTTTAATGCCATTGTAGGTGCAATGGCTTATTTTGCCTGGCCTCCAGTGGCTGTACCAGCAAGGTATGGATTTCTAGTGGGTTCTGCATCAATCTGCCAGTCCTTTGTGGAGGTTTTTTTGATACCACTTAGAGCGCCTCAAATGGCACTAGGTACCCATGGTTAGGAAAATGAATTCTGCCTCTAGCATCTGGTCACAGTATTGTGGTGTCCTGGTTTCGGCTGGGATAGAGTTAATTTTCTTCCTAGTAGCTGGTACAGTGCTGTATTTTGGATTTAGTATGAGAATAATGTTGATAACACACCGATGTTTTAGTTGTTGCTAGGTAGTGCTTACACTAGTCAAGGACTTTTCAGCTTCCCATGCTCTACCGACTGAGAAGGCTGGAGGTGCACAAGAAGCTGGGAGGGGGCACAGCCAAACTGGCCAAAGGGACATTCCATACCATGTGACGTCATGCTCAGTACAT
>NW_008824231.1:6046558-6065083 GCF_000699105.1 Pygoscelis adeliae | reverse complement strand
TTATTATTATTATTATTATTATTAGCGAGCAGCTGTGTGGTGCTCAGTTGCCAGCTGAGGTTAAACCACGACATGTGGAAAGATCTTTGGACAAAATTTGGGTTCTGATTTCCCCAGCTACCTCATAGAAAAAATTCAGGCACTTAGCACAACATAACAAAATATTTTATCTCTGTATATCAGCCAATAGTGGTATTCTGTTTAAAACCTACAGGACAGAGACTTTTAATACTTTTCTCTAATGTCTTAAAAATAATATGTAAGTAAGTGTCATGTGTGGACTGTAAAAACTCTGGGAGGAAAGTCTGTGTTTTAGTCTCACCTCAGATAAACAACTGTGTTAAAGAAGTGTTCAAGTATCTTTAACATCTCAGGAGTTGGATGGCTGGAGCAAAACAAGCTGGGGAGAAAACTTGTAGGAATGACATCCCATCCCTAAAAATAAATTAAAAAAAATAATCTAATCTAGATTACTATTCATCCTTCCTGGTGTAGCCTTACCAGAAAACACACCAGCTGAACAGATACCTATCTGTAAAGGAACATGATAGACAAGCCACCCATCTCTCTCCACCTCATGCTGTCTCTGCATTTCTCTTTACCCTAATCCCTGAATATGCACGTGGTGTCTGTTGGAGGGAGGCAGCAGGGAGATGATGTAGAGGAGAAAAACAGTGCCTGCAAAAGAGCCCCCAGTGTGGGGCTTGCCCCGGCTGCCCCTGAGCCCGTTCTGGCAGCCCGGCACAGCATGTGTGTTGGGTGGCATGGAGGGAAGGACTGTGTCTCTCGCCTACATCACAGCTCTAACCTCCTCAGCAGAGGGGATGGGCTGACGCTGCTGCTCATCATAAAAAAACCCTGTTAATGCCAACTGGAGGATTTCTTCTGCACCGTGAATGTGCTCTTGTTGGAGTCACAGCAGTACCTTAAATGCTACTCTTCTGACGAGTGCAGTTTCATCAGGATGATTAAGTAATGAAGCAAACGAAGCTTAACATATTAAAAAAAATAATTTCATGTGTGGTAAAAGCGATTTTCATTGCTTATTTAGCATAGCTGCAGTTTATTTCAATGAAAAATCCAGGTGTTACAAATTATATGCTTAAAGAATTTTGCACAGTGAAGGAATGACTTTCACTCTTAATTAAACTAAATCCTTTTAATAAAGAGCTGATATTGCCTTGTCAGACTCCAGATACAACTTTAATTATAAATGACTAGCCATTCTAGCAAGATTGTCTTGCCTGGTCCCCTGCTCCATACCAGAATCAGTTATTCCAACCAAATTTCCCAGGCAGTGTCGAAAGCCACATTATTAGCAAGGTTTTCCTAGTATCTAACATGAACCTTTCCAGCTTGTCTAACATGAACCTTTCAAGCCTGTTACTATGGGGATCATTGGGCATGGACATGAAAAGCAATTTTTTCCTTCATTTTTCATAAACCATTTATTGTTTTCTTTTCTGAACTATCCCTAGTATTCAGTGGTTTTCCTTAAAGTTCAGTTTCCAAAGCTGGGCACAGTATTAGAGCAAAGATTTTACCAGTGGGGTGCAGAGAGTAAGGATTGCTCATGTGCCTTGCAGGCCATATTCTAATAAATACACTCTTTTTAACAGTAAGATGTTCCTAACTGCTTTTCAGCTTGTGATCTCCCATGACTTCTTAAGTTTCTAACAAGATATTTCTAATGAATTGTTTCCCTAGGAGTTTGTAAAATTCAATATCCTTAAATAAATACCCTGTACATATCCCTGTTAAATGTTGTCCTTGTTTTCCAAAGCCCTCCACAGTAGCTCATTTTGTATTGCAATTCTGTCGCCAAGGCAGTCTTTTTTTCTCAGCCTCTTGTTATCTGCAAATTTAATAGCATGTACTTTCTGTTCAGTCACCCAGGTGGTAAATGAGGTTATTGAATAGTACCGGATCCAGGACATATCCCTTCTGAATAGTATATCCTTCCATTTTGATAATCAACAACAAATAACTACTATCTGAATGAAGTTTTCTAACTAATGTTATGCCCAACCCATGGTAGTTTTATCACATTTTAGAAAAGGGAAGGCTAATCCTTGTTTTGCTTATGTAATTCTATGCAATATTTGTGTCAAAACAATTGCTTCTGCCTGTTATGCTGTCGTGGGAAAAGCTTTGCTGGTTTCACAGCATTTGTTCATATCAAGTTTGTGTTTGCAGTTCTTCACTTAAGTGCTTATTTAATTATTTTTAGCAGACTTTTTATGATAAACTAAGTGGATTAGTTTATAAACCCTTAACTCTTCCTTTTTAAGGACAGACGTTTTGTTTGCCCTCTTTCTTTATCTTCCACAGCTTCTCAAATAGAGCAGCCACTTCCTCTGAGGCTGTTTTAGCCATTTCTAAGTATCTTAGGCTGTCATTTATCAGGAATGTTCCTCCTCTACTCCACTCAGTCTAAGATGTAGTTATAGACTGAAAAGTGAATGTGTGAAAACATTACTTGCATTTTATCATATCCTGCCTGTATATAGTTTTTGTCAGGACACAGAGCAGGTACAGCTATAATGATGACTGGTGGTGTAGAAAAAATGGGTTCTGCATTCACACAGTTACTTCTTTGCCATGTGCCAGGGGTTGAAACCTGCACTAGGAAGTACTGATGTAGGATCTAACACTTCCTTCCCTACTCCCTCCCTCTTAAAAAAAAAAAAAAAGAAAAGAAAAAAGAAGGCAGAACAAAACCAGGACCAGGTTACATTTTGCACTGCAAAGGCAATATTGCTTTTCAAGTGCCAGCTGGATTCTCTTCTGAATTGGGAAGTCTTTAATGTAATTGCCTGAAACACCCTAATCTAACTGTGAATTCCTTATTGAGATTGTAAGAAGGTAATTAGACAGTAGTTTGATTTTTATTTATTTAATTTGCTACATTCCCTATTCCCTGTTCCAATAAGATTATGTCCAATTAAAATGCAATTACTTCTAGACTTCGTCAGACAAATAACTGCACAAGGGAGCCCTTTTTCTGCTCGGGGAAACCCTTTCTTGTCCCCATTCACCCTTGCCTATCAGAATGTGGTGGAGTTTTTGGGTTTTGTTTGGTTGGGGTTTTGCCATGAAGATAAATCAGCGAGTAACATCAGCTGGTGGAAGTAGATGCAGGAGTCATCAAAGGGGTCTTTGAACATTTAGAGGATTTTCTGCAGCTAATAGCTAGACTTTCCTTTCCCTCTTGGCATCTCTGTCTTCAGCTTCCCTTCTATTCACTTTCTTGATATCAGCATCCTTCCATAGCCTTCCGGGCTTTCTTTTTATATAGTCTCCAGCATAGTAAGCTTTTGTTCTGGTTGCTTTGATGCATGACCACAAAGCCAAGATCATTAATAATAAGTGAAAAACTATGGCAATTCAAATTGAATCGGTAAAAGCCAGGAGCTGGGCTATAAAGATCTGTGAACTTCATGGAAAGAATGGTAGTGCTTTTTCTCTCACCAGCTTGTGTATCTCCTCTTCTGGAAGTCCTTCTGTTAAAACACTAGAAGTTTGTGGTGGCTCTGTAAGTTTTGTGGTGACCAGATTTCATTGTTAATTTGGGGCATCAGGTTCATATTGCAAACAATACTTTTACAACCTTTTTTCTTGTCTTCCATATTTTCCATTTTCAACATTCTCACAATTATAAAGTGATCCTTAGGGTGAGGAACATTTTCTCCAGAAGCAGAAGGAGTCTGGAGGGAGCTCATGAACTCGTATGCAGATTTGGGCTAGCTCTGGCAAAAGTGAGATAAAAACTTGGGAGAAATTGCTTATATATTGGAACAAAAAGTGGCATTTCACAGGCCAGCTGCAGTCAGTTGACCTTTAGCAGGATGGTACTCTACTAGGTGTGAAAACAGGAGGAGGTATAGCAGATGCCCCAAAGCAAACGCTCAAATATATGAAACAGTACGTTCACCAGATGTGGGCACTGTCTGTCTTTTCTTTCCACCTCACTGGCCATATGTATAGCAAGCATGAGATTCTCTGGCAATGAAAAATATTTCTGACCTTAGTAGATGTGTCATCAAAGGCCTAAAATAGCTAATACAGGCTTCCCTTCCTCTAGAACACACCTAAATAAGGCTGGCTTGGAGTGCCAAACATCAGCATGTATCTAAGTGAAAAGATGGCTGGCCTGTGGATGTTCTTTTTTTCATCTCCTTCCAAGATTAGAAACACAACAATATAAATTCACTGAGTTTCATATTTTGGATGTGAGAAGACTTGACAAAGGAAAAGACAGATATCCTGATGACAGCAGTCTTCATTTGGGTATGCAAATAAACAGCCTATGTCTGTTGTGGTTGACTATGAGCATGTATGGTGGACTACTGGCGTTTGGAAAGTTAAGTCTTGGGAAAGCTTAGGAGATCTGTATTCTCTTTCCCATGCTCTTGCAAAAGTCTGGGTGAAACTTTCAGTGTAGCTCAGTGTAACCAGCTCAGGAAGCACAATATAAACTATATTTCAGTTCATCTTGGCATATCTCCATTTATTAAAAGAAACTTCAAAGCAGCATTCATGAGCTTTAAATGCTTTCACTTCCTAATGGGATGGAGAGTGCCCCTGAGAATATGTACTTTCATTTAAGTACAGCCAAAAATATTTTGATGGGACACATTAAACATTGTTTCTTTGCTTTTAGAAGAAAGTTTTACTTTGAGGAAAGTAAAACTGCTTGTTGCATGGGAATAAAATGAACTGCTTGAAAAGTTGTAGGCCTAAAGAAACTGATTCTTCTGGAAAACCAAGTTGAAGACACACGTTCTTCTGTTGGACTCCATTGTCTTTTCACTATTATAGTCAATGAACCTAAACAGATACAAATCCCAGGGTACATTTCAATTGCCTAAACATCTATGACAAGTGCAATATGAGATGTCTTATTTAGCTTCCCATTGCCATTTGTAGGTCAGGCATGGTCTGTTATTAAATATTTCATCCTCGTGAAGATGTCTCAGATACATCAGTGCATTGCAAATGACTGCCTGGGTTTAGGCAACTGAATTGAGTCCGCGATGACTCAGTTATCAGTACTTCTTTTTCTCTACAGGAAACACTTTGACTGCTGTAGTCTAGAATTGCATTTCTTCTGTCATGGTTATAAAGACTGGTGACCCACCTTCACGTCAAGATTTGATTTAGATATTTAAATCTCTCCTACTTGTCAAATTGCATCTGAGTTCCCCTGCTGCAGTAAAAATCACATTTATTAATTCTTCTATTCATGATCTGGATGTTCTAGAGCAACATTTTATACCATTCCTAATACCTTCATCTTCAAAGCATCTTGTTTTCCTATATCAGGCCTTTTTCTGATTAACAATATCATCTAACTTTCTCATCAAGAAATTTCAAGGGCACAATTTTTAAGCCAAGGTGAAAATATTAAAAATTATTCCCAAGGCCATTCCTAAGGTGACTTAATTAATAACAGCTCCAGTTGCTATCTCTCAGTCTTTTAGCTCTTCTTCAGTTCTTACAGTAAACCTCATTTTTTCCAACTTAAATTTTTTTTTTCCATTTATTGTCTATCAAATACTTATTTGAAGTTCTGGATAAATCAAACCTACAATGTTTCTTTTGTCTAGAAAATAATTTATTTAAATAAGAAATGTCAGATTTAGGAATTGTAATTAAAAGTGTTTGGGGATTGTTTGTACACAACTTTTTGTTTAAGCTTACCTTAGTCTTAATGTGTGTGTGTGAGCACAGCTTAGTATATGTCCTTTGTATAAATGCATTTATAAAAATATCATCATAACTTACTTTATGCATTGTCATGAATCAAAAGCACTTTGAGTGGAACGAGTTTTCACCTGTAGCTCAGAAAAAGTTAGGATTGCAACTTAAATGTTCAGTGAAGGAACTGAAATGTCAGACTACTGGGTTCTGGTTGGGTACTTCTAGTAATATTATATAGTATATTATGCCATGTTCTAAATTTTTCCATTTGCTAGCACATTCTTTCTTAACAATCTTTCTCTTGCCTCCCCACAACTATTTGCACATAACCATATTACAGTAATAGGTCTTTTTCCAGCACTTTCCCCCCATTTTTCTTACATATAGGTACTACAGTTGCTACTCCCTCTTATTTTACTACTAGTCCAGACCTTAGATGGATTTTAAACAAATCTGTGATTTCGACGTATGTCCTTCGTGCTCAGATAGCTTGATTCATTTTGGTACAAACTTCCTGATGGTTATGTCATCGCAGAGCTACTTTACCTCTGTAGCAGGCTTACATCTCCTGTTACAGGTTGGCTACATAGCCCTTGAAATCATCTCTTTGGCCAGCTGAAGAGCCAAGGATTGTGTGTACTTTGCCCATGTCTAAATGGACAATATGAGAGCTCATGCCTTCATGTTGGGTCATTCACCGGTCAAAATATGTATTTGCAGATTGGCTGACTAAGCAATTATTTTTTAATCAAATTTGTGAAGAGGAGCTATATAGCTGTGGCTTAAGACATTAGCCGACTTCAGTGAACATGTGTTGTTAATGTATTTTCTTGAATTGTCATCAGTAAGCCAAGTATATCTCTGCTATTTCTAGCTAAAAAAGTCAAAGTATATCTGCTCTCATTCTCAATCCAAGAGAACCTGTGCTGCAGTCTTTCCATCAAAGTCATGTAACTTCACACACTTGGTTAAAAATACCATTTGGTTTCACGGTATTTGGGTGCTTCAAAGTTGAGGGACGAGCTGAAAAACCAATTTTGAATTAAAGTTAATAGCAAATATGCTGCCAGCTGCATAATACAGAATATGAAAAATCAATGAAAAATCAAACTGAAGGTGGTCCTGAAATTATGAAGATTTCTTTGTATGGCTAAAATGTAAGATAAGAGTTACTGTTAAAAGCAAGAAGACGTCTTTCAAAAATTTAAATTTGTGTCCAGATGAGGGAAAATGTGGCTAAATAGATATGTACAATTAATCAAACAGTGAACTTTGGAACAATTTATGAGAGATGTAAAGAACACATCTCTCAATCTCACATCAATAGATGATCAGTGTGTCAAAAATGTGCACAAAGAAGATACAACTGAAACAGGAAAAAAACGTTTTTCTTAGCATTTGTATTGCTGGCCAAGGCGCTCAAAAAGGTTGCCATTCTCTGTGGACAATGCAACAGAGGATCTGTTTCATATCAAGGTGTTGGCTGAACTTATGGAGAAAGTAGACAAAATGAACAGTAACTAATCACCAGTGCTAGATGTTATATGTCCAAGAGATCTAGAAGAATGCTTAGATGAAATATCTGAATTATATAACTATGGTGTTCAACTGTTAGCTTAAAACAATTATGATATTATAACTCTAGAAAGTGGCTGATAATCCATCATGTTTTAAGACTTCAGGGGACACACCAGGACCTATCAAATAAAGAACAGAATTAGTGGGCATGGATAAATAGCCTAACAGTTGTACCTACAACCTGAGAACTATTTGAGTCCTGGTCCTTTCTATTTCCAGAAGGACATAGCAGAATGGAACTGAAAACATGAGAGTGATGTTCTAGAGACAGGAATGACTTCTGTACAAGGAATGATTCTACAGAGTAAGGTTTTGAGCTTGGAAGTAGAGACTGCAGAAGAAATACAGACTCGTGAGTGGAGGAGAGAAGATACAGGCAATGCCTAATCACTAACTCTTCTAATACAACAACTAGAGGGCACCAAGTGAAACTATTAGGAAGCAAGTTCTAAACAAATGCACAAAAGTAGTTCTTCATCCAGTATAGAGCTAAGCTTTGGAACAGGTTGCCCTGTAATATTGTGCATGATAACATTTTATATTAGCTTATAAAGTGACTGACAAAAATACGGGTCAGAATCCATTTGGGGCTACTAAATACATTATTTCATACTTAAGTACAACATATCAGAAAGTTCCTGATAGTTCATTATCAAGAACATTTAATTCCACAACAAGCTTGTTCTGTTCTTATTCTCTTCCCTTATGTTCCACTACAGACAACTATTGGAGACCAAAGAGTGGGCCAAAGGACTCACTCTTTATATATCTCAATCTATGCTGTCATGTATTCATGACATTTTTTCTAAACAAATTTGTTGAATGGAGTGCTACAGCTTGATTATGATTTTCCAAAAATGACATTTTTTTTGGCATTTATTCTTCTTTCTGCTTAGATTTGTCTTCTTTCTACCCAGGACAGTTCACTCTGTTTTTACTGATCTTGGTTTTCTTTTGCTCTTTGCGGGTTTTGTTTCCAACTAAATAAACTTAGGCTATTTTAACAGGTTTCTTTATTTGACTACATGCTATTCTTATCTTTTTACTGATTTTGTTGACTAGAAAGAACTACCTCAGTGTTTCTAACCCTAATAACTTATTGATAGCCATGCCTCATCAGTAGTCCAAGCCTTGCCATTCTTATGTGAAAGCAGTGACTGAAAACTAAATTCTATTTTCTTTCCTACAGGCCTGTCTAACTTTACAATTGCAGATTTTTTTTTATTTTATTTTTTTTTACTGCAGTCCCTCTTCTATAAAGTGTAATCTTTTTACAGGCAGTTGACACTTTTCATCCTATGTGTTACAGTTTGTCAATACTTTCCTTGAAAAGCAGCTTCTAGAGAATCCAAAACACTTCTATAAATCTTAAAAAAAATTCTGTTCATTAATGTAACCTGAAGTCCCTTCCACAAAAAAATTATTCCACTTTCCACATTACTGCCTAAATGAATTATTTTAGTCAGCAACAACTTTTGAGGCCTGTTGAAAAAGCATGTATTAAAATAAAGAAGAAAACACAGTTCTTGACTGAAAGAGTTTAGATAATAAATTATAAATATATTCTCAATTTGCAAAACAACTGACTTCCCATGATGAGATGACTTCTTCTGTGCCTTTACACTAATAAACATCTTACTTGTTTTCATATTCACAGCTATGTTTTTTAAATCAAGTACTCTGCACTAGTGGTGAAGTGCTTATGATCAGTCCATGCACCAGGAGAACCGCATAAGTACATTCCACCTGAGGTGCAGGAATATCTGTGACAGGCCATCGGTCTGAACTGTGACATGATGTGTTTCAGTCTTCAGTTTCATTATTATTTTAGTACTATGATTCAGAACTGCATCCAGCCATATCCAGGGGCGGCAAGTATGCAGTTCCCTTTGACAAAATGTTCCACTAGTGAGACATCTTACCAGAAAACATTTCCAAACATATTAAGGACAAGAAGGTGATTGGGAGTAGTTAGCATGGATTTATAAAGCGGAAGTCATGACTGTTCAATCTGACAGCCTTCTACGATGAGATGACTGGCTTGGTTATATGAGGGGAATGGACTCTCAGCATGTTTGCAGATGATACAAAACTGGAAGGAGTGACTGATAAACCAGATGAGTGTGCTGCCATTCAGAACTCAACAGGCTGGAGAAATGGGCCAACAGGAATCTCATGAAGTTTAACAAAGGCATATGCCAAGTCTTGCCCCTGGGGAGGAATAACCCCAGGCACCAGGACAGGCTGGGGCCAACTGGCTGTAAAGCAACTTTATAGAAAAGGACCTGTAGGTCTTGGTGGACACCAAGTTGACCGTGAGCCAGCAATGTGCCCTTGAGGCAAAGAAGGCCACCAGCCTCCTGGGCTGCATCAGGCAGAGTGTTGCCAGCAGGTCAAGGGAAGTGATCCTCCCACTCCACTTAGCACTGGTGAGACACATCTGGAGTGCTGTGTCTAGTGCTGGGCTCCCCAGTACAAGAGAGAGACGTGGACATACTGGAGTGAGTCCAGAGAGCACATATAAGGAGACCCTAAGAGAGCAGGGACTGTTCAGCCTGGAGAAGAGAAGGCTCAGGGGGCTTGTATTAGTGTGTATAAATATCTGATGGGGATAGTAAAGAAGTTGGAGCCAGAGTCTCCTCAGTGGTGTCCAGTGAGAGGACAAGAGGTAATGGGCACAAATTGTTATACAAGAAATTCTATTTAAACATAAGAAAAAAATTGTTTGTGCTTGGGGTGGTCAAACAATGAAACAGGTTGCCCAGAGAGGCCGTGGAGTCTTCATCCTTGGAGATACTCAAAATTCAACTGGACACGGCCCTGAGCAGCCCGCTGTAGCTGACCCTGCTCTGAGCAGTGTTGGATTACACTATCTCCAGAGGTGTCTTCCCACCTCAGCCAGTCTGTGATCATGTGGTTCTGTAATTCTGTTAAGTTTTCCAGCCCAATAGAAAGCAGTCCAAAGTAGTGCAATATATTGGATGTTTTAATGCATAATGTAATGAAAATAGTCCATATGTTGTATCATCAAGCAATAGATGTAAAATTAGAAAAGGAAAAAAAAGAGGGGACTTTATTTTCTCACATGTGATAAATGCATGGACTTTTATATTTTAATGTGTCTGTGTTTCTTATTTACCCAAATGTTTATTATCCTTTTTTTAATCCCTTGTTTTCAACTTGTATTGTTATAGGTGGAATTAGCTGAATGTCTAGCTTAGATACCAAAGCACTTACTCTGAGAACAGTGTCCTTTAATCTTTCATAAGCCTTTGTTACTGAAACATGTGACGAAGTGTAATTATGGACATAGGAGAAAAGGAAAGAATATTTTCTCAGTGATCTGGACCTAATTTCACAAAGAATATGTGAAAGTTAAGAATGTGTTTTCATTTATGCAGGCTCAAGGTCTGAGACTAAATTCTCCAGGAAAGATGTCTCTCAGGTTATCCAGCCCTGTTAATACTCCAATAAGGGAATTATTTAATCTGATAACATTTAAAAAAATTTAGATGAGATCTAACATTTCAAAGGCACAGAAAGTGGCAGCCTCTCTTGTAGTTAGCTTGTAGCCCAAAAGAACAGTTTATAACCTGAAAGATTATAGTAATACCCACTTTCAAGTATCGTAAATTGATGCATAACTCAAACATAAAAGCACTATGATGAAAACAATTGAGGTTGCTAAGAGACAAAAATACCATGAAAAGTAAATCACTACTTTCATCTTCTGTTTATTCAAGCAATAAAGTCGTATGTGTTCTTGTATCACTATCTCATATATGCATACCAAACTCTGAGATTACACCCTGAGAACTTACAATTCAAGCACGTATATTCATAATAATAATGTTCCTTCATATAAGCATTTCACAGCTTGAAAAAAGGTTGAGGTTTCAGTCATAGGAATTCACGTTCTCCATAGATCTCCAGTATATTTCCAATTATGCACTGAAATGACCAACACTTTAACTCCAATGTAAAAGTTAATAGGTCTTTGTGCCTTATGCCTGAGGAGTAATTGTCAGTTATACAATACTACTTTTTCCCAGACTGGGAAAATTTTGCTTTCAGTCTGTAACTGCTATGACATAGAACCATATTTAGAAGGCTGTGATTGAAACTAAGACCTAGTGAAAAACAATTGATGAATAAAAAAAATCAAATATAAATTATTGGTTAACATGCACAATTAAAAATTATTAAACATTTAGGAAAAGAAAACTGCCACAGTATTCTCTGCTCATTTAACTTTAATCTGAATTCTCCGGTGCTAAGCATTGACAGAGAAAACCGCTGCTGCAGTAACTTCAGGCATAGGCCAGTTCAGATGCTTCTAAATCAAATGAGTTGCAACTGAGCATGCCTTGGTGCTCTTCTACAGCCCCTAATCATTATGGTTTCTGAGCACCTCACAATGTTTAATGCTCTGACTCTCACAATGGTGTCCTCCCTCATGAGATAGGAAAATACTAGGACTTTTAATTTTTTCTGGTGCTGGTGCAATCAAATGTTCAGGTGCTTCACTGTTGTAGTGAAATCCCCCATACCTGCCTATATCCTTAATGTCCCCATAAAGTGCCTGGGAAGGAAAAGTGGTGCCCCAAAACAGAGAGTGCCCGAAGCTGAGAACAGCTAAAACACAGTGCATTGGCTGAGAATTCGCCTAAGGTCAGCCTGTGGGGAAACACTGAAAATGGGGTACCTGTTAAATGTCATTTCTCCCCAGGGCTGAGATGCCTCATGCAGGGTGGCAGACAAGTGCTCCTCTCCACTTGAGACTCTCATCTCTGAATCCTTCTGCAGGGATGGCACCTGCAGAAGCAGGAACAGTCACTTCTTTTAAAACTGAGTCTTCATTATTATGCTGCTGTTCTTGTGCAATATCTTAGCGCTTGCTCAGAATGTGGCATCCTCACATTTAATTCCCTCTTCTACCCAAGGGAATTCAGGCCTCTTTTGTCCCTGAAAACATCCTAGCTTTAAGTTATTCTTGGATTATGACGTTCTTCACCTCTCCATGTTTTGTGCTTGCTGAGCAGCAACAATTCCCAGCTGGAGATGGAGTAAGATTCAATTTCTACCCAGCTCAGTGGGGTGTGAGGAGTGGAGCTGCAACTACTTTCTGGCTCTGTTCCTACAAAATCAAATGGCAGAAAGAACAGGCCCTATAATTCTATATACTGTAATTCACCTACACAATTTCCCAGCTTTGGTTTATCGCTAATTACAGTTCCTCACAAACACAATTGCAGGTCATTATGTTTTACCACGGCAGCAGAATTTTCCATGAGCGATGGGCTATGTGCAACTGATGGCTGCGGCTCTGAGCACCTTTGTGTGGTGTGGCTCTGATCACAATGTCGCATACAGCCTGACATTATGAAGGGCAGAAAAATTGGATATACTGGGGCTAGGAGGTAATTTTAGACCTTTGATTTGGATGCTTATGTTGGGACCCCGGAGTCCCTTTGTAGTAAAGGTAGCCTTTAGAGGGCAATTGAGAACAGCCACTTTGGGAGCCTCCCTCACTCCCTGCTCCACGCAGTACACAGGCTCCCACCTTAGGCACAAAGTTAAATGCCTCAAGTAAGGAGGGTTAATATTTCCATTTTCATTAAGCTTAGTAGAAATGACAAAAAGGCCAAATTATCATGTGCTGATGCCAGCAACCTTTTGATGTAGTGCCCTTGCTGTAACAGCAGAGAATTTCGTCCGATAAGATTACTCCTACTGTTTGCCAAGAGAAAGGTTAGGAATAGATGAGAACAAATATCCTGAGATAACAAAATCTTTAGGATTTTGCATTGGATTATTCCTCAAATAGTGAAAAGCTAGATGGAAGGCCTGAAGCTAAATGTTTCAAATCTCCACTTTGCTGGTAGAAATTAACCCCTTCATGAAAACTGGAACCCAGGATCCATACCATCTCCTCAATGTGTGTGTCTCAGGTGCAGGACTCAGCATTCAAGCAGCAGCTTAGCTGCTTTTTGAGACACAATGCCAGTTTATGAAATGGCGGGTGGCTCCTGATGCTATTTATAGTCCCAGGGCTGCTGAACTTCTGCTCTCAGTATCTCACTCTAAAGCTGGAGTGTTTCAACTACCTTCACTTGGAATGGCTGTCGACAAAGGAGAACACAATCCACTTCTTAATTCTGCAGTGTCACGTTAATGCAACTGAATGCAAAAATGCATACCTCTTTACCGAGACTTTAGAGTGGGGTTTTTGAAACTTTGTATACGTAGTAACACTGCAGGGGAACTTGAGTTAATGCTAAATGGGTTAGTGGGATACTGCAAGCTGTGTGTCCATCCTGGTGGGGTACACTAGTTTATGAGAAGCTCAGCCCACTCCTTTTGGGACCAGAAATAGTTCAAGTTAGCTCAGCTGAAGAGTAGGTGATTTTTCTATTGAAAGTCCAAATGCGATTTGGGGTCCTCATTCACACTGGTCTCCTAAAAAATCTTACCCTTATGGGATACTTATGCTATGCAGTTTCTGTTAAAGTTGCCACAAAATTATGTTTTATCATCAAGATTTCTGGTTGTTCTTGTGGTAACTTTTTGAAATAGAGCTCTGGAAATGCAAAGGTTTGTTCAGAACATTTTATCCGAGATGCTATAACACTTCTTTAGTTTATAACAGCAATTTTAGTAAATAATTTTGAGGATAGTAAGGCTACAGCAAATATACAACCAGCATAGGAGAAGCATGCATAGGTAAGAAATCAGAAATAACACTGCCCATCTATTGTTGAAATGGGTAAAAAGTATGTAATTTTTGTCCTGACACAGAATTAAAAAAATAATATCAAATTAATGGGTGTGCAAGAAGGAAGGAGTAGCATTGCAATATAGTCACAATTACTTTGGAAAAACAGTTGCATCACTTGCAGAGTTACATTTGGCCTTGCAGCGTTACAGGTAGTGCTTCCAATGTCTCATAAGTATCTAGCTACTAGGTACGTATTACTAGATTTATATGATCTATATATAACAGAACATATTTCAAAATACAGTATTATTTAGATGATTTAATGCTGAAAGAACTAATTAGAACTGATGATCACTTAGCTAATATAAGTATGAGAAAACCTGTGTTATCCTTTCTCTGATAACTTTAAGAACTATGTCATACATATGACATTACAACCAAGAACTCAGGTTGGATTTTGGATATCACCAAAAAACAGAAATATCAGGAACTTCTCGAAGATGTCTGAAACATGTTTTGGCCTTTCTCTAATTAAAGAATGTGTTGGAATTTCCAAAATCAAGAAAAATGTAAGATGAAAAAACCCCCAAAATCAATGTTTTCTACTGTGGTTTTTTTTTTTTTAACTTTTTAAATCAAGGTGAGAGAAAATAGACAAAATAAAGCAAACAAAGCCATTGTTGACCTGATCTAGTCTTAAGTGTTAGTCCCACTGCGAATAGAAGACTGGACTCTGACCTTCAGAGACTCATTCCAACCAACATTTCTGCGAGTAAATTAAAATTTATTTAACCAACCTACATTACATAATTTGCACTTAGATCCTATTAAAGGAAGAATGCTTGCCTGAATGTTGAGCAAGTCTGGGACTTCATTGTCCTGGATTCAACTTCGTGCTCTGTTACAGACTTCCTATGAGAAGCTTTCTGGGATTTGGAAAGCCCTTTAGTTTGTTTCAGAGTGTGTCTCTACAGACATGTAAAGACATAACTACTAGATGTGATCCTTCCTTAGTCCAGAAGCCTGTAACAGCATTGCCCCTGTACTGAGCTCAAGATAAAGCAGAATCATACCCCTGCTTCGTTATGACCATAGCACTTCTGGAATAGCACAAAGGAAGCATATTAGCATGGACTCATTCGATTTTTAGTTGAACATATGTATACCAGCTGGTCTTCACATTTATTACAGTAGGATTTCATGGATTTACTAACCTCAGCCTTAAAAGTTGGTGACAAAAAATAGGCTTTTTCTTAGCAAGCAGCTGTATCTTAGCACAAAGGTTTTTCAAAAGCTCCCCGACTGCTGGTGTACTAGGTATTTGAATAGCTGCTCTCATGGAGATTAAAGGTGGGTAATAGGGGAAAAAAAAGGAATATTATAAGTGATGGATACTCTTCTAGACTCAGTACTTTCATTATTCTTGACTTTTTTTTTTTTCATCAAAAGATTTCATTCAAAGGGGATTGCACCTAAAAATTTTGTTTAACACATACTTGGGATACTGCAAACTAACGCTGGGTTAGAAGAACCACACTCTGACATACAAAATGCAGGTGGGTCTGCATAAAACTTTTGAATATTGTACAATAGAGTCATGCAGATATGAAATTTGTGTGTTGTGGATTGTGGATTGACAAAACAGAAGCCCTGAAATGTCTGCAAAAGTGAGCTCTGAAAAAGGGATCCCTATTTGTGGATTGCCACAGCAACACATACCAGCTTGTAGCAATCAACACTGAAGTGTCTCTGGTCATACTCAAGAAATCTCAGCTTTGATAAACAGAAAGAAGAGGGAAAAAAATGACCATGGCCAATAATACTTTACATATGCTAAAGATATTTAAATTAGAAAATGCTTTTAATCTCATAAAGTACTCGTGAGATACAGTGTCCAGCAATTAAGTCAGAAAAGGTTGAGCAATGGAAGGATTGGCATATAACTGTTTTACAACAGATTGCCAAGAATGTGATCAATTCTTCATCACTTGGAATCTTTAAATTGAGATCAAATGTATTTGAAGACATACTTAATTTAAGCATGAACTGCTAAGGTGCGTGCAAGGATTATTGAGTGAAATAGGGTGTCATAAGTTACCTAGAAGATCAAATTAAATTTCTATGATATATGGCTTTAAAAAGCTATGAGATGGCACAACTGACACTAATAAGAAAAAAGTGATTCAAAAGCATTGGAGTGCGTGAAACATGAGCAGCTCTAGGAATTAACTGGAATATTTTCAGTAGAAAATAAGGTCTCGGAAGGTTATGTTACTGACATGCAAATCTTTGTTAGCAATTTTTGCAAACATACAAAAATGTGATGTATCACATGTTACAGCTCAATTCCTACTTACTTAAATGAGTGTCTTAATTTATGATCTGTAATACAGAGAAATTTTTCCTTTCTCATAGAAAACAAAACTTGCCATTTCTCATTTTAGGCAGATTAAATATTGCTGAGAAGAGGAATTAAGCAAAAAAAAAAAAAAGTTAAAAACTATAACCCTGATTGAAAATACTGTTTCAAATCTTTTGAGTGATTTTGAAAGATTTGGCAAGATAGGAATATTTTTTGTTTGTTCTCTGTGTTGCAATAGGGTTAGTAATGATCGGTATTGTGGGACAGATGTATTATCTGTATGTATTACACTTACTGCCTTGATGTGGTTCAGGACTTCACCATTCATTCCAATAATGTTAAACAGCAACATTTAGTCAGTACAGTCAATATTGAAGAAAAGTATTTTTTGTGACCCATTATTGGACCATGACACTCTTTTAAGTAAATAGGCCTGCCGCACTCAGGAATGTATTAATTATTGTCCGTATGTTCTGAGACTAACGCAGAGGATGATTTATAGAAAGTCGCATTGACTTTTCTTTTAAGAATCTTCTTAATGATTCTAGGTTTTCTTGCCATGAATGCGCTTTTCCTGGTAATTTTCCTCACTACTAGATGTTAATAACACACAAAGAAAACATCTATCTATCTATCTGTCTGTCTATCTATCTACCTACCTACCTACCTACCTACCTACCTACCTACCTATCATAGTCTACTTTATTTCCAGAGCACTTAAAAATGACAGAAACACATAAATTACTCTAAAATAATTGCATACACCATGAGATTGGATAATTTTTGTGGCTAATCTGCATTTGTAACTACTGTGATTTTTCAAGTGACTCCACGAACACTCCAACTGAGTCACTTCAGTGCTATAATTGCACATGAATCAAGGCACAGAATTTGTAAGAAGGTGCACACACACAGAGACATTGTAAAATGGCAAATGTGTTCCCTGGCACAGAGCAGAGCACCGAGTAGGGACTGGCCTCCGTGAAGGTGAACGCTGCTCAGAACCACTGTTGGAAGGGGATGGAGACAGGGACCGAGACAAGTGTGTGGCTTTATCCCTCCGCAAAAATATATAAAGCTTTTTAAGAATAAGAGGGAAGCTAAAGAAGGCAGATACTTTGTTCAAGGTACCTTAAGAACTAATTAGACCATGGTCTCTTTGCTAAAATGTACAGGCCAGTGCCTTGCAGAGAACTGGTGCACCCTCAATGCCAAGAGCCAGTCCTGCAAGTTGTTATTAAACACTGTGTGCACAGACGAGTCACTGGGCTGAGCCTGGAGCTGACTGGAAAACATGAATATTGTGGGGCCACATATTTCAAGAACTTACAATTGGTTTTCATTCTGTAACAGAATGGAATTAATCTCTTTTTTTACTTTTTAATGAAAAATCCAAGGAAAGCCTAACATAGCTAAAAATCTTTAGTATTTCTTTGCAGTACAGGAGAATTGGATTTAGACTAGAGGTTTGAACCTAGATTTTGTTTCTATTGCGGATAAACATTGGATTATTGACTCTTGTAAAGATGTAACATCAGTGTGTCCTGCCATTCTTTCTCACTTCCCTTTTTTCTCTCTCATTCTCTTATCTTGACCAAAATTTTCATCCAAGATGTAATAAACCTCTTCTAAACAGAAAATTACATATTTCAGGGAAACATTTTGGTTTCTTTATTTCATTAAAGAACAAATTTTCTTCAGGTCTAGTTGACATTGCAAGGATATATTCTCCCCAGATCTTCTGAAAAAAAAAAATAATCTAGTTTTAGACAAATACAGCAGAAGAATTAATCTCTTTCTGCTCTTGACTCACCCATTAATGGTTATCTTCAGAGTACTCCACTTTTGCTTCTGTTAATGTCACTGATTGCACTGGGAATTGTTGAAACAAATTATTTTGCTTTGTTGAGGCAATGCTGAAATGTTTTTATTTTATTTTTAAATCAGTACAAAATATATGCTTTAGGAGCTCTTCACCACATCAAGAAGTAACATTTTGCCATTATCAGCTGAAGTTTTTCAGTGCTGTCCAGTTTTTCATGGTAGAAAATATCAAAATTTTGATAATGCATTCCAATTTGAAATTTAATTTTAAATGTGATTTTATCTTGATCTTTTTCAAACATTTCTCCCACTGGGGGCAAGTTAGATCAATTTATTCCTG
>NW_008824231.1:6038395-6046529 GCF_000699105.1 Pygoscelis adeliae | reverse complement strand
AATTTACCCACAAATCTATATGAGCAGTTTTAGTAGTCTCCTCCTTCTAGAGACTTCAAGGCTAGATTACTGCCCAAGGCCATCTTAGGTTCCTAAAAAGAGGAATATGCAAGTTGAGGAATTGTTACAATCCTCTGAAAGCATTTAAATACTTGAACTCCTTTTGAAAATTCCGTGGCATGCTTGTTTTACATCATTAGATAGACACATGCTTTTGAAAGACTTTCCATTAGCAATTAATAGTATGACTTCTTTAAGCTCACATTACCCCACATATCTTTATAATAATGATACATATAATCTGGGAATTCATATTTGTAAATTATGTTATTAATCATAGTTCATACAAGTTCTGTTCAGAAGAATGGCTGAGCATATCTGGTAGTTTCTTTTTGAATTGGTTCAGTTTGAGGCTTCGAGTACCTTTTGTTTCTTAGAAGATGCACTTATGAATCTTATCCTGATGAAAACAGATGTTCTTTTTAAATCCCTTGAGTGTCGGAACTGCTCTTTTCTGCATTTGGCTGACAGCAGAATCATTATTTATGGTGGTTAATTCTTCCTCTTTTAAAAGATACCACGTAGATGAAAATTGCTGTTTTTTGAAGGCTTTAAGAGCTAGTCTTTTACTGACGAGGATAAATATTATATAGTAAAAACAAAAGGATTATTTTATCTTTCAGTACACCCTAAATACTGGCTTAAACTGGATGCGCAGAGTAATTATTTGGCACTTGTTTCATTTTTTAGACTGAGTACAAAAATCACAGTGAAGATCCCATCTCTGACAATGGATTTCTTTGGGATCAGAATTTGTAAACTGAAATAATAGCATAAAAGCTTATAGAACAAGTATAGGTATGGAAAATCAGGGCTGTGTGATCATTTTATATTTCAGTTTTTCAGCAAAATTTAAAACAAAGTGTATTTGATTTGTTCAATACAAATTGCCTCACTCAAATTAAAAAAATTAAAAAGCCATCAAAAAGGGATATGTTCCTGTTTGGCCCAGTTGCTCATAATAATCAGTCAGGAAGTTAAAAATGTAGGATCAATTTTAACTCATTTACCAGGGTATTCTTAAAAGTATCTTCCTTCTTCTATGAAAGCAGTCAAAGAGTCAAAGTTATTACGAGACTCACATTTCTGTGCTTTTTGTCAACATTATTCCACTGTCTAAGAACAGTTAAGCATTCACTGGAGCACTTAACTAGGCACTGGGATCCAAGTATCTCACTTCTGCGAGGTCTGAACTGGTGGGGTAAAGTATCATTCACCTTTTATTCCCCCTGTATTCACCGAGCATTTTATAAGAAATCTGAACCATTCCAGCAGGGAAATTGAAATTAATACCCAACTGGCTGATGATGAGATGTACATAAGTGATAGAAGAAGTAAACTTTCTTAAATACAGAAGAGGAATTGAACCCAGGTCTCCCATAGTCTGAATGTGTGCTACAACCTTTAATTGCAGGGTAACAAAAGGGCAGCATCACAGAGAGGTGAGTCTGACACCTTAATTTAGGTGCCAACATGTGAGCTAGGTGTCTAGGTTCATATCAATGGGATGTCTAGCCAACAGGGAACCAATGGAGCCTGGAGAGTAATTGATTTGTCTTTACAGAAGAATTCAGTGCTGCATCCTTCATATTGGTAGGAGACTGGCAGATATAACACAGGTCCAAAAGGAGAGTTGTATCCTTCCGGAGTGACAGCTGGAGGCCAGGAATGACATAATGAACTGTTTCAAATGGCCCTAGATAGCGCTGAGTGAGCAACTCTGAGACAGATCTCCAAACTCTCCAGGTCTCTTGTCAGCACGATGACCGCATTGCAACTGATTGCAATGGGAGCAATCCTGCGATACGTAGCTCAAAGGTAGACACCTACATATACACATCTAATTTTAGATGTTTTAAATTAGGACTAGATCCCACTATCTTTGTCCAGGAGCTCTGTGAATTTGGGCACTAATTTTATATGAGAATCAAAACTGAGGGATTAGACACAAATTTATACTGATAATAGAAACTGCAATTTGATGAATAGTAAATTTAACTACAACATTTTGTCAGGCTTGCAAAAGTGGACGAAAGCCTGAAAACTGTTATAATAAGTGACAATTAAAAAGTTATTAGGAGATGCTTTAGAAGGAGTGAGTATTATCTAATTTAAGAGTAATTTTTAATCTGAAATATGTAGTCAATAGCACTTCAGTAAAATTCAGAGATGATGCTAAGCTACAAGGTGTTGCTAACACTAGTTAGGACAGGAAACCAAATATAGAGGAGGAACTTTAGAAATGAATGTAGCAGAACATCAGGAAACATGCCAAAGACACTGGACTACAGGAGTAAGTGAAAACTATGTCTCTTGGATGTAGGAGATGAACATAAGAGTTATCAATGGGAGCGTTCTGCCATGCGGGAACTGAGTGAACCAAGGAAGTCCTCTGTCTTCTGAAATGTAACTTGTGCTTCACAGTAAGAACTGAATATTTTAGGGAAAATACAGGGATTTGCTTTCCTTCTAAGACTTATGAACGAGTTCTAAAAAATAGGATCATAACTGTTTTTTTACTCAGCTTGACTCTTAAGGAAAGGTCTTCCCTGTTCTGCTAATTTCTGATGTAGATGGTGTTTTACTTCTATTGAACACGACAAGATGCAAGATTCAGTTCATTCACCCAGAAGAAATCTATGCATGGGTTATTTTTCTGTCAGGCTGTTGAGTTGAATCAGCTCCCAGAGGGATCTGAACAAGTTGCCAGAGCCAGCAATAGGCAAGTAGAAGGTCAAGGGTATGGAGGAGTGTGGAGCTGAGATGAGGGACGGAAACTCTTCTGCTTGGAGGCAGTGAGTAGTTTGGTTAGCTCATCCCCTTTCATGAAACAGCATCTAGAGTCAGGTGACACAGATGTTTCGTGCCCAGAATTAGGTTTATAGCTTTGGTTGTCTGCATCTGAACAAGAAAGTCCAGACATGTGGCAAAACTGCTGTAAATGATCAGCAGCGTCCAGTTACCTGACAGGTGCTGTAAAGCAGACTTCCTGGCTCAGCTCTGAAGAAGGGCAGAAATGACAATCATTTTAGCTTGATTTTGCTAAAAATCAGGAAAGCATTAATTATTACATTTTGAATAGCCATGTATAAGTGTGTATTATCACTTTTCAGATACCGCCTAATGATCAAATGAGATTCCACAGAGACTTTTTAAGAAATCATTTTTGTGCAGAGAAGGTCATAAAGGGTTTTTCAACTGAGAGTATTAGAAAAAAGTTATGCATTTATGTACATGACCCTTTCTTCACACCTGAAGATGAAACATGGAACTTCAAGACAGGCACAGATTTGTAATAGCTGCTCAGTTTCACTAAACAATAATAATATTTTTAAACCTTCATTAGGCATTTGCTGATTTATGTAGTGTTGGGGCATTTTGGTAAGGCTGTCTTGGAAATGTGCTCAGCAGAAATCCAGGAAAATTAATCACAAAAGTGGCTGGTAATGACATGTGACACAGATATGAAATGAAATAGCCTTGGGCTCCTCCATCCAGGTTCATTTACCCAAAACAGAGCAAAGGTAGGAATCGCCTTGACTTGCCGGCCCTGCAGCAGGTTCTGGGATGCGGGGATGGGACTTGTCTTGTCCCTTGGTTCACGTCAAAGTCTCCACAAACATAAAAAAGCCCAGCTCAGTGGGAATGGGGCAAGTAGTGCATGGTGAGGGAACAGTAGGCAGGCAGGGCAGAACTGCTAATGCTTCCAAAGAGTTTTTATTGCCAGCTAGCAGAGTTTCAAAATATGCTTTGGTAGTTATACAGAGCTGGCTTTTCCCCAGGGAGGTTAATCGCCACTTTTCAGATGTTATTGCAGACATGAGCACTTCCATGTCAATTTGCCTTTTCTTAAAGTCAAACTCTGGTCCTACGAATGGAGAACAAAATTATAATTTTACCGTGATGTACCTGATAAAGTCCCACTGGATAAATATTGTCCTGTTTCACGCCTGAAGAAGTTCGTTTCTTTGTGCAACTATTGCCTTAGAATCATAGAATAGAATCATAGAATCATTAAAGGTTGGAAGAGACCTCCAAGATCATCGAGTCCAACCATCAACCCAACAACACCAGCCTTAGCTCTTTGCCAAAGAGATGAATTTTAATGAAATATTTCTCTGTCAGAACTCCCACAGGCATGAGGTGGGCACTCTCAGCTCTCAGCTTGGCTCAGCCCGTCCTCTCTGGGTGGGGTGGGATGTGGCACACTGTCTGTAGGACAGGGTGACTGCTTTGCATAAATTGAACAGGAATCGAGCGTTCTCAGAAGAATGAAACATTTTGGGTTAATCTGAAATGAAGTTTTCTGGAGTTTTAAAAAAGTGCTAAATATTCCCATTGCATATCAACTTTGTTTCAGCTGTTGTTTTTTTTTTCTCTTCCTTTGGGCACTGAACTAGAGAGGTGTTATTCATACAGCTGTACATTTTAAGTCGCTTGTATATTTTACAGTGCACATACCATCACTGAGGATAAAGACTTTTGTCTCTAGTCCTTTCTAAACAATATATCATCTTGTGTTTATTAAATCCAAGCCAAGGAAAATAATCCAGAATTTGAGTATTATGATATTTCCAGGGTAGATGAGTATTAGTATCTCTGGGTTTGCAGGTGGAATGCCTGAAATCCCCAGGGATTATGAGACTCACTCTGGGCCACACAAATAGCCCAAATGGGATTCTGCATAATTTTTCTAGCTTTTGGCATAGCACTCAGTCACCTGTTTCCTTCTCTGCAGGAAGTGTAATTGCAGAAGTTTATGCAGGTAGAACTTCAAGTACACGTTATCAAATGATTTTTTTTTTTTTCCTGAGGTGTGGCTCTGGGAAATCAACCCAAACAAGCAGCAAATAGCAATCAATTTACACTGAGTTTTTACTAATGCTCACCATATTTTTTTATATTATAAATTTTCTTTATTTTATGTCACTCTGCAACTTCATGATTTGGAAAGGAGTACATGCACGGTTAATTTGGCTCATAAAATGCACAAAGCAGCAGCCTTTCATCTTACTCAATAAAAAGATTGTTTATTGTCTGGTCTTCAAGCAAACAGGGGCTGGTGATGCACAGAAGCAGCCTCATACATTTCTTTATTCTTGTTAGTTTTACCTTTCACTGTAGTATTTCCATGATCAGCAATTTGATTTATATCTCTCAGTTGCTGTTCTTTTCCTTTACAGGCAAAAACATTGTTTAAAGGCTCTGTTCGCTTTACGTTATTATGGCCTACACATTTCTATCCATGGGATGCATTTTAAATTGTCAGATGAAAAAGCACTTCATGAAGTACTAGAAAAACAAATTCAAACATAATGAAGTCTCTGTCAGCTTGTGAAACATCTCATTTTGGGAATGTTTGTATAAAAAGGAAATATTGTGTTTGAATTTTCCAAAATACCACATGATTAACTGAAATGTAAGTGTAGCCTGCTACTCTTTCAAGGCACCACTACAACCAGAAGGAGGAAGGATAGGTCTGCCAGAGACACTCCTGATTAATCATGGTTAAGTCATGGCACTTCGCTCTTTTTCCATTCTTGGTTATAGACTGTAGATAATCTGGACCTCATAAATACTTGACATGCTTAGAAATATTTCCTTGTAATCCTTTCTTACAAGTGGATATAGAATAAAGCTCAGCTAGAGTCAGATGATTTTTTCACATTAATTTTTCGTGTAATGATGATCTTTTTTGAAAAAACCCAAGCTTTTGCAAGTTTTATTATTCTTTTCATGGGAATATCTGCAATGCTGTACATATAAATTTTACTCTAACTTTTCCAGAAACCTTTTTTCCCACAAAACGCTGAACTATACACAAGCCAAAACTGAAAACAGATTTGTATGGATTGTACATTTTGCATCTCAAATGCTATGTAATGATCTGTAAGTCTCACCTAATTTTGAAAGATGTTTGATTGTGTAAAATAATATAAAAAATAATAAAAAATGCTGAAGATGAAATTTTTGAATTTTTTTTTTCAAAAAAGTTTTTAAACAACACCAAAAATGCTCATCCACATCACAGAACTATAAACATTTCAGGCCAGTAGCAGATCTGCGAAAAAGCACAGAGCATGAAATAGTTTCAAGAAAACTGCTGAAAATTATTCTAAGGCACTGAATGCTTCATCAAGATGGGAAAATGAAAAAAGATAAAGAATAGTTAGTTAAATCAGACTTTTGTAAAATATTGTCATCAGAAAGCCGAATTGTTGCATAAAATCAGTGGAAACAAATGTGTTCTTATTACTCAGCGTTTGAGTTGATGCTGTTGTGTTGGTGCATCATCCACAAGTCTGTATGCTAAAAAACCAGCGCTGAGCTTCTGCATCAGCCAAGTAAGGGAGTTCTCTGCTCCTGCTGCTGTAAAGACCATGTCCAGCTCTGGCCAGTGCAGCCCTTTCTGCCAGAGACCGGGGGGAGATGATAAAGAAGCATTAAGGTATATCCCGTTAGAGCAGAAATAAGTCTTTCTGGAAGTGGGATTCCCCTCTTAAGAAGTAGTTTTACACTGGATAGTGGATATCCAGCCAGGGAACAATTGCTACTACCTGTCTTGGGTTGGGATCCACTTCATCTAGCCTCAACTATCTGGTCTGTGCAAGTTGTCTAGTGTCAACAACAGAATCAATATGGGAAAGGAAAGAAGCCACGAAAATGTAATGGAAACAGAGCAATCTTAATCCTTGTGTGCCTGACTGCAGCTCTTAGGCCACCTGAAGGAGAAAGCAGAAATACTTTAATGAAGTTTTAAGATTTACAATTTAAAGTTTCTTTCTGAGCAAAATGAACTTTTAAAGTCCCTTTAATAAAACATAAACAAATTTACAGTGTCCTATTAAGCATTGAGAAATTGGTAGTATTTAGCCAAGTCTGTGCATATCCATGGGCTTGTGTGCACAGACACTCATGCGAACACATGGACAAAGCTCAGATGTTCTTCCTCAGCCTTTTCACATCCAGAAATGAGAAATCTCTGAAATGAGTTTCTTGTGCTTGAAGACTGTTTTCTATGCTGCCAAGTGTACAGGGCATCTAGTGCACTGCATTCAGATTGTCTTCCACGTGACATAAAAAGGACATCGCTGTTCTGTACAGGAGAACTTTCTCAACACATTGGTTGCTTTTAAAAAGGGAGCGTGTTAGAAGTACTTAAGAGGTGGCAATGTTTTTGTATACTTTGAATAGGAAAGGAGAGTATTTCTCAAGAAAACAATCTCATTTAATGAGCAAAAGCATTACTGACTTGAGGAACTGTAATGAAATCAGACCTCTGCTCTTGAGTTTGAAATTATTTTTAATTACACTCATTGCCATTTTGAAAGACTACAATAGGATAAAAAATGTGGTGTTCAAACTAAGGTAGTCACCTCCCGTGAAAGGTGAGATTGGCTGTAGCTTTTATTGAACAAGCCATTGCATTGAAAATTTGGAAAGATGTTTACTTTATATCTGAGTCCTCTTCCACATTGCTTTCCGCAAAGTGCTCATAGCTTGATCTCTTCTAGCAGAGACTGCAGCACCTTTCAGAAAAAAGCAGGGTGGGGGAGAAGGATGTGTGCAGACCTTGCGGCATTACTTTATAAACCTCAGTAATACAGGACATTTACAACCTGCTGCTTTCTAGGCTTATTGACTAAAAGTTAATTCTTACCAATGTTTGCTTTTCTTTCAGTACATCAATGCAGTGCTTCTTGATAAAATGCACCGACTCTTTGTTCCTATTATGACTTTGTTATTCTGATCTACGTATCATTAATCTTCATATGTCTTGGTATTATTTAATCTTAATAACTGGTTTTATTATCATAACTGGTTTTGTTATCATAACTGGTTTTAATATCCTCAGGGTATTCAGCCCCCTGAGTTGGAAGACAGGGACGGCGAGCAGGATAAGCCCCCCATAATCCAAGAGGAAGCAGTTAACGACCTGCTACGCCACCTGGACGCTCACAAGTCTATGGGACCGAATGGGATCCACCCGAGGGTGCTGAGGGAGCTGGTGGAGGAGCTCGCCAAGCCACTCTCCATCATTTATCAGCAGTCCTGGTTAACGGGGGAGGTCCCG
>NW_008824231.1:6036439-6037206 GCF_000699105.1 Pygoscelis adeliae | reverse complement strand
TTAAAAGGCGGGTAGATGAGGCGCTTAGGGACATGGTTTAGTGGGCATGGTGGTGTTGGGTTGACGGTTGGACTCGATGATATTGGAGGTGTCTTCCAACCTTAATGATTCTATGATTCTATATGTTTCAGGTCCTGTTCATATATACTCACACCTTTGGACTACATAGATAAGATAGGTTGACATTTTGATCGATCGCTGTATTTCAATTATTTTTTTCCTATCTTTTATCTTCAGGTATCAGTTGTTTTTGTCTGTAGCAGTGTGATATTCTGATAATGTGATGGTGTGTGGTGTTTTCACCCTGGCTTCAGCTAAGGGTGAAAACACCAGCTGCTCGCTCACTCCCCATCCTTAATGGGACAAGGGAAATAATAGGAAGAGCAAAAGCAAGAAAAGTCATGGGTCAAGATCAAGACAGTTTAATAAGTGACAGAAAGAGGAAAAGGCAAACAAACAAACAAAAACCAAGTGATGCAAAGGTAATCACTCACCACCTCCCACTAGTAGATTGATGCCCAGTCAGTCCCCAGGTAATGGCTACCTCCCACAAAGCCCTCTCCCCTCAGTTGTTATTGTTGAGCATGGTATGTAGCATGGAATATCCCTTTGGTCAGCTGGGGTCAGCTGTCCCAGCTGTGTCCCCTCCCAGCTTCTTGCCCACCCCCAGCCTACTCGCTGCCGGGACAGAGTGGGAAAAAGAGAAAGTCTTGATGCTGTGCAGGTACTGCTCAGCAATAGCCAAAACACTGGTGTGTTATCAACAC
>NW_008824231.1:6035467-6036305 GCF_000699105.1 Pygoscelis adeliae | reverse complement strand
GCGGTGGTTGTTTTCCCCCCCCCCCCCCCCCCCCCCCCCGTATGACTGCAACAAAAAAGTAGTACCTTCACCTTTACACCTCCAAATAAAAATGAGTCTGCGTTGAAATTGCCTACTATACTGCTTGGGATGGACTGAGGAAAAATTTAGATATCTAGATTTGAGATTTGAATCATTATTGAAGTCAACCTCTGTACAGGCATCTGAAACAGGACAGCCATAAAGTTAAGTGACGTATGTGTTCTTAACAGCAAATCTAAGCATGCTCAGCAGCACACTGAACAGGTAGACCTCTAAAGTCTATTACCATTAAAAGACTGACCTAGGACTTTTAAAACCATCTCAGCCCCCTCAAAGCCCCACCCAATGGTGCTGACTGTTTCTCATTGTGCTGCATTTGAGCATAATTTGGCTTCAGGAAAGCCAAATATATCCTGGGTTGCATAAAAAGAAGTGTGACCAGCAGGTCGAGGGAGGTGATTCTGCCTCTCTACTCTGTTCTGGCGAGACCCCACCTGGAGTACTGCGTCCAGCTCTGGAGCCCTCAGTACAGGAAAGACATAGACCTGTTGGAGTGCATCCAGAGGAAGGCCACAAAAATGATCAGAAGGATGGAACACCTCTCCTATGAGGAAAGGCTGAGAGAGTTGGGGTTGTTCAGCCTGGAAAAGAGAAGGCTCTGGGGAGACCATATAGCAGCTTTTCAATACTTAAAGGGGGCTTATAAGAAAGATGGGGACAGACTTTTTAATAGGGTGTGTAGCAATAGGACAAGGGGTAATGGTTTTAAACTAAAAAAGGGTAGATTCAGACTAGGTATAAGGAAGAAATTTTTTAC
>NW_008824231.1:6034726-6035349 GCF_000699105.1 Pygoscelis adeliae | reverse complement strand
TGCCCGGGGCGGGGGGGTTGGACTAGGTGACCTTTAAAGGTGCCTTCCAACCCAAACCATTTTATGATTTTTGCTCATATGTTAGACTCAGATGGGGTGGACAGTTGGTGATAGCAACACTTCAAAATCACAAAGATAAATCTGAAAGAGTCTATGTGCAACAGCCTTTAGAAAGATAAGATTTTAAAATTCTAATTACACAGTATTATTGTGAATTAGTATGAGATCTGATAAAACATTCTTCTTACAATCTCAGACAGCCCAACTGGAAAATTTAGCTTTTCTCTAAATCAGATGCTTCGTTTGTGCAAATCACACATACAGCACCAGATGAGTAGTGTTTCTGTTTTTCAGAAGCTGACTACTGAATACACTGATGCCTATTTGCAAGAAAATTTTGGAAGAGTAACAGTCGAACTCTCATGCTTTTCTGCTATTTATTCCTAGGTGGGAGCCCAGAATAGAAACAAATTAAACATATAGTTCTGTTTAGATTAATTCCTTAAGGGTTCTCCCTGCACCTCTGGGGTCTGTGATGATGCTGTTGAATCCCACCAGGCACCACATGCACAAGCATCTCTTTATCAGACCATCATCCAACCTTTTGGCATTTTGAATGACAG
>NW_008824231.1:6030745-6033878 GCF_000699105.1 Pygoscelis adeliae | reverse complement strand
GCGGTGGTTGTTTTCCCCCCCCCCCCCCCCCCCCCCCCCGTATGACTGCAACAAAAAAGTAGTACCTTCACCTTTACACCTCCAAATAAAAATGAGTCTGCGTTGAAATTGCCTACTATACTGCTTGGGATGGACTGAGGAAAAATTTAGATATCTAGATTTGAGATTTGAATCATTATTGAAGTCAACCTCTGTACAGGCATCTGAAACAGGACAGCCATAAAGTTAAGTGACGTATGTGTTCTTAACAGCAAATCTAAGCATGCTCAGCAGCACACTGAACAGGTAGACCTCTAAAGTCTATTACCATTAAAAGACTGACCTAGGACTTTTAAAACCATCTCAGCCCCCTCAAAGCCCCACCCAATGGTGCTGACTGCTTCTCATTGTGCTGCATTTGAGCATAATTTGGCTTCAGGAAAGCCAAATATATCCTGGGTTGCATAAAAAGAAGTGTGACCAGCAGGTCGAGGGAGGTGATTCTGCCTCTCTACTCTGCTCTGGCGAGACCCCACCTGGAGTACTGCGTCCAGCTCTGGAGCCCTCAGTACAGGAAAGACATAGACCTGTTGGAGTGCATCCAGAGGAAGGCCACAAAAATGATCAGAAGGATGGAACACCTCTCCTATGAGGAAAGGCTGAGAGAGTTGGGGTTGTTCAGCCTGGAAAAGAGAAGGCTCTGGGGAGACCATATAGCAGCTTTTCAATACTTAAAGGGGGCTTATAAGAAAGATGGGGACAGACTTTTTAATAGGGTGTGTAGCAATAGGACAAGGGGTAATGGTTTTAAACTAAAAAAGGGTAGATTCAGACTAGGTATAAGGAAGAAATTTTTTACGCTGAGGGTGGTGAAGCACTGGCACAGGTTGCCCAGAGAGGTGGTGGATGCCCCATCCCTGGCAACATTTCAGGTCAGGTTGGAGGGGGCTCTGAGCAACCTGATCTAGTTGAAGATGTCCCTGCCCACGGCAGGGGGGTTGGACTAGGTGACCTTTAAAGGTGCCTTCCAACCCAAACCATTTTATGATTTTTGCTCATATGTTAGACTCAGATGGGGTGGACAGTTGGTGATAGCAACACTTCAAAATCACAAAGATAAATCTGAAAGAGTCTATGTGCAACAGCCTTTAGAAAGATAAGATTTTAAAATTCTAATTACACAGTATTATTGTGAATTAGTATGAGATCTGATAAAACATTCTTCTTACAATCTCAGACAGCCCAACTGGAAAATTTAGCTTTTCTCTAAATCAGATGCTTCGTTTGTGCAAATCACACATACAGCACCAGATGAGTAGTGTTTCTGTTTTTCAGAAGCTGACTACTGAATACACTGATGCCTATTTGCAAGAAAATTTTGGAAGAGTAACAGTCGAACTCTCATGCTTTTCTGCTATTTATTCCTAGGTGGGAGCCCAGAATAGAAACAAATTAAACATATAGTTCTGTTTAGATTAATTCCTTAAGGGTTCTCCCTGCACCTCTGGGGTCTGTGATGATGCTGTTGAATCCCACCAGGCACCACATGCACAAGCATCTCTTTATCAGACCATCATCCAACCTTTTGGCATTTTGAATGACAGCGTTTTCCTGGAAAACTTTCAGAGGAACCAGAAAATAGATTCACAAAGAAGCAGCTCAACTCTTCTGGGTTTTTTCTGTCATCCTAGTAGGGAAGCAGAAATGATGAATTGTCTCCAGGGTCTCTACAGATTAGTAACTTCAGAACACCCAGAGCCCTGGATTTGTGGTGGATTTAGATGTCTCCAGAGGTCTGTGGAAAGGTCAAAATGAAGCAAAGAGCAAAATGTTGGCTTGTTCCCCCTTCTCTTTGCTTCGGATCATATTCATATAGTGGATGCCTGCTGCACAATCATCTGGACATGGAATAAAGCAGAATATGAACCTCAGAATCTGAATCAATACTTCACTATTCTAGTTGGATTAATTCTGAGGCTTTCACTTCAGTAGGCCAAATATGGCTCTAATATGGTTGGAGTCTCATTCCCCAAAGCTAAATTTGTGCTATTCCTCAATACTAAGAGGATGAAGAGATGCTGATGAGTTGATTGGTAATTGAGTTAATTTTGAATGGCTTTGGCCTGATTATTTTGTTTTAAGAACATTTTTTTTAGTCGGAAAACAGATAGAATTTAATTGCTAACCAGAGTAGGTCTCCTGAATTTAACTGTGATATTTTTAAGCAACTAATTTTATCCAGATATTTTAAAGCATTGATTGCTTGGCTAAAGAAGGATTTAAATACGTGCATATGGACCACACTGTATTGCACTAGCAAAAGTGCTTGTGTGTAACAGCTTTCTTGGCTTCACAGGATGTGAGGGGGCAATTCAATCTTTTTTTCAGTGTATTTGTTTAATTATTATTATTATGTTATTAAAATATATATTTTTGCTTTATAGATGACTACATTTTTCATAGATTCCTTGACTCAGATTTAGGGAAAATTGATTGCAAATTGACTGAAATGTGTTGCTTATTATTTTAATTAACGTAATTATAAATGTGGTAGCAAGTACTCGTATCCGCTGTTTGCAAACTTTCTACGGGCATTTATCACTACACTGGTAAAAGAAGCATCTCTCAAATCAGTTTCAACCTTCCACTGTGGAAACTTCAGAGGGAGCAGGGAGGTGGATTCACACAAAAAATAGCTTAGAAATAATACAGGCTCTTAGAGAAACTCCAGCTAGCATCAACAAACACTGAAAGATGTAAAAGCCATTGATTGTACTGCAAAAGGGTTGCTATATAGGCATGAAGCATAAGCTAGCTAAAGAAATGAAATCCAGACCTGCATAGAATTCTCTTAGAAAGCTTGCCAGTTCACCATGGTCACTCAAAGTGCTACTCTTGCAGGTTTTCAAGCAGTTATCTTGTCAGAGTCCAATGAAAAGTCCATTTTTATTCCGTACCTAGTTAACCTTACTCTCATTTGCACCACAAACTGGACTTTGGCAAAGCAAATGCAGGATGTAAATGATGTTTGCAGTCCCTTTCAAACAGTTTTACATTGCTGAAGCGGTGGGAAGGGCTCTTTGTAGGAGAATCAGGCCTGGCACCTTTGTTAATATTTTGTTATGAATTTATCATGAACGAAATTATCACTGGG
>NW_008824231.1:6017615-6030595 GCF_000699105.1 Pygoscelis adeliae | reverse complement strand
AATAGTGAAAGAGTTAGTATGCATAAAAGAAACAGAGAAAATGTATTTGGGTGAGTTGCAAAGACAACTAGGAGTCTTGATGCAGACAGTGCTGTTCTTCATTCTGGTCCTCATTTGCTATTGAAATTTAGCAAATCAAAATTCTTCTGTGTCTTCATTTATCCATAACTCATTCCTGTCTCCCAAAGTTGCTTCCAGGATTCATTCATTAATTGGTGTTCATGTAGTAATTAAAGTCCTTAGCTGAAGTAATTTCTAAGTGCTGTGATGAAAGAAAAAATACATATTGGACCCTGTAGAAACTGAGGGGAGAAGTTCAGTGATAGTGCTTTTTATCAGATATCAAAACAAGGAGTGTGGGACTGTGGGCAGTTTTATTATTTGGATTGTGTGAGAATGGGACTGTGAAGTTCAAAAATCAAGCAAGTAGTTGTATGTGATGCAAGTTAAACATAATAGCACACTAGACTTGACTTTTCTTTATACAAGATATCTCTGAAATGCTAATTTCCCCAAATTAATTATTTAACACAGATGGTTGAATTATTCAGATTTAACAATATAAAGCCATGCACAACAAAACTTGTTGTGTGTTACACAGGAGGTATTAAATCCTCTGGGACAAGCCCTGAGATCTTTGCTCAGCCTTCACTCAGCCCAAACTCTCATAGGAAACTTCTAGTGGAAGCTTTGTTGAGTGAGGGCCACGTTGGAGCACTCTGTGAGGATTTTGCAGTAGCTGAAGAAGGTTTAGGTGACAATCAGTATCTTCTGTTTGGGGTTTGATGATTAAGAGAGGAGAAACGAAATTCTTAAAACTTCTCAGATCTAAGGACTTCACAGGGAAATTAAAGTTTGGCCAGGCTGTTCTTCTAATACCTTAATGGTAATTAAGAATTAAGGGTTTAACATGACAGCTTTAATGTGTATATGGAAACTGTGATGCAGCACTAAGTCAGTATCATAAAACACTGGAACAGACTCATAAAACATTGAGGAAGGAGTGCATAATAACTGCTTGATACTGTGTTTCAATATCTTCAGAAACAGGTTGCATAATGATGACTTACTGCTAATGGATGATTAATCAGGAACTTAGATCGCCTAAAAATATACATACCATATATCATGAACTCACTTAATTAGGACTGTTGAATAGGTTCACTCTCTACTGTATATCAGAAGTAACATCTACTAGCCTACTAAAACCAAGTCAATATGCTTGGGAAATGGTACGATGCTGTGAAATACCACCAGCATTTCTAGGCTTTTGTCACAGCCTCAGAACTGCCAGTGGTTTCTGCCTAAAAGATACAATGAAATAGCTAGCAGTATTTTAAATTTTTAAGGGTTCTTATTCAGATAAACTTTCGTACCTCCTTTCTTTCCTTGAATAAGATGAAAAAAAGCAGCTAATTCTTTTTCAGCATTTGTTTTTGGCATGCCTGAGAGTGCTATCTGTGTCATACAGATGGAGAATTTAAGGTGTAGAGAAACAAAACAATTTAACATCGCACAGCAGTTAATGGCAGAGTTAGGAACAGTTCACAAGTCAGGTGCCAACAGGTCCCAAGCCAGTGTTCAACCCAGTAGACTGTGTTTCATCTCTTCACATCTTTTGTGAAGTCCAAATAAATGGTTTCAGAGGGACTGAAGATGAGAACGGGAATCCTTTCCATAACTCTCTTGAATGAAGGCTTTGTAATCCCTCTGTTGCTATGGTGGTAAATGACATCCTGTCCATCCCATGAAAAAGAAGGATAAATATGGTAGTTGGAGATCCATTGGCAGAGCTCTTTGTACTGAGGCAATTACAATACTTATACCTGAATCTTAATGTTGTAGAGATGACCTTTTCATCTTTTGATTCAGCCTGTCACTAGCCTTGTCATGACTTGTCATTCCCCAGATGAGTACATTATTTACAGTCACAAGGCAGGAAGGTGTTGGTGTTCAAATGAATCATGTGAATACCAACACTACCACCGAAATAGCTTGGAGAGCTGCCATACGCCTGTTCAACTCACCCCTTCGCTTCAGGAAGAACTGCTACAAGAGAAGGTTTTCCAGGTGGAAGTTTCAATTCCAAATGGGAATGTAGGAAACTTCACTTCAGGTAAAATTTTCAAAAGCATCTAAGGTACAGTTTCAGAAGCCAAGCAGCAAGGCAATTGAGCCTGTGACTGTACCATTATTGGTCCCTGAACTGAATAACTTAAAGCTAATGCCTGTAGTTCTTTACTATTCTGTCATCAAAGAGATGTCTGATCTGTACACGCTCCTTAGGAGATCAGGGTGCTTTCATGCATTGGTCTATGCACAGAAGTTTATCCCACCTTCAGTTTGACTTGGGCTCAAAAATGCATACATCATTTTTGAAACTGTGTCTTTAATGTCTAAGTCAGTTCACCACTTCTGAAAATCTTTCTGGGATCTATTTATCTGGAAGGGAGACAAGATGCAAAAGAGAATTCCTGACATGTGTCATCCAAATCCCATGAGTATCATACTGATTTTTGTCACAAGGGGCAATTGTTTCAGTGAAGCAGAGCTTAACAACACATTAAATCTAAAACTGAAATGAGAAATGTAAGGAAGGAGCAGCAGGAGAAGAGGGAAGGAGCTGTAACTATAGTGGCAGTAAGATCAGCTTTAGATAGAGAGAAAGGTGGCTTCATGAAATACCTTGCTAAAGTATATCTATACTGCAGCTGGGTTATGGGATCATAGCACCTCAGCTACATTTAATCAAGTTAACATAGATACTGATGATGATAAGACAAGATCATGAGTTTCATCATAGACAGCATCAAAATACAAAGGGACACCAGCTTACATTCACAGCCTATTCCAAAGCCTGCACTGTTAGCTGGGCACTCAGTCCCCTTTGTGTTTCCCCTGTCACAGAGTAGATGGATGTGAAAATAATGTTGTAGATACAGATGACAAGATGGTCTCATCTTTTGGTTCTCTTTGTTCTCCAGCTTGCAAGCTCCTTGTTTTCTATAACTCAAATGAATATCAATACAAACAGATATTGTCATACGTAATAGCTGTAATCTGGCTGGATGACAGAATAATAATAATTTCCTTCATATTGGGAAAAGAAAAAGATCAACAGGCAAATAAGTCCTGCTAATGTGCAAGAATGGAATCAGTTGGAACAAACAGAACTGTAGCATTTAACAAGCTACACAAGTGTCAGTGATGATATATTGTTAACAAAAATGTTAATTCTTCTCCATCTTTTCCATACAAACTCTACTTCCTGTTGCACCTGCCTCTTGATGTTATAATTTTGGCATCTGGAGTTTACACTGCTAAATTTGATTCATGTTTTTTTAATATTTATAGTCCTTTTTGCTGCAATAATGTGGGCATATTATGATTGTGATTCAGCATTATCAAAATCCATTATATCAATTTGGAGAATTTGTATAGCTTGCAAATTCCAGTTTGATTTAATGAGCCAGTGGTCTTATCCTTTTCTGTATTAAAGATGGATAGGAAGTAGTTTTCCTGCCTTCTGAGGATTTTCAAGTTTTTCAATATTTTCTTGTTTGCTTCAGGAGAAAATTTTTAAAAGTTTTCCATGAAACAAAGTGAATGAAAACAGTTTTACATCTCCTGGCTGAAAATGAGATTCAAGCCCTTTGTTTAGAACAGGGACTTGTGTTTGACTGTTTCATCTATTCTTTCATATTTTTCTCCTTTTTGTTTTCTTTCATTTTGAAAAAATTCTACTTTCCAATCAAAAAAGCTAATTTAGTTTCAATGGGTAAACTTCATTTTTCACCAAAAAATTCCCAGCCAGTTGCACAACTGATTTTTAACATTGTCTTTTATGGTCTTGTCTTTGGAGATAGTGAGGAAATGGCCTGGGGTATGGTAAGCATGGGTGGGGTAGTGAGCAGTCAGTTCAAACCTACTGCAAATTTAATAGAGTTATCTGGAAGTACAATATACTTCCAAATGAAGATCAAGAACGTTGACAAGTACGTAAGGAACAAGATCATGTGCTGAACCACCTAGAGAGTATTTTGATCAACTGACAAGCCTGATCACTTAAAAAATATGAAAAAAATCTCAGTTGGCTTTCTGTGGTATGAAATATTTTTTGCCAGGCAGTACTGGTTGCTGGTTGCAAGACAAATAAGACAGCAAACACTCAAGCTACATACATTTGGAGAAAGGAAAAAAAAAAAAAAAAGTACAGGGAAGAGACCTGGACATCCAACCAAATCCCAAAGAATAATTTTGAGTGGCGAAAACAGAGAGGCAACAAATGATATGAATTGTTTAAATGATTTTCACCAGGTGTGTACTACCTGGTATACTACCAGCTAGTAGCTGTCCCTGGGGATACCTTTAAGCTACTGTAATGCCATTAGGTACCTGTCCTTGCCACTGGCGCCCAGAGCAGATGGACTGGGAGCCGGGACTCACGACACAGAAATGTCCCAGAAACACAAGAAAGGCACGTCAGCTCGAAATGCAAGTTTAGCATTTTTTGTAAGTGTCCAGGCAAAGGGTCAGGACTAAAGCTGTTACACCTGTCCTATTAGGGTTTTTCAGGTAACTGTTACAAGACAGCAAGCAACTAAAAGTGGGTTCACAAAGCAATCATAACTATAGGAATGTATCACACAGCTGTAACAGCTCTGTTCATTCCTTGGCTTGGGGACAAACTTGTTTTGGACTTTTGATCCACTTGCTGCTTATGGCTTGTATATCTGCTGCTATCCATTTTCTAAAACAGGTGAATTTTGCTCTCAGTTACTCAAGAGAAGACAAGGCACTGGGGGAGGCAGTGCAGCCTTGCAGCTGTGGCACGAGAGCATTGGTGACACCAGCCAGTGTTAGTTACAGAGGCTGCTGCTCCCTCAGTTCCCCTAGAAAGTTGTTCTGGACTATATTATTACAGTTCTGTTTTAATCGGGATGAAAGTCAAAAGTGTAGGAAAAATATTTACTAGTATTGCTAAGAGCTGAATTTGGAACATATGAATTTTGGACTACCCAGTTGTCAGAGACATAAAGCATCCCAAACACAATATTGCATTGTGCATTGTTCTTATATTTCCCTCTTGCATCCTATGCAATGTAGCAATATCTCTGTGTTTGGAAATTTATACTTTCTTCTGCCCTTGAGCAGCCGCTACCTGTTCTCAGTAGGATGGCATTGTATGTTGCTTAACGTACAATTTTAAACATAACGGTATAACTGTATTTACTACAGATAAACTGTATAGATTTTCTAAATCTATTATGACTGATTGTCAAAGACCAAGTTTAATACTTCACAATTCCACAACCGGAGATCCAGCTTTTCTGATTTAAATCCCAAAACCTGTCAAAAGAGCACCTCAGCTCTTCTCAGTTACAAGATATGGTTTTGAAGAAGTATTCCCACTTTGAACAGAACACTTCATACCTGAGTGGAATTTAGTGCTAATTTTAACCTGTGTGAAAAAAGAGCTTCTTCTGGAGTACTGTTGAAAGAGCTTAGAAAAGCCCTTTCATTGCTGCATCAGTGGGTAAGAACCGAGGACACACACACAGAGGGAAACATTAAAACCTGAAAATTATTTTTAACATTAATCCCAAGAGGAATATGAAGTGGATTCTTATTTTCAAGTCTGTCTTTGCAGCCCAGAGGACTAAAAGCTTTTTTCAGTGAGAACTCTCATGCAAGTAACATGATCCCAAGAGATGATGAGTGAAGAAGATGAGCAGATTCTTTAAGACTCAAGTTTCTAAATAGCAATTTTCAACATGCAACACTTTGCTCAGATACAAATAACAGCAGTCTTGTGGTTCAGGCAGCAGTACCATGGGAGTTTTATCCAAGAATTTATTCAATAAATCAGTTAAGCCACAACAATTTATTGTCTCCAGTGAAACCAAACCAAACTTCTGAAGCAAACTGTTGCCTGAAAAATCCTCTCTAGAATGCTATTGTGGTCTTGGCAACCTCAGCACTTCTTAGAAATCTCGGTGTTTCTGTCAAAAACTGAAGGGGACAGAACCCGAGGATTCATTTTTGCAGAGATTTCCTGTTCCCAGCCCTATAGCTCGTATGTTCATTTCCAACGGAACAACGTAGACTCTCAGAAATGTATCATAGCTGAAATGACTTACAAACATTTATCCACTGTATGTACCTTTATGCACAGAAAATGGATACAACCCATTATTAAATATGGGATTTGGGGAGCAATTCCAAAGACCTTCAGTCCAGCAAAGATCACGTATTTAACTCTATTGATGTACATAGTGCCACCACAGCGAACAAGCCTGCCTACACAGACCTAAAAAAACCTGCAGGATTTCAGGTATTACTAGGTTTAAAATGTCATACTATAGAAGCCCATTAGGTCCTCTGGAATTTGTTGGCTTTATAACATGATTTGATTTATAAATGATGATTCTGAAAGCATCCACTGAACATTCATGATATTACAGAATATAATATTGCAAGCTCAAATAACTTAATTCATACAATGAAAAATTTCAAATTTTCAACAGTTTCCAGTAAGTAAGGCCAAATCAATGAAATGGAAGTCCACTGGGCTGGCTCATAGTTGTGGAAGGGTTTTTGGTATTATTATGAACTGTTAATAACACAAAGATGCTGATCTAGCTCATCCAGACAGCTGAGATTAAAGCTTGTGTCCCAATCCTGCTAATACCCAGGATAAACTCTTGGTTCTGTTGTAGTCCATTGATGGCATAATTTCCATGGATTCCAGTGGGATCAGAATTTCATATCAATAATTAGTTTTCTGGTGGACTATCTATGAAGGGTGACAACCATTAATTGGTTTCTTTATCAGTAATTCAAATAGTTCAAACTAACTGTCACTCTCTGAAAAGATAAAAATGCTCCAGTGCTTAACTGATGGGAAAAAAAAAAATCAGGTTTATTTGGCTCTTTGAAGTATTTCACTCTGAGGTGGTTTAAAGTACTTCATTCTGATTTCAAATTTTCAAATGTAATTATGAAAAGTGAAATAAAGTAATCACCAAAAAAAAAAAAAATCAAGGGGATACATTTTGAAGTGATCAAGAATGGCTGTTTTTCAGTTGGGGATTTAATTGCTTTCCAAGAAAAAAAAAAACCACAACTGTCAAATAATACCTGAACATTTTGGAGACACTGGATCTGCTGAAAATTGACAGAGAAGAGTTTTGTGTGAAAAGTTTCATCAGTTTTAGTCAGGATATAATTAACATTAAGCAGGTTAGCTTGTGTTTCTTGGATAAGATTCATCATTTATGTATTTTTTAATTCTTCAATATCCTTTCTGACTTTTTCTTAGAGTTGTTTGCTAGGGACACAACTTGCTTTGACAGAGTAAATGTATCCCTTTTTGTATGAGTTTATTGTTATTAATCAATATTATGAACTAAAATGAAGGGTGTTGCCTACTTGACACAATAGTTTTCTGGGTGTTATTTTTTTCAGGTAAGTTTTTGGTTTGTCCTTGTTATACACATTTTTGTCAGCTAAGGGAGAACTACCAAAATGATCTTGTGGAGAACAGCAGAATATTCTGTTAGTCATATTTTCAAAGACACCATGTAGATTTAAAAATACTGTGGTTCATCTATTTATAACAATGAGCAGGATCTTTCTGATCCAAAAGAGGAGATTAATCCATGGTGTAGTTTGGAGGACCCAGACAGGATTAAAAATATATCATACGACTGTGGCTCCATATAGGTAGTATGGAATTTAACAGAGTCTGTGCAGGACAGTTAGAGTTTTTACTGCAAATGTACTCCCACTGGATCTCAGTAAAATCTAATTCAGTAAAAAACCATCTCAAAATCAAAGTGAACTGTGCAGAACAAACTGTTCCACATAACTGATGTGCGTATAGCTGTGTGCAGTAGATCACTGCTGTAGCTTGCATACATTTAATGTATTTTTTGCAGTTTGCTTTCTTAAGCACTGAGGAATCAGCAGACTGGTGAGAAGCTGAGAACTGTGAAGTCTGGGACAAGATGTTTTGCAACTGCAACTTGTCTTGCAACTTCAGCTTGGTGAAGAAAACACAGAGACCTGCTGACTAAACAATCAAAAATCTGTTAAACTTTACCTGAAATACTGAGTGAATAACTTTAGCTCATCTCTCAGCAGGCCTGGTTTATTCAAAATTATTTTTTAATCTTTTTTTTTCCCAGAGAAAATTTCGCTGGGAGAATTTCTTCAACGTATTGAACAACAGTACCCTTTTAAATAATGTCCATAAGGCTTAACTTTCAATCCAGTCTTGCTTTTTACATATGTATTTATCCATTCCTCATTAATCCTGCTTGTCAGGAATGAACTGAATACCCCAGATTCCTTTTGTGGTGTTTGTGCATATTGATACTTTGCAGAATCTCATTACATGTGGTGCATCTGGTCTCAGGGGATAAAAGAAGATCCCTGCATATTTATTGAAAAGGAAGTGAGCATAACAATTCAATGCATTCATTTTCACATTTTATTTCTTTGCTAGTTTTATTTACAAATACACCAACTATGCAGACATTTTGCAAAGCCTGAACAAAAAGTATCTAACCAGATTTTAATATTGCCATTTTATTAATTATTGCTATCAAATGTAAGAGATCAGTATTTTGGAAAGATTTCTTACTGCGTATCAGTTGTCATAAGAAAATGGTAAAAAAAACCCTCTGAAGATGTAGATGTTCTCCAACTCTTAATGAATATTTTTAATCAGAAGGGGAAAATAGTATTCCTTAGAGCTGCTGGGTCTGTCCCTCTGCCCTAACCTCATCCCACTCCTTTAGTGGCCTAATTTTACATTAAAAAGAATCTCTACTAAAACCTAGAATTGCTTTTTTTTTTCTTTTTTCTTTTAAGTGACCATGGCATGAAATACAGATAACATCTCATCATTGCCGTTTGCAAAAGGGGGGTCTGGAAACAAATATTCCTGTTTAACACATTTCCCAGTTTTGTATATCATGACTTCAAGGGATGTGCATGCATCTGTTACTACAACATGGTCTAACTTTTATGTGATTACTATTCTGTGGGAGCCTAAAAGGTAATAGGTGAATGCTGAACTGTGGAGCAGAATTTATTTTGCTTAACTTTTACACATTGGCAGTGTAAAAACACCTACTTCTGGGGTAATTATCTAGGCTTCCCTGAAAATCGGTGGGGGAAAATTTCTGCCTGCAGCGTGCAATTAGTCTTAACCTAAATGGATAGACAATTACCTATAAAAGAAGCCTAAATAGCTGTATGTCTATGTTGTAAACATCTAAAGGTAAGTGAAAATTACTTCCCACCCATATGACATTTTTAAAAGCCCAAGGATGATGTATCTCTGCCTCCAAACATACCTTCTCTCTTCCATACCCAGCCAGCATCACTTCACTGTTACTGCAGATAGTTTGGTAAAGGATTAGGCAGATGAACACTGCGATGTATTTTGTAAAGTCCATCAGAAGGAAAGTTTTCTTTAGAGAAACTGCAGATGTGCCATGATTTGTTTCAGATTTTAACTTTTCTAGGTTGAAATTCATTTTACTTACATGATGCTGTGTTTAATGAATATATTTCTTGTAGCTTTCCATGGACTGCAACAATTTTGTATGTGCCTTAAATTTCTTAGTTCTATGTTATGTGTTACCTAAATCCTTCCATACTATCAGAATTTTCACAGAACAAATGATAGCAAATTTCTCAAACCAAATTTCCTGACTACAAAACAGTAGCGATCGAGTCAAAAAGACGTGTGTTGTATCCTGAAGTGGAAACGAAAAGCCTATGTTAAAGCCCAGTCTGTTTTATGGGCTCTGCCCTTACTTCTTGGAAATATTAGGGAATAAAATCCTCAAACCATTAGACTTTACCATTGCTTATAACATCATAGTTATACCAAAACTAGAAGTAGCAAGCTTAAATCTATCCATCAGTTAAGCAAATAATACCAGTGTAGGATATATAACACACTTCAACAGTGGAAGTAGCTTCATTGTATCTAACAAAGGGGTATGAGTCACTGTAATTTTTTTTAACTAAGTTGTTTGGTCTGGATCAAAGAAATTTCACAAGCTGTATAAGTAGTGACCATCATTCCTGAAGTGCCATGACGTAAAGTAGTAGGCTAATGTTATGCATCGTGGTGTAGTCAAACCAGAGGCCTGTGACACCTGTGAACTACTAAAATAGTGTAATCAACAACAGTATGAAGTATTTTCTGACACTGTGGTAGCATAGCCAGACACAATGAATAAGTATCTTGCATAAGTATGTCAGCAATGCAACCTCTGAAGGCGATAATAATTTAATGTTTCAAGAATGATCATGCTTGACAAGACCAAGTAATCTGTCAAACCTAGTGTTCTGCATGTGACAGTAATAGATGCCTAAAGACAGTGCAAAATAAGGCAAACATAAAATGATATCTCCTTTTTCTTTTTTCCTAAAGGTCCAGTGAATTGTGTCTCAGAAGCATTTCTGGAGTCAGAGTTAATATCCTTTTGCTTAGTGAAAATTGGTATTAATACATTTAACTAAAAACCCAGCTGTCAGATTAGCAATGTTCTCTGATTATAAAGGCTGAGCTTTCACCATCTGGCAGTCCTACAGTGCCCATTCACTAGCACCTGCGCTGTCTCAGGGATGCCTAAAACAGTGAGGCTGCTGCTCATGGAATAAGGCATATGAGTTTCCCTCCCAGAGGTGCACTCATTGCTAGATCTGTCATCCCAGGAGCAGAGAAATATTCCAAACAGCTGTGATGACTCCAAGCAAACAAAATCTACAGAAACGCTGCATATTTTCTATCCTGAAGTCATGCCATTTTTTCCCAAAACCAATATTGTAACAGTCTAACACTTGTGTAGAGACCAGTAGCGTCTAATACGTTTTAACATCTCATATTCCAGAGTTTGTATTTATCTGCGTTTTAGAAAGCAAGCTTAGCATTTTAAGAATAAATGAGGAGAATAAGACCCTGCCTTCTTTGGCTAATTACTACAGCAACCAAGCAATTTCCCAAAAGAGATCAGGAACAGAAATGTTACGACAAAGAACTGAAGGGAAGGAATGACATGAAAATCTTCTGTGCTCCATATCACAGTTGCTAGTTCACACACTGATGCCACATGCAATTTAAGTTTCATAAACTACAGGTAAAATGTAATTAAACGCCTGACTGTCCCATCCGGTGGCAGGACACAGAGTGACTGCTCACTGAGGTCTGAAGTAACCATGGGTAGAACGGATTGTCAAAGCATGTCCTGGCAGATGCCACCACACCTCAAACTGTTGGATGGAGGACGTATATAAGCAGAATATATTTACACCAGACTTGATCTTATCCAGAATGTTGGGTAGAGCTTGTCAAATTGTTTGTGACAAACCCACTATGTAGCAGACTGAGTTGCCTTACATTTTCTATATCAGCCCTGTTTTCTTCCTTAAGATATGGTTATATGTACTAAATATTATATTTTATAATTTAGTTCATAGAATTCAACAACTAATGTAACCAAACTTCATCCCAGAAATCTGTTTTTGTGGGTTTTTTCTAAAGTTACGATAAGCAAATAATTATCCACGTTTTATGATATTGTTCCTTCTTTATGAATGCTTGGTGGACCTTTCAAAAAAAAAGGAAAATAATAACAGCAAGTAAAGGATAGTAACTGTCTTTTCTTGAACAATCTCGGCCACATGTAATCACTGATGTGTGATTACAGAAATGAATTTTCTCTCAAAACTGTTATTTAAACAAACCCTTACTAATCTAGAAATATGTGAATGCCAAATAATGGAAGCCATGAATGTAGAGGAACCAGAGAGTCACTCAGATGGGAAGGCTGATGGTGCACCACATAACAGATGAAAGCCCGTGGTCCTCAGATGGAGCTGTTTTAGGTGGCATATCCCTTCATGCAACACAACATTCTTTTCCTAACTCACTTTTCCCTGATTTCCAGACAAAATAGATCAGGCCAATCATCTGCAGCAAGAACACGGAGAAGATAAGGAGACAGAATTACACTGCAAATATATAAAATACAGGCCTGCCTGCAGGGACCCAGCAGGGAAAGTCTCTCTGACAGCTGGCAGATGTATAGCATCAACAAACAAATAAAAGGACATGACTGAGTTCAAAGACATTCTCAGCTTGATGCCAGTCGAATCTGCATCATGTTTTCTCTGTAATACTGATGCTCTCAGACCTTAGAATTACAAGAAACAAAAATCAGCATCTTATGTTTTAGAAGATGGAATCCCCTCAAAAAATTAATGCCGAGAAGCATTAAAGCCCTGCTACTTTCTTCTACTACTGAAGTCACTGAATAATATGATGCAGCATCTACTTGTGGCAAAAGAAACAGAAATGCAAAATGGAATATAATTCCAGACTGGATTATTTTATTTCTTAGAGCATTGCTAACAAGGAACTCATAGTGCTGTGCTTTGTATTGGTAGCTAGAAAGGTGTTGACAACACACCAGTGTTTTGGATACCTGCTGAGCAGTGCTCCACCAGCATAAGGGCTGTCTCTCCAACATTCCCCCTCACCAGTAGGCTGGGGGTGGGCAAGATCTTGGGAGGGGACATAGTCAGGACAGCTGACCCAAACTGACAGAAGGGATATTCCATACCATATAGCGTCATGCTCAGCAATAAAAGTGAAGAGAAAGGAGGAGGAGCAGGGGCATTCGTTATTATGACGTTTGTCTTAGAATCATAGAATCATTAAGGTTGGAAGAGACCTCCAAGATCATCGAGTCCAACCGTCAACCCAACACCACCATGCCCACTAAACCATGTCCCTAAGCGCATCATCTACACGTCTTTTAAATACCTCCAGGGATGGTGACTCAACCACTTCCCTGGGCAGTCTGTTCCAATGTTGAACCACTCTTTCAGTAAAGAAATTTTTCCTCACATCCAATCTAAACCTCCCCTGGCACAACTTGAGGCCATTTCCTCTC
>NW_008824231.1:6010450-6017257 GCF_000699105.1 Pygoscelis adeliae | reverse complement strand
CCAGCCACTCTTCCCCAAGCCTGTAGCGCTGCATGGGGTTGTTGTGGCCGAAGTGCAGGATCAGGTCTTCTTGAGCAACCTCTACAAGTACTTGAAGGCCTACGTGTACTGAAGCCCTACTTCCCGGCAAGTGGCTGGACATCTCCTGCTGATGGGAAGCAGAGAATAAATCTTTTTGTTTTCCTTTGCCTCTCACACAGCCTTTGCTTTTGCTTTATTAAGCTGCCTTTATCTTGACCCATGAGGTTTTTTTTCCATCTTATTTTCTCCACTACTGTCCTGTTGAGGAGGGGAGTGATAGAACAGCTTGGTGGGCACCTGGCATCCACCCAAGGTCAACCCAGCACAACACAACCCCCCTCCCAAAATCATAAAATAATATCCCTATGCATGATCTTTGGTTTGAGAACTAGAGTAACTACTGGTGTCATCTCTTAATGCGACATAGAGACAAACCTGAATGTTAAACTAACAGGGCTAACTCAAGGTCTCTAGTACTCACCAGAAAAAAATTACAATTCTTTTCTCATTATTAGAAGTTTCACACCTTTAACTTATAAAGATCACTTAAATTAAAATGAAAAGGAAATAGAAAATGTTGCAATTGTTATGAACCACATCATTCTCATGGCTTATGTGATCACATCAAGCTAAACAACTCGTTTATACAAACACACTTCTTTGCCAGTAAAAGTTAAATGTTAGCAATTGTTGTTTGAATTTTTAAGAACCTATTTTTGCTAAAGCTCTAATTTATTTGTCACTATTTATGATACTTGTTTATCTTTCATACATTGGTAGGTCTAAATATCAAATCTCCAAGTACAAGTACCACATACTGATTCTGTGAAGTATGTATGTGAAAGGCTTCAATGTATCACATTCTTTACTCCTGTGATAAAAGTAGGTGACAAGTGGAGATGCTTTGAACCACTTGGGGAGGATACAGAAGTTAATATAGTATCTTGAGTGAACATGGAATGCATGTTGAAAAGCTCTTATGTTAGTCATTAAAAGGACAAAGGGTTATTGAAAATATTTTATTTCTTTATGTAATGGCAGAAGGTAGACAAAGGAAAAAAATCTGATTTTGATCTCACATATACTGATTTAATACTGCTGTGATTATATTGACTTCTGCCAGATTACTCTTGCTTTTCACAACCTACATGATCTCTGGTCCAACATCCCTTTACATATACGCTCTTTTTGGAATGTTAATACTTTTCCACTTCCTTGAAAACTAGCAAGATATTTTCCACTTAATTCTATCTAGTTTTGACTTCAGATGTCCTCCTACTCACTTATAATACAGAAGGAGTATCTTATTATTTGTAATAGGAATAGGGGCTTGATGACTAGTAGTGTTCTTTATCTTTGAGCATCATGCCTCAGACTACTGGGTTGGAAACATAGTATTTATCCAAACCCCACAAAATTATGTGTAATGAAACTGCAATGGATTTAATGACAATACTTCAGTTGCACTCACTTTCACAGTGTAGATACAGTACAAGTGGGTGTTAGTGCATTTCAGATTTTTAAAACTAATTGACAATAATTAATTATACCATGTAAACCAAGGCAAATGTAGCATGACAGACCGTGTATGAGAGTGTGTAGAGAAGAACTGTATGTTTCTGACAGCAAAAAATAGGATAATGGCCGAGTGGGATCTTGTAAGTCATGTGTGTGTACACATGTGTAAGTGATGGTGGTAGGAACGCCCCTGGCAGTCCAGCAATAATGATGCTCTTAGAAATTTCTGTCTCCCCACAAACTACAGTCCTGAGTATAAACGTCTGGGTAGGAACACATCCTTAAATTCATTCCTTCTCGTCACAGACCCTACTTCTTTCCCCTCTCTCTTACAGTGCAAAAGTCCTGCAGTATCTCTGGCCCCTGAACACCCCAGAGTCTTCTTAGCCAAGACATTTTGGACAGCTTTTGAAAATGTTTCTACTGTTTCTGTGATCCAGTCCTAGTGCTCTCATCTGGGTGCTCATATCCACTAGCCATCTGAGCCCACCTCCTTGTCCAGCTCTCCTTTGCAGAAAAAAGGCCCAGCTGTAATTTCTGACAGTGATTAAAATTTGCACTTCAGTTTCATAAATGTATCCAGGCAGCATTCTGTGGGAAGAAAAGGAGTACAGGTATGAGAGCCGAATGTGAAGCACTAGGCTGGATCATGGCCAGAAGAGACTATACAAGGGAAGAATTTTAGAAATAGGGAAGGTTTCTTGGTGGCACAACATGATTCTGCCCTCATTCACATTTAGACAAAGGCAGAAATTAGCTGTGATTAGAATTAGTAGTTGACAATGGTTATTTCATTCTTCTTATGGAGAGAACTAACAAAACTACTGAGTAGCAATGGTTCGATTTGCTGGCTTTTAAAAAGCGAGTCCTGTACCATGCAGTAGGTAGGAATTCCAGCAGGCAGGTCACACACCTTTTACACCTCCAAGAAACCAGCATTCCTTCACTGTATAGCATACTTCTTTCCTTTCCAAGTGATGCTCACACCCACAGCAGTGACACTGCTTAGCCATGGCACAATTACACTGACTTGCCCCTTTCCTGGTTTATTCAAGCGTATCTTTGACAGTATTCCCAGTGCAGAACAGAGAGCCAGGAAACTATGACTGTGGCGTGTGCTGGAGAACCTTTGTTAGTGCAATCTAACCAGCTCACATAACAAGACTTTGGTTAAACACGAGCAACTAAACATCATTCTATGAATCCTTGAAAGTTTCCTGGCTACAAGTACTGGTTGATGTTGCCACTTCCTTTTGTTCCTAAACAGGTTTAGATTAGTCTGCAAGTGAGCAATACAATTGCACCTATATTCTGCTGTATAGAGATAACCTTTATGTAAGTTATTCAGTGAGGCTGAATCATGGTACTGTGCTATTCTGCTTGGCTTCTTTTGCAGCCTACATTGCCATGGTACCCAAGTGACTTCTAGTAGTGCATTAAGCAATGTGCCTGCCACTTGTCAGGTGAGTTCACTCCATCTCTCATCCTCTCCCCTGTATAGGGAATAGGAGCTTTCAGTTTCTGTTTTTCATCTTTCTGAGTGAAATATCTCAGTCACTATACTCGATTGAGTGAATGATGACGGAATGGTTTGTAACTTGCCATCTGTAATAAAACCAATTAAGCCAGCTCTAAACTAACACTTCCATTTCACACTAAATACATAAGTTCTTTTTATCTGAGAAGATGGACATGTTTTCAGATTATGAAATAAAAAAGGTGCAGGGAAATACTGCAATTTTTATATCATCAGTCAGGGTTATAGATTTTTTATTTCAAAAGAATGAAAGGTTAGTATGTGTACAAGTCAGATAAAGACTCAGAAAAAATAGCTCTTTTGTCTAGTTCTGTATTCACTCTGATTTAAAATATATATCTGGATGGGAAAGACCAGTGAAGATCTGATAACTTTTTCTAGAACACGTACAGCAATTTCATTGTAATTCTATTTACAATTTAAATGTCTAATGAAACACTGCATAAATATCAATAATGGGTAATTCATTAAAAAATAGCATATGTTGTTTATCTTTGCAACAGAAACCAAGTCATTAGCAAAGACAGAATAATATATAAATTTCATTTTGGTGTTGGGAAGACCTGTAAAAAGTGTAATGAACAGTTAAAGTCACACCCTCTGATAGGAATCTCTTTTCTTGTCTCGCACAGAAGGAAAGGACCACTCCTTGCTTCTTCATACCAGCATCTTGCCATCCAAAGTAATTCTCTGTAACCTCACTAGCTTTCAGATAGTTACAGAATGGGTCATCATCCCTAGACTATTACTCAAAGAAGGAAATAGATGCAAGTTAACTCCTGTATCCTGAACCGTTCAGACACAAATGCATCCAAAGGACCGTAAGTGCAACAGGACACACCACCTTTGGACAGGGTTTCCATCACCTTGTGACTCTTGGAACATCCACTGACCTCAGAAGGTGTGCACATATCTAACCTCTAGGAGAAGTATGGCCCACTCCCATAGTGCTCCATGTTTTCACTGTGTAACCAGTCAATGGAGACTAAACAGTTGCTACAGTACGTTGAAAGAGACCTTTTTTTAAAAAAAAATCAAGTTGTAAAGATTCAGAATTTCAGCTCAGCATCTTTTTTCTTTTTCAAGGATGATGAATATTTTTTGTTGACCTGCTCAAGGTTTCTGAAAATCACACAACTGTTTAACTTAGCAAGTCTTACCAGTCCTTGATGAAGTGAAACAAAACTGCACCGTACTGAGGTGGTTTCCTAGAGGTAATTTGTACTTGAAAAGCATGTAGGGACAGAATAGCATAGATATTTTATTTATCACAGGAGTGAATACAAAAAGACAATATAAATACAAGTTCTTTTTCGCTGTTCCCAAGATAGTAGGTACTTTCTTTATTCTAGATAAAATGTATTGTCCAGTGCTTATTCAGTTTTCTCTCTGTAAAGATTCCTTTTTACAGTTCATTTTGATAGCAGTGCTATGAAACACAAAGGGCCAAAACAACCAACCTGTATCACAGAAGTAATGACCATGACCATCACATGCTGTTAATCTGAAATCATCAAAAAGCTTGTACTGAGATGACCAAGAACCGGAAGAGTTCACAATGCTACCACATTTCTGAGCTATCAAATACTCAGAAGCAGCCATTTGTGGTTAACTTTCAGCAAGCAGTCACTAAAAATACTGACGTAGGTTTCCCTGTCGAAGTTGGTTGATATTCTCACGGTATATCAGTTCTACAGCATGCACAAATAAAAACACCATATTGTTTTATTTCACTTTTCATTAGTGCCACTGTTGCGATATGATCTGAAAAAAACCATGAGAGTCATCACTGCAACTTACGAGTGTGGTTTCAGAATTTGTGGAAGATTTGCGATAGGTGAGAAAGTAAGAGTGCCTGGGGTGATACCAGAGTTTACAAGGCTGAAATGAGAATCAAGACCAAGGAAGGCTTGGGATCTAGGAAGGGAAGCACCTGAGAAAATGAGAAATGTCACCTGGAAGCTGAGAGAGATGCACAAGTATCATGGGGAAGATGGGAAATAATCCTAGGGGCATTCAAACAGTGATTGAAGGAAGCAGCAGAAGAAAACAGAGAAAACGGCTGAGCAGGCTCTGAAATCAAAGGATCTGATAACCCATCAGGTTGGTAGGATGGTATTAGTTTAAAAAAAGAAGTAAATACACCAGAGGGTGAGCAAGAAGGAACAGAGAAAAAAGATAAAGGGACCTAGAAAAGAGGATTTTGAGACACCAGTCTAGTATCAAATAGAGCAGTTGAAATAAAATGGAGAAATAAAAAATATCTGAAAATATTTTGGGAATATACAAAAAAGACTAAGTGGAGAAGCACTGTATCTTTATAACAGAGCAGGACAAGTAAAATTAAATGGTTATGGACAAGAGCAGTGGAACACATTAAAATTCCCCCATCACAGAGTACTCTGTTACTAGCAAACAATTTTCTTACAATAAAAATGTGAGGTATTATCAACAGCATATTGCTCAAATGCGAAGCCTGCACATAACTTTATAGTATCTGTTTTTATAGTAATATGAAATAAGAATTAGCATGAGAACTATAAAATACACATGGTAACATTGCTACTAAACCTCCTATTTAAAAGAAAATATTCTTTAAAAGAAAAAAATGCTTTGCAAAGAAAGGAAGATTTTTAAAACCCATTAGAGTCTAATTTTAAGAGGCATAACTATGAGGACAAAAGAAATTTCAGAAACTTTGAGCAACCGTGGAATTACCTTTGACTGCAGGTATTTCTAAACCTCATCTAAAGATCATGTAAATACTGTCACAACTTCAGTGAGCTGTGGATCTCTTTATATACCTCCTTCTCTTGCAGTTCAGTAGGTGAAACGAGTCTCAGTGGCTCAGGCAGTCATTAAAACCGTGGTCTGGCAAAGGCTGGTGGGAGAGCACGGACAATGTCAGCCTGCCTGCATGCTGCATAAAGGATTGTGCTGGGGTTTGCCCAGTTAGTTTCTCAGCATACCACCAAATTTGGGGAAGGTGTGCATACCTGAAGAGTAAAGAGCTGTTTGCTGTTCAAACACAAATACTGGCAATACTTTAAATATATGAACATGGCTGGGGATGAGGGAGAGATTTTATTTGGATTGTCGTGGTTTAACCCCAGACAGCAACTAAGCTCATTTAGTCCATGACTTTGGGCTCCATCTGTTATGGTGATCACTCAGGACATGGGAGGTCGTGTGTTGCATGGAGTTACTGGGCACCAAAGCCAGCTCAGGTCCGGTCACTGCTGCACTTGCACTGCTTCTTGTAAGGCTTGTCCTCCATTGGTTCAGGTGGTTCCTGCTATAGTAATTCCTATACTAAATCATGGGTTACAACAATTTAAAGGTATTTCCATTACGATCTCTATCCCTGGTCCCTTTTGACCAGACCATCGGGTTTAACATTGCAATGAACTCCTCCCCTTGCCCCTGCTCCAGCTTGGACTTATCCACAGACTGCAGTCCCTTAGGGTTGTACCTGCTCCAAGTGGAGACTTATCTATGTGCCACAGTCCGGGGGTTATCGGTGCTGCACCATGGCCTTCCCCACAGCCCCAGCCACTGTGAGGTGCCCCTGTTCCAGCGTGGCCTTATCCGTGGGCCACAATGCCTTCAGAGATATACCTGCTCCACCATGGCCTTACCCACAGCCACAGTCCCTTCAGAAGTAAACCTGCTCCAACATGGCCTTACCCATGGCTGCAGTCCCTCCAGGGGTGTATCTGCTCTGTCGTGAG
>NW_008824231.1:6009729-6010012 GCF_000699105.1 Pygoscelis adeliae | reverse complement strand
AAAAGCAAAAAGCAGCCACTAACGAGCACTAGACTCTAATATACAGTAAGGCAAGCAAGCCCCATGGCAAGCACAGGAGCCTGCCAATTAATAGCTAAACAGCTATAACAGCTATAAATTCGATCTAGCACATTCCAATCAAACCTGTCATTATCTTGAACCCTTTGAGCCCCACGTTGGGCACCAAAAAGGACTGTTGTGGCTTAACCTCAGTTGGCAACTGAGCACCACACAGCTGATTGCTCACTCCCCCACCGATGGGATGGGGGAGGGAATCAGAAGG
>NW_008824231.1:6008524-6009518 GCF_000699105.1 Pygoscelis adeliae | reverse complement strand
TTCCTTCTTCTTCCCCCAGCTTTATATGCTGAGCATGATGTCGTATGGTGTGGAATATCCCTTTGGTCAGTTGGGGTCAGCTGTCCTGGCTGTGCCCCCTCCCAACTTCTTGTGCACCCCAGCCTACTCGCTGGTGGGGTGCTGTGAGAAGCAGAAAAGACCTTGACTCTGTGTAAGCACTGCTCAGCAATAACTAAAACATCCCTCTATTATCAACACTGTTTCCAGCACAAATCCAAAACATAGCCCCATACTAGCTATTGTAAAGAAAATTAACTCTATCCCAGCCAAAACCAGTACAGGATGCACTCATTTTAGCTGTACATTTACCACATTTAGTTATAAATATTCCCTCATGAAATAGTAAGTCTATTATATTTAATGTGAAAGATGCCTATAGATCATACATTATTTCTTCAGTGCCTTACGTTTTTTCCTAGAAAAAATTTTAATTATTTTAATATATTTAAGCTCTTTAGTATATTTAAGTCTACATAAGTAAAATAAGAATATCATCAAAGTGCTACCAGTGAAGCAGAACTGAGAAATACAAGTGGACTGAGTTTTGCTAAAGCGTTATTACTGCAAAACTATTGGGTTTTTGCTAAGAAAGGTAGTATTTTGCCCCTGCTCTTATCTGAAATTATTAGAGGGGATGAAAACAAGTTCTGCTGTGAAACAGATGAACATCATTTGCAAAAAGGACACAAGCACAGCACACGCTCTATTTCCAAGCTAAAATAAAGGAGGAAGACCTGCTCCTGCTTCCTAACAGCGGGAGCTAACCGCCAGCTGCACACTTGCAGTCCTGTCAGATTCCTGGGGGAGAGTTTTGCGCGGTGTTTTTCAGACCACCGTGAGCCATGCTGTACACAAAGTGGTTGAAGGCGAGCCCTGTCCCTGCTGAGGTTGTCTTTGGAGTATAACCCCTCTTTTTTGGGCTGTTTTGGAGCACAGGTACGCACACCTCTACTCAGAAGGCTGCACCGTGCAA
>NW_008824231.1:5938990-6007567 GCF_000699105.1 Pygoscelis adeliae | reverse complement strand
CGCGGTGGGGTCCTGGTCATCTTTCCTCGTCTTCCCCGGTGGAGGAGCGGGGTAATTGCGTTTGCGAAAGGCGGAGGAGCAGCAGTAGCAGCTCCTCGTGCCCAGCTGGCGGAGGTCTCCTTCCTAGGCGCGGACCGTGATACCTGCCCCGCTGTAAGGCAGGCGAAGGACAGCTTCCGTTTGCTGTGGAGAGGGGTGCGAGAGACGTCGGGTTTACTGAAAACTAGCGGTATCTAATGGGTTTAACATAGTTACAGAAATTTTGATTCCTACGACAAGTTGCTCCCACAGCGAGAGTGCACACTACAGGCGTGTTCATAAAACCGTAATCCTTTCATTACTGTGTTTTGTCAAAATCATGTAGCCTCGTGTAATTTGATTCTCTTAAGTTTTGCTGGATAGTTATCACTTAAAGTAGGGTGTAAGAACATGCACAGTAAAAACTAGATGAAACATAAATTATAAAGGTTCCATGAACTGCAATTTTTAACATCCACGTCAATTGACATTCAGTGTTGACGGTGTCCCTCTGGTTATGTGTTGTCAGCATGACTTCTGTAATTACCACTTGTTAATGCTTCTGATGAGAAGCTATCCCACAGAGGGGGAAAATGGGTATTAAGCAATGCAAGATGAGTCCAAAAATCTCAGGTGATTACCAGAAGATGTGTACTTTCTTTTGTACAAATTGTATTTTTTGTCTTAACTGGTAAATTCCAGTTATCAATCTCTCCTGGTTTTTGCTGTTTGACCTATGAGGGACTTACCAGCCACTTACCAACTACCTGGATCTAGGAAAGGAATAACAGCAACGAAACTGGCAACACTCACAGTGTTTGATTATTTATAAACTCAGCTAAGAACAACCAGAGTTTTCAGAATTCACTGCTATATTGCTATTCCTAAGTGTCTTTCTGGAGTACTAATTCAGTATGCTCATAAGAGCATACGTTATTGCACATTGGACTTAAACCCTGTCTCAAAATATATGAATGCATCTGTCTAATGAATGCTTTCTGAAGAAGAACCTCATGATGGTTAGTTCAGAGATTGGTTCTGACTAGTGGACTTCAGCTTTGAACTAATATGGCAATTCTGAAGTTCCTTTGCTGTGTACTCATTCAGAATGGTTGTGCAGCTACAAGAGGATATAATAGATCTTGCATAAGTTATTCAAAGCATCTCCTAAAACAAAATCTGCAAGGTCTGTGGGGTGCTGATATTTTCACTTCAGCAGTATAAGCCAATGCTAGTGGCTCTTGGTCCAGCACACAAGTGTGGAGATCACCTCTCATCATCTCACAGTGGTGAGATGTAGGAAAGCCTACATCCTAATCAAGTTGCTTTGTAGAAATAGGGTAGCACTAAATGCAGGAATTTATCTCCAGTTATGTCATGTCATGTCAAGGCCTTAGATGACTGATTCAGTGGTGCAGGTAGGTCCAGGGCCCTGGAGTCCCTCCCTGATGGAGGTGTCTCCATCGGTCTTTGAGAGAATAGACAGAAGCTACCTGATATATGTGGTGGGTATAAATTTGAGGAATATGCCCCTTCTTAGAATCATAGAATAGTTTGGGTTGGAAGGGACCTCTAAAGGTCATCTAGTCCTACCCCCCTGCTGTGGGCAGGGACATCTTCGACTAGATCAGGTTGCTGAGAGCCCCCTCCAACCTGACCTTGAATGTTGCCAGGGAAACAATCAATTCTTAAATTTATATAATCGCTACTAAAAAGGGTGCTTTAGTGGACAGTGCTTGTTTTTTAGATGCAGCATGGGGAAGCTGTCGTTTGGGGTTTCTCTGGATGTGGAAAGGAGCCACTTCACAGGCAGCCGTAGACAATGCCTACACACAACTGCTTCAAGGACTTCCTTGAAGTCCTGGCAGGGGTGAATGCAGTGACTATAGCCTTCTCCAGGGTATGGTGATTACTAAGCACACGTTTTGAATTTTCCTGCCTGAATTCCACCTACATCACATTTTAGATACATTTTGCAGATCTGTTTTTTCACCAGAAGGCATTAGTTTTACTAGTGGCCTTCATATGGCCAAGAACGTAATCAGATGGCCCATGTTTAGCATATACTGTTTATAATCTTTGTCATTTACGTGCAGTAAGAATACTTTTCTCTACTTTATTTGAAAATCCTCAAATGACCAGTATTTCTTGATGTTATTATGGTAGAGAGTATTATATGAATCTTACCTTCTATCTGTAGAGTCATAAGGTCTCTGGAGATCCCAAGGATCTGCTGAAGGGCCTGTATTATTACCGTGACAGATAAATAATGTAAAATCAGTATTTCATGTGCTGTGAATCTGCTTGGACTCAGTGTGCGTGCCTTATCCAGTCTGTCCATACATGGTTTGTCAGTGTTTATTCTTTAGCTACTTCTCCAGAAATGTGGCAGCTCAGGGAGCTGGTTGTGCTGTCAGGTGCCATGTTTTTCCTTGAAGTCCTTGTGTGAATCTTTGGTGATCATTTGATTATGAGTCTAAACCATGGGGTTTGTGGGTCTGTCCATTGAGATGGAGCTACGTGTCCATTGAGATCGAATGGTATGTCTGCGCTTAAATGCGAACACAAGAAAATAACCCTCCAGATTACATCAGTTGGTGTATTAAAATGTTTTACCTAAAGCTACTTACATTTCACTTAGAGTATTTCTTGGTATATCCAATTGCTAAGGGTATTTTTTTAAAACTAACTGGAAAATGATAGGCATCATTTGCACGTGCAAAAATGCCTCAAGAACATCTTGTGTGATGATGATTAGTGCAGAACAGTAATGTGGAGTACAGCTGAGGTCCAAAAAAAGCTGAAGTGTCCCTCCTTTTAAACATTACTGAGAGGGTAACACACTTACTGGTGTAAAATGGCATGTGACTGTCACTTGAAAAGTGGTCTGACACCAAGGAATAGTTTTCCTCAAGTGGTGATTTAGTGCTAATGCTGACATTATTGCGTGTGTTTGTAGAACGTGTTTTTCATGTGTTGTTTTGTGACCTCCTTTAAGTGGTGTAGTGGCTGGATTTTAAAATAAGCATTTTAAGAGAACTATTTCTTGTATTTGTAGCTAAAGCCCTAATCCTTCAAACTACTACTTCAGTTCAGTGGTATTATTCCTGAGCCTTGATATACAGTCCCTTTATAACAGCAAAAAATTGTCTGTTTAATAAAAGATGCTGAGTTTGCCTTTTTTTATCTTCCAGATGATTTTTCAGATGATTCATTAATTGTAAAATAGCATGGTCACTTTAAAAATCAGAATAATTGTCAGTGATCAGGCCAGCTGGCTTGAGGTTGTGTCAATGAGTTCAGCAGCGCTGACTGGGTTATTCTGTTATGTTTAGGCTGAGACAGTATGGTGTGCTTAAATATTAAATTACCTGTAAATTGGAAAAATATTTGAAATACTGACCCATCAATGTTAACTGACTGTGAGTAGCAAGAGACTTGACAGACTTACTCATATATTTGAGGCTTTTTTTGAGTTTCAGTACTCGTGCTTAACAATGTGCATCATATTGAATGAGTATGAATTCAGTACCACTCTTTCTGAAAAACAGCTTTACTGTGTCTGAGGTAGCTGCTACCTTAGCTGCAAAAAAGACTTCAGCAAAGTACCTTGGGCTCAGCAGCCATGCCAAGTAGGGTCACACAGTCTTTTGGCAGTAAGTGGATAGAAGACTCTTACCTTTATTTGCAGTATGGTGCAAAATGAAATTCTAGTGGGATTTTGTGCTGAAAAATCTTGCTTTTCTTTTGAATTCAGAACCTTTGGTAGGAAAAACACACTTCAGGCTATCTGCAGAATTTGTAATTAAATGGTTTCCAAAACATGAGGCTACTTTTTAAGAATTTAATGATCATATATTAGAAATTATATGCAAGTAAATACTTTCTTTCTAGTAGTCCTCTTCTATCTAGTCATCAAATCTGGCCCCTGATATATCAAAAAATACATTGGGACATACATGTCAGAAGATTGCCTCCTGAAATACAAAAATGTGGATACTTTTTTTTTCTTCCTCTTGTGCAAGTTTTTCATTGGCAAAGAGCCTCGTTTTGTAGTTTAAAGCAGGGTGGAAAGTGCATTTTAAGGTCTAACCTGAAATCTGAGTGCTGATGTGCAGTGGGATTTGAAAGTGATAGTACTTGTATGTAAACTTCCCCGCTGAAAAAATGTTATTGAAGAACAGATTGTCAGTGTACTAAGCTAGTGAGAATACACTAATTCAGTCAGACATCTGGTTATATTGCTTATTTATACTTTGGAATATTTTGCATTGTGAAAAATAAATATATTTTCTTATACATGTGAGGAAGAACAATTATGCATTAAAATGTCAGTTGTAAAGTAAATGAGGCGCACAAATTATCAGATGAAAACAGGGGAAAAAAGGGTTCTGATGTGCATAACTGCCTTGAGGCGTAGATTATTCCTCAGCTTTTGTGGTTTTCAGATCAAGTGTTTCTCGGCACTATCAAACCCAATACATACTTTAAAACCCTTTCTTTGTTAAATAATATGTTTAATAATTTTTTCCTGCCTGCAATATAACAGTTTCTGCTATTGGCATAACATCATTTTTATCTCCAGCCTCAACTATCTTGCTTGAAATGACCTGTAAAATTATCTTCCAGACTCTTCATTAGACATAATCTCTTCAGGGAGTACTGTGCGATGTGGCAGCTGCGTTTCAGATTGCTAGTCTCTTTGCTGAGATGCTATATCCTCTGAAAATATATTGCAGTAGTTTTGTTGACAGCAAAAAGGTTGAAGAGTTAGTATGGAGGGGTGTCATTTACTTTTATAGCCTAGTGGATGGATCACTTTCCTATGAATCAGGACTAATGGATCTACTTCCTACTGGTCACAGGAAAAAAAAAATATGTCTGGATCTCTCATATTCTGGGTGACTGAATTTAATCCCCGAAGTCTTGGGTAAAAGAACATCACCATTATTACCAAGCCTCAGAAAATCCAGGTTTTAGTTCCCTCTGCATTTCCTACAAGTATTTAGAAGAGAATGCTTCACTATGAACGAATGATATGCTTAATGTTGAGCTCTGCTTTTTTGTCCATAAATACATTTTTTTAATCTGAATGAAGAATAACAAATAAATAATTTGTTTTAAATCAAAAGGAAATATATTTATTTTGATATTTCAGCCTGACAGGTTAATTAGTAAAAAAAAAAATCAGTCACGTGGTCTGATGTTTCCTGCCTCATCAGAAATGAGGAAAAAAGAAACCATAACCATGCTTTTTTTGCGTAAGACATTCAATAAAGGTTTCTTTTAAAAGAGTAGCAAAGCAGACTGACAATATTTATTTCACCTTGGAGAGCTGAGGTCTGTTGCTAGTGAGTACTGCTCAAGCTTACCCATGCAGCTGAAGTGCATGATACTGGCCAGGGACAGTGCGGGTTTGGTGGTCTTCAACATGCTCCGTTCCGGCTCATCCCTGGAGCAGAGTCAGTATTCTGTAGATGGAGTTTTCTACCAGATCATTTTACGCTTTGAAGCTGTTCCAAAAACAGTGAGCTTATGGAGAAACTGGTACCTGAAAATTACCTCTCAAAGGTGAATTGAACCACATATGTTCGTTTTTGGTGAACACCTGCAGGATTTGTTGAGTTTAGTTGTTAGGCACTTTTGTATTCACTGCGTATGCTCGCTAATTTAACAGTGAACTTCCTTTGGTCAGCTACATTACCTGAATGGTTTCCTACACTAATACTTCATAATCTATTTTGCTTGACCCATTGTAGTATTTCTGTAGGTTTATTTATACCCATTCTTGAGAAAAGGGTATATTTGTGGATCACTCTTACGTAGTTACCGAACGAATGAAAGTCACCTCCCTGTGGGACCTAATTTTTTAAAACTGGAAGCTTTCCATGTAAATATAAGTCATTTGTTAAATTTGCATAAGGAAGGTGGAGTAGTGATTAAGAAATGTGTGGGATATATATGGCATACTTTTCACTGTAGATGTTAATAACAAGTGTGTTCTTTGTCATACAGCCTCCTATCAGCATTTGCCACCACAGAAGCCGAAGGTTATAACTGGCTACTTGAAGAATTCCTGCCAACTATCAGTATCCCCAAATAAAGGTGGCTTGGCATGGTGGGTCTACCTCATCATGCTGTGTTTAGACTTTGCAGCTCTGCAAACATTAAAAAAAAGAAAATTTTGGCAGTTAAACTATATTCATCAAATTCTTTATAACTTGGTTTCACACCTCAAACTGTGATGCAGTGCAAGGCAATGACTTAGCAAAGGGCTTCAATCTTAAAGTGCATAAAATGAGTCTTACGTACATGTTTGCACACATACTTGTGAGTGTAGACACTCACACACAGAGCCTACTCAACAGGAGGCTTAAAGGATTTGCGTTGATAAGCAGATTTAAATGTAAGTTTTGATAATTAAATGTGGACAAAAAGCTTAGTGATAATTAAATTACATGCAGTTTTCTCTAGAATGGTTTAACATTTTTATCTTGCAGTAGAATGGTTATTATTTGTTCAGCAGTGACAACTTAAATACATAATCAAGTGTACTATTTTTAGCAAAATAGAATTTATGGAATATAACGTGACTAACTGAAGACTAGGTTTATTTTCTATATCTATTTCTATACAACTATATACTTCTATACACTTTTTCATACCATCAGTGCAATTGACAGCACAGCTCTATTGTCCCCCTCAACCTAATATATCTAAATAAATGTTTGTCAATATTAAGAAAAAAGCAAGCTATGGCAATAGGAATGAAATGTGAGATTGAGTACAAGAACCCCAAGTAAGTGGAGTAGAAGAGGAACTGCATATCAAGAATTGTCATTTTAGGTGTGTTCTCAAAGCTATGTGGGAAGTGTGGATAGCTTGTTTTCTGCAAGAGTTGAATGTAATTTCCTTTTGTTTAAAAAAAGTTACTACTTTGAACAAAATGTCAGTGTTGTGGATGTGGATTTGCTGGGTGAAAGCTTTGTTGTGGATGGGGCACTTTCTTTTAATGTGGAATAGTAGTGATGAAATAAAAATGACAAATAGTAATAATAATAGTAATTGTTAATCATCAAGAAGTAGATGTGATGCCCGCTTCTTCACTCAAACATTCCTTCAGCAGTGCTCTTAGTCATACTGCTGTTAATGTTCTCCCTTATACATCATTAATTAAAAACAAAACCAACCTTGCCCACTGCCAGCTCAGAAGAACGTGACTGGAGTTCCTTTTTTGCCCTTAGAAATTGATTAAATACTGGTTTTGATGTCGGTATTTATCTTAGTGAAGAGATTAAAGAACTGAGGGTTTTAAAAAATTATTTAGTGTCTGTGAGGCCTTCCCATGCTGGTAGGAAGAAGGATCGTGAACCAAAAGATCACGGTTGATGCAAATTGGATTTTAAAATACCCCAGAAAACAGAGTACAGATCACAAGGTCTGTATGATGCAGTGCTAGCAATTTTACAGAATATTCAGACTGGAGAATTTCCGTGAAACTTTGCTGCTTTGTTACCAAATCTGGAATGAAACAGTGCATCTCTTACAAATGGCACCTCATATTCTTTTGAGTTAAGACCTGGTCTATTGAAGGTACTAGGAGTTTTGCTGGATAGGCCAGGTGTTTAGCAGGTTCATATTACAAATTGACCTCAGTTGTAAATGACCAGCAGCAGCCAGCCCCTTCTGACCATGCGCACAAATAGCTGTTCCGACAGACTTATGCTTAGCTCAGTTGTGGTATGCTAATAGTTGTGCACATGGCAGATCGTAATCCCTGAGCTGCACAGGAGACCTTTATATACTTCTAATCAGGTGCTGGTTAATTGCTACTAATAAGGGCAAACTACTATGGAGCCAGTTGCATTGTTACTTTGAAAAGAGAGGACCTTGATTTCACCGTGATACATAGGGACCCACCACGTGCAAGCAGGCAGCGTCTAACTCAGAGCTGGACGGCAACTAGCCTAAGACTGAGGAGGTGTTGAAAAGACTTCGCAGCCACAGGCATCCCAGTTCCTCCTGAAATGTTATTTTTACACATCCTGATCAGCTTAACTAGCAAATAGGTACGTGCCCAGCAAACTGACAGGGTGGGCTACAGTGCTGGTCTGTTGCCTCCCATCTTCTTCTGTCAGCACTGGTGTTAGTTCAAAGGGACATTTGATTGTGTTGATTTTCCTCCTGGCCCAGTCTGACTTTCTCCTGTCATGCACATTGACTGAATTTAGGAATGATGACTGATTGCTTAGAAGCCTTTCAAAAGGGAAGATTCCCTCATCTTTGAGGAGTGATTTATGTTTTCTTTCTCTTCTGTAAGGTTTTTGCCTGTGGTGTACATGTTTCAGCTCTCCTAGACGTGATTTTTCTCCCCTTTTTTTAGAACAGGTAGCCAGGCCAGATTGCTAAACTTTGTTAGTCCTACTCTGTGTACACGTCTTAGGCCTGCCAAGTGGTAATAATCCAATACTTGGCACTTCTTGTAAGGCTCTTGAAGTGCGTTGCAAACAGACGTGTTGCACACAGTCCAGCTGTCAGCCTTCCAGCCACTGGGTGCTTGGCAGCAGAGATAGTGGTTCTTACAGCAGCAGTGTTTTAAATCACGGATTGCATCAGCTGAACACCTCTACAGCACCTGGCACATCGCAGGAGAATCTAACAGCCGTACCAGCAGTGTGAATCCAGGAAGTACTTTTAATTGAGGTGCAGCTCGTGGGAGGAAGCTTTGGAAACTGGCATCGCAAAGCTTGGAAGGTCTGTGCCATTGAGACTCATACCACGAACATCACGATTGCCATTTCTCTGCTAATCATGGTGTGGGAAGGTGCCCTCCCTTCCCCATGTGACCACACACAAGCCAAGTCACACGTAGCAGAAGCATGCTCATGGGTGGGGGCTTGTGATGGGGATGGTGTCTGATACATCTGATCACTTAGCAGTGGGCTCTTGCATCCGTCCCATGTGAAACAGCTGAGCTCGAGAGAGCTGTGTGTTGACTTGCAAACCCCATCACACAGGGAGCTTAGTGCCTTGAAAGATCCAGAAATTAGTTAAAATAGTGGATTGTAGTTTTCTTTTTTTCCCTAAACATTTGCAGTATGTGCCAACATTTATGGTCACATTCTGTGAGTTTCTAACCATGTTTAGTGATTTATGTGGCATCAAAACCATTGTGTTGTTTTTTTTTTTTTTTTTGAGTAATCCTTTCAGAAAACACAGTGAGCGTCTTTGAGAATTGTTCCTAATCAGCTGTTTTTCATGATCGAAGACTATAAACCAATTTCTCTTCTGTTTTGCAATGCAATAATTGATTTTCTGTATTAGTTTAGTTCCACTCTGCTAATCTTTGTTTTTATGCATTATTTCCTTAAGCTAATTTAAAATTACTTTCAATTTTCAAGTGTTTTTTAAAATTTATTAATGAAATATCACATGTAGTAGAAATTTCTAGTTTATTATCTGCACTTGCTAAGTTTGTTGGATTATACATGAGTTGAAGATATATTTCTTTTTTTTTTCCTTGCTGGATTTATTAATTTATAGTTAACTCCAGTAAACCTACTATGACCCAAATATATTAGGTAGAGAAAGATTTTTGAAATGGTAATTTAAAACTTATGGAAGTTTTATTTTGGACACATGGGAGAGGAGTCTTTTTAGAAGTTACTATAAATGTAAATATTACTAGTGGCACTTACTTGAAGGGAAATCCCATGCTCTGAGAACTCTCGAGCTTCTCTTAGCTCTCAAATGAAGGATGAATCCATATGCTTATGGATCTGCCTGCACCATGTCCACTGCCTGGCTTTTGCTTTCCTCTGTCCTGGTAGGAGCACATGAACCAAGATGGTTGCTCAGAGGGTGCAGGCTCTGTATAGGATCAACATGCTCCACTGTACCAGGGAGGTGAAATTAAATTAACTCCGGTGTGGTGAGATACTTGAGGATATTTGCAGCAGAACTTCTAAAATTTCCATGGAGACATTTAAGTCCTGCTCTCACTAAATTATCTGACAAATTAGATGCAAAGAGCAGGCTGCTGGATGGCAGCAATGACTCTTCCTCTCTCTAGCTCTTCTTTTCCTCTCCCTTTAAGAACAAATTTCCTATTAATTTCTCAAGACAGTTTTTGAAGACTGCTGCTTTTATAGCTTTCTTGAGTCTTAGAATCATACTTCTCCCCTTACAATGTACTATTTTGTTTTCATCTCTCTCTGTAAGTGTAGAAATCTGAACTGAAAAATGCAACGACTGTTAACAAAAATTGGATCCAAGTGTTGTACTGCTAACAAAAGTTAGTTTTCAGGTAGTGGGGATGGGACGGAATTTTCCAAGGATACTAGATATTTTGTATGGCCTCACATTAGCATTCTCACTTCAGGATCTTAAAAACTAAAACCACACAACATCAACATCATTAGAAAGTTGGGGCTGCAGTCCATGTTACTGTTCTGAATCCCATGGAGGTTGGTGAGGGTGAGAGTCTGTAACAGCCTCTTGCTAGCAGGAAAGGCTAAGGAGTTACAGCAACATGGCAGATACTCTGGAGGAAGAATAGCTGTATCTTGAACTGACATCTAAGCAACAAATAAAACAAGCAAAAATTAGAGTGGGAGAGGAACATAAGTTTTTGAAGATACGGTCTGTTCTATTTAAAACATTTTGTAGAGCACTGCTAACAAAAAAGTCAGCAATAGCAGTATCTCCAGAAGGTCTGCAGAATGAACCACTGCCTACGGTATGAAGTGGTAGAAGTTAATGTTCTCTGCTTTTCTTCAGAAAAGAGTTTTAGAGGGTTAAGTCAGAAAGCTATTTAATCATTTAGCAACATCTGATGTGAGCACATTGGTAGGTAAACAGCAACTGATGTGACAGTGAAATTTCAGCACTGCTTTGTATGATAAAATAATAATGATCTTACCTAACAAGTTGATATATAAAATATACACTGGGATTTCTTACCCCACAGCCACTTCCAGCCTAAAATCAGCAACAGTGTTTAATACATAACAGGAAGGGAAGCTTAAAAGAGAATCTAGTCAGGGATTCACAGAGACAGTAAGGCTAATGCCTCTAGTCTTACAAAGCTGTCTGAGGATCTTTAATGACCTGAGGTTTCTATGTTGCTGATTTTTACATCAAATCTGAAAAACAGCAGAAACTTTCCTAGTTATCAGTGAGAGCATTGATAACACCTTGAAGGGAAAGAATATCCTTTGTGGATTTGCCAGCTTCAGTTCGTGCAGGATTTGTGACATGTCTCCATGAATCAATGAGGAACGTGCTGGTACAGGCATAGCAGCACTGCTGGGTATCTGTGTGTCTTTTCTGACCTCTGGCTGTGACAAGACTGACTTACTCCCAGCATGCAGATCTTGATATCTCCAGAGGTCCAGAAAAGGCATGGAGTACATAGCGAGGAGGAGGGGAAATAGGGGGACTCACTGGGGGGTATATGATGCAGTTCCTATCTGGATTTCCATTTCATTGGAACTCGAGTAGGGGGTGGGAGGGCTGGTGCGTGTCCAGGTATCATCCCAAAGACAGTATGCATGCATGCATGCGTACAGGAAGGTGCAGGAACTTGGGAGGACTCCTAGTGTTGGTGATGTATGAACAACTTCTGATTGCTTCATGTTCTTGAGTTCATGAGTTCCTGATTTCATGAGTCTTGAACTTCTAGATCAGGTCCTAGGTATTGCATATTGGGGATCAAGCGTAGTAGGATTGACAGAAACTCCACATCCATCCATGGTTTGTTTTCAAATCCTATATCCATTAGTAAAAACATCAGGAACTTTACCATCTTCTTTTGCTTTTGATTTAGATGTGGGATTTGAGGTTAGAAGGTGGAAATCCTGCTGGTACCTGTTTTCATCTCTGTGGTGGTCTTCAGGCTTTTCCCTTAGTTGAAGACTGCTGGTGGCGTGGCAGAAATGGCAACAAATGTAGGAGAGGCTGAGGAGTTTGTCTGAAATGAAGCATCCAGCCTGACCTCGTGGTCTGGGCTCCTTCTGTAGTGCGTGAAAGAGACAGGCCCCTTCAGGGGCTAGTTCATCAGATCTGTTTCAGAACTGGGTGAATCACGCGGGTGACTAAAATATTGTGGAAGTATTGTTCATGAACACACAACACACAGATGCGCTGCCACTAACTTCAGTGGGATTTGTGTTCATATGCCTGTGGAGAATATTATCCTCAGTCTTCAATATCCCTGAATGTATATTTTGTCCTGTGTTTCACTGTTTGTGTTGTAGTGTATATCAATAATTGATAATTTAAATATGGAAGAAAAGGTGATGTATTTCAGGAACAGACTATAGAAATGAGAAATATGTGATATACAGTGGAAAACAGCATGTAATTCTTTGACTAAGGCTAAATTCTGACATGTATATATATATGGATGGATTTTCTGACCTTTGGCTACTGAACTACACAAAATTTAGATAGACCTAATTTTTTTTGAGAGAATTAGGAGGGATATTTTGCATGTTGATCATCTGCACTGCATTAGCAAACAGGCAGGAAGAAGAACATGATATATAGACCCTAACAGCTTTATCTTTTAACAAAAGGAATTTTGTTTCAAATCTTCAATTAAAATTTGAGCCAAGCAATTAGAGCATAATCCTTCATTTTCATTAAAAGTTTCACTTACAATCTGCAAAAGTATTAAATCTGATTATTTTAAAAATAAATTGTAATGATAGATTCAATAAGCATCACAAAAGATTTTGCAGAATTTCAGTTCCTGTTTCCTGATTTTTCAGTTGGTCATCATGGATAAAGTAGTATTGTTAGTGGTGATGTGACTTTGTCTCAAAATAGACTTTCTTACAATTAAGGCTGTTTACTAACGTTCTGTAATGTCAGATCGTGTTCTCTCCTTTTGAGTTACACGCGTGGCTCACAAACATAACCTTTAATTAATTTAATGCTTCTGCAGCCTGCATGCAGGCTAGTACAGACTGAAGTTGAGAATGTACCTCAGTTGTAAACAAGATTTTGCTGTGCAATTGTTTAAAATTGTAAAATATTAATTCCATAAAATTTGCATAAAGTTTACATAGAAAACAGAACATTTTCTCTTCAAGAATGAATTAAAGTCTTCATTTTCAATATCTTGATGACCTGAATGTTCACCCAAAATTATTTTCCTCCGTTCACAAATTATTTACATATATACAGGTTTTTGTTTCAAGTGGCTAGCAACTGTCCCTGGGGTTTAAGGAAGGATCCTGCCTGCTACTAATCATAGGGTAGCATGCCATTTTCTCCTTAAGGCTGAAAGACACCAAAGGTAAAAGTCTCATGTAGAGACATGAGGACAGTCTTGGAGAATCAGAATTGCATGAGAGATGCAGCAGCAAAATGTCTCTTCTGAGTGCAAGGTAATTTCTAAATATTTATTATTTTATCTAGAATAGTTTTTAAAAATATATCAATATTATATTGAGAGAGGGGTAAATATATCAACATTATATTGGGAGAGGAGGAATGTTGTCCCAAATACGAATTACAGCCAGCCAGCCCTGGGACAGTGGCACAGTATGGATGGCTGCTTTTTATTTTAAGAAATACGGAACAAGATCTGGAGTGCTGAATGCTGCCTGAAAATTCAAGTGCATCCTTCTTTGCAAGCTCGCAGCTGGACTCAGCAGCAGGCTGCTGCTGCTCCTTGGCTTGTAAGGGGCCTGGGGATGGCTGAGTTGGGATCCTGCCTCTGTATCTGCTGGGGTTGTACTGCCCTACTATGTGATGATAGGAAACAGTCAAGATTGTTGCAACTTTATCAGCATGCTCCTTGGGCATGTTCACACTTTGCTATACTTGCAGTGTTTCTCCTGAACATAGGACAATGGTTCATTAATAGAATGTGTTCAGTGATACCCACTGCAGTATTTGCAGTAATGGGATGATACAGTTCAGCAGTATAACTGACCAGACTTTGCCTTTAAGAATGATTTGAGACCTTCAGTTGTGAGGTGTGGGGTTTTAAACTTCTGAACTGTTAGCATCAATGTAGCAAGCTGTTATTTTATCACTTACTATCCTACCGGAAACTGAAAATTAAAGATCCCACTGAAGTTCTGAGTAAGTTAGTATGATCCCATTTGGCACAACCTGGGAATCTCTTTATAGTCTTGGCTGAAGAGTAGGATCACTTACCTCTTGCTCTGCTTAGTAACCCCTGAGCTCAAGACTGAGACACAAGGTGGAAGAGAACAAGAAAGCATCTATTGCTACTATGGATACCTGAAAGTATCAGTTCTGAGAATGTAAGAGGCAGTAAATACCCAATTATGACTGCTAAATACCTTACAAAAAAAGGCAAAGTGCTAAAAAATTATGTAACTGGAAGGAATGTTTCAAAGGAATGTAGAAAGTTAGGGATGTACAAAATAAGGATGACTTTTTTGCTAGCTGTCTCCAATCATCAATCAACATCTTCCTAAAAATTCAAGGTCAATTCCAGAAAACAGCAAAGCTAGCTGAAGCGGCTGTATGCTCTCATGCCCTGGAACTGGACATCGCAGAGTGGGGGAGAGGGACCATCAAACTATTTTCATGACACTTTTCCTGTGCAGCATCTAGAGAAACGATATGTTGACTAGACTAGCTTTATATCCCAGAGATTATTTCTGCATGAAAGCATGACTCTCTGTTCCTCACTCTTTTACGCTTACTGCTGCTCCAGAGAGTACATAGTATAACACTTACAAGAGGATCATGGGGAAAAAAAAAAAATCTTCTAAGTAAACAAAAATTGTAAGTAAAACAAACATTATTTTACAAATGGGTAAGCATGCACAGTCAGGAAATACATGTTCAGAAAATGCATGATAAAAAATGCATGATTCTTCAATATTCAGGAGGATAAGCTTGTCTTTGTGATGACTGCCTTAGCAAGAAAAATAATGTTTAAGTCTCTGGCCCAGATTCAGGAAGCTTATATTCCACCTATCTCTCTCTGCTTGTGTTCCCTGCTGGTGGTCCCGGGCTTTCAAAAATGCCAAATGAATAGCAAAGATAAGGCAGAGCTCCCAGTAGTAGTTCAAGGCACTACAGGTCTAGTCACAGCTTTGGGTCACTAACAGAAGAGGCAGCCCACTGTCAGGGAAAGGAAACGGGGCAGAGAGAGGAGCCTGAGTGTTCAGGTCTTGCTTAGCCCCAGACGTACCATGTCTATGACTCCCTTGGGACTGAAGAAAGGCAAATTGCAGATCTCTCTCCTCTGTCACTTGTCAGGATGACAGTATATTGTGGTTTAACCCAGCAGGCAGCTAAACACCACACAGCCGTTCACTTACTCCCCCCCCACCCCAGTGGGATGGGGGAGAGAATCAGGAAAAAAAAAGAGTAAAATTTGTGGGTTGAGATAAAGACAGTTTAATAGGACAGAAAAGAAAGGGAAAATAATGATAAAAGAATATACAAAGCAAGTGATGCATAATGGAATTGCTCACCACCCGCCGATCGATGCCCAGCCAGTCCCTGAGCAGCAGCCCCCTGGGTTAGCCTTCCCCCAGTTTATGTACTAAGCATGACATCATATGGTATGGAATATCCCTTGGGCCAGTTTGGGTCAGCTGTCCTGGCTGTGCCCCCTCCCAGCTTCTCGCTGGCAGGGCATGAGAAGCTGAAAAGTCCTTGGCTAGTGTAAGCACTACTTAGCAACAACTGAAACATTGGTGTGTTATCAACATTGTTCTCATCCTAAATCAAACACAGCACTGTACCAGCTACTAGGAAGGAAGTTAACTCTATCCCAGCTGAAACCAGGACAATATGTCTGAAATAAGAATGTTTAACTCTGGCTTGTTGAAGCCACCCTAAATCATAGGTGAGTCAATTCAATATTAACTGTTTTTGTTTCCCCCCCGCCCCCAGCTGACTGTATAGAGGACAGTTTCAGCTCTCTGCTGCACTCTCTTTCCCGTAATGCATACGTGACGTGGCTCCCTTGGCAGGCAGCAGCATTCAGAGTGTATCTGCGTGTTTTTGTTCGGCCAATGGTGTCCTCAGGAGACCAGACCAGGCAAGGCAATCATGACCAAAACTACAATTCTGTATCCCTTCATTAGGAAAATGTAATTAACTGTTCTGTGGAGCTGATGCAAAGTAGTACATTTCAGTTGAGTTACAAAGCAACGATATGGATGCTTTCTTCTCCTCCACAATATTAAGGTTTGGATCCAAGTAACACGACCTCCCCTTCTCCCCTTCATTTTAATGTATTTTGCTAAAGTCTGGTAAGTGAAGTTAGACAAGCAAGAAAAATCCGTGTTGAAAGTTGATGCTTTTCAGAACCCGTATTTGCCACTGCATAAATGAAAAGGCCACTTTGATTCTCCTTTCTCCTGGTTTAGTTTATTTCTCCAGCAGAAGAGTTTCCTTCCATCCCAAAGAACTGATGCCGTATGGGTCTTAACTCTGCTAGTGTACATGTGATTTCACACTAAAAAATGCCTTACATTGTTATTCTGCTTTGATTCACTGAATTCTCTGGATGCTAGCGTTAAGTGATAAAGGATGATGTTTCTATGTAACTAGAGAAGAACTATCATTTAATTAAAACTTTTAGAGTATGTTGCAAACCCAGTATAATTTGATAATAAGTAGAACTAAGTAAGAACTGTTTTCAGTTGGTGTTTACAGTTGCACCGCAATGTCAGTGCTCCAAAATCTGCGCTTATGTGTCAGTTTGAATAAATACCTCTTAGAAAGATTTCTCATTTCTTTGTTTCACCATAGTGAATTATTGAGTGGTAAGGTATGTTTGCGGGGTGTCAAAGACCGAGTTGCAAGACCTGTTTCAACTCGGGCAGAACAGAAATCTCAATCCACAGTTGCTACCTCCCAGAAAAATGTCAGCAAGTCGGAACTGTTCTGTCTGTTCCTCAGGTTTCTTCTTGAAGATAAAGGTCTCAAGGTTTTCTCGGTGTATTTTGAAACTTTAGTTTTCCACTGTGAAAGTGAACCTCTTGATTTCCATTTAGATCTAATAGTCTTTGGCAAGTGGTTGTAAAAGCCTCCCTATGTTATTGTATTATTATCACCTAACTGGACAGCTACAACAACTAATGATATTGTCAAATATACTAGCTCAGGGATTTCTTCTATTCTGTGGGATCAAAGGCAACGTGGTGTTTGGTGGATGCCAGGGCTTATGACTCTCTTTTGAGTGGTGGGGGGCAGAAGGTTCTTTAAATTTAACAAATGTCACAGGAAAATATTCTGCAATTATGAAGTAACAGTAACTATTAAAGGTCTCATTTTATGTCTTTGACCTATCAGATCAGGTGTCTCTTTTACATTGTGACGTATATTGGAATCATTATTACATCTCAGGTCTGAGAAAGGTAAAGCATCTTTTCCTGCTGGACTTGTGTGTGACTTGCCACCAATTCTGTTTTCACTAAAAGTGTCCCTGAGGTCAGGATAGAAAGTACGTTATTTGTGCGTAGCAGGGAACAATAAACTTTGTCATTGTTCTTTATTCTTATAATTACTTTTAAATAACAGTAATTACAGTTATTAGAAATAAACAAAGTATTTACTTTTTTTACATTGTTTTCCCTTTTATGTAAGCACACATTGAAATGCTAAGCACTTCTGCAGTGACTCTTCTTCTTCTTTATCCTGAGGTTATATTACACTGATTTTTAGTGGAATTCTTTTTTTTTTTTTTTTTTTTTTTTTTGTGCAGAATGCGTATTTCTTCAACCTACTTTGCAGCAGGTAGTGGGTAACATCTACAGAAATCTGCTCCCTCCTTGTTTTCGTGGAATTCAGTTTCATGCTTTTTACCTGTTTTTTGTTTTCTTCTGCGTAACACCACTCAGCTGTTATTTTTGTGGAATACCACTTTCTTTTTTAGGCACTTTTAAGGTAAATTTTGTCATATTGCCTTGCTTCTTCCATTTAATTAGCAATCCATCACATTTACGTAATGAAAATGACTTCTTCCTAACATAGAGGTAGGACGAGTATAGATAGGCACATTTCATTATTTTCCCACAAGCAGAGGAGGAAAAAAAAAGTCTTCTGTACTGGAACTAGAATTATTGTGGAAATCTTTATTTTATCCAAGAAAGAAAAATGGTGTTAGATTTATTGTTTTCTCTGAACTTGTTAAAAAATAGTGTTGCTAGTTAGTGTCAGCATTTCATCATTGGTTGGGTTACAAATGAAGCTTTTCTGGGAAATTTTCATTTTGTAGAAACTCTTGGTTAAACCAGTATTCATCTTAGCTGATGGACACGTTTCATTGTGTTACAGAGTGTAATGAATGAACAAATGGATAAAGATTAATGGTTAAGATTCTTAAGCAGTCAAATGAAACTGCTAGAATAATCATACCTGCCACCTGTTCGGAATTCTATTTGATATATTATTGTGTATCTGTTTTATGGAAAACACAATTATCTCTAGGTTAACTGCTGTTGTTAGTACAGTCATATCCTCTTCTGCTTTTTTGTGAAGCGCAGACAACTTACTGTCCATTTGTCCTCAGGTGCTGAGCAGAACATGTACATGCTGCTTCTGCAGAAAGTTCTCTGTCACCAAACTCTAGTCACTCGTCTAATTCCAACAGGGTCTCCTATTGCTATTTCCTTTTCAGACGTTTAAAAAACCTTTAGTACTTTTTCCCTTACTCTAAGTAATCCCGAGGTTGCTGGTTGTCATTTTCCTAATCAGTTGTTTACATGGCTTTACTTTCATAGCTGTCCCATTTACCCACAATTGCATCCACTCCTAACTTACCGTATTAGTCTAGTTCTCCTTCAATTGCATGAGGCGTTTGTATTCGGCATGGAGGATCCGTGATGTTAAAGTCCATATTTTTCTCCCATTCTCATTTTATTGGTAATTTTCTTCAGTTCAGAGCCCTCACCCATGACAGGTCAAGATCAGTGAGAGATATACAAAGGAGGATATCTGGAAAGATATTATATTTTTAAAAAAGAATAGGATGTGAATAATATTTCAGCATGAAGAACTCTGAATTTAGGGGCTATACTTAGAAATTGATGCTATTTGATGACATCTTAGGATTGTTATATTTCATGTCTGCAGTTCTCTGAAAAAATCAGACACAATTATCATCAATGGTAGTGATGAGTGGGTTAGACTGATTTCAGCTACATTTGATGTTAATAGATTTACAAGAAATAGATAGAGGCTGAATAGATCTCCCGAGGGCAAAAGAATTACTCAGTTTTTGGTTACAACCCAGAAGCTGACAAGTATAATTAAAGCACAGTTTATTCCTATGTTGGAGTGTTAGTTCAGTGCTGACTGGAGGGCATGCTGATCTGCCGTATCCCTGTTACAGGCTCGCTGGTTTGTGTTGTACACTACAGGTTTTACGGGTAAACCATGTAGGTGTATTTCCCCTCACTCAAATAATCATTTTTTAATTTTCTTTCACTATCTTCTGTCTTTACTTGCATTGCATGTGGAAATATTGGGGTGATTTTAGTTGCCACATTGTTTTCTGTCTTCAAAGAATTTCAAAGTATGAATTTCAAAGAATTCATACTTTGCAGCTTGATGGGTTTTTATTATCCTCTATAGCACAGAGTTGACAAGAATTATTCTGCTGAGGATCTTAATTTTTGTGCATGTTTGTTTTAAAAGTTGCCCAGTAGTCTCAGTTTAGGACAAGCAATAAAAAATGTGAAGAGCTAAAATTAATAAAGGTTTACAAAAATGAAGCAAAAGTATCTTATTTAGACTTCTTCCCTTTGGCAGCATTTCTGTGACCAAGTAGCACAGGAGGCAGCTAGCTGAAATGCTGTCTTGTTAAGGCACCTTACGTTACTTTTATCATCTTTTTTCTAATCCTCTCCAACTCTTCTGTTGGAGATGACTTTTGTGTTTCTCTGACCTTCTTGCTGATACCGTACCTTGTTGCCTAGACCTATAACTCTGTACAATAAACTGTGCTAAAGCTAATGGTGAAAATTGTGTCTGACTCATGCCAGAAGTAATTCACACCACTAGAACAGGGAAAAAGAGGAAAAGGCTACCTTGTGAGTTCGGTCTGAATTCTGTGTCAGTGTTTCACCCTGTGCTTGAATCTCCCCATGCATTTCTTGGATTGTTGTATTACGGTTGTATTTAGATGTCCCACAGGTGCATAAAAGGGGTGATCAAGGTAGCCAGCCTTGTGGGATGCAGAGCAAGGGTTATTTTGCACCTTGTACATACAGAACTGTTTTATCTGGGTTAGTTTTGAAATGTGGTGTTAGCTACCACATGCCAATTCATATCTTTTAAATGCCAATTGACATTGTTTAAAGGCTTGGACAGTTTGAGCATGAGTTTAGGGGGAGTTGGCGTGTCCTAGCATCACACCTTTTAAATACAAACCTACAGAAGGCCTGAGCACCCACTTGTTATTGCAGTGTTATGGCTAAGTGCCATGCTCTAGCATTTGGCAAGTGACTGCAAATATAAGCAAAGCAGTTGAGTCAGAGTATGGCATTTTCAAACAAGGCCCTACAGAGCTAAAGACACAAATATTTATTGCTTGAGCTTAAATCTGTTGTCTGGAAAGACGAAAAGACTCTTGGGTTTCTATGTTGACCAGGCATAAAGCTGGGAAGGGAAAAGCTAGAGTCCTAGCAAGCGTTGTCACAGATGGGTCTTGTTTGCAAGCCTGAAATCAGTTTTACTTCCTCTGTTTCAGCGTATACTGCCTAATATTTTCATACTTTGTTGCAGTTGCCAAACACAAAGATGTTGTTTGTACAACTTCCCAGGTTATTATGGCTAGGAAAAGAGCTCTCCATAGAGCTCATCTACTGCTGGTAGGTTATGACATTAATAAGGAGAACAGTTAAATACTGTTTAAATATTGGAAAATAAACATATGTTGAAGAGGTTGACAATTGAAGCATAAGAGATGCAGCTTGTGAACTTTTTTTAAGAAACATACTAAACGTGGGACTGCAGTACTGAGATGCAATCCAGCAGAATGCCGTAAAAACCAGTGTGACAAAAGCAGCAGTAGCTTTATAATGCAAGTGTTAAAATGGAGGGTGCCACAGTTGTCCATCTGGTTTGCCCATTTTCTTTGTTCTGCTTAATCACAGGTGCCAGCCAGAGAGATTTTTGTGTCTGGGGAGGCAAAAACCCAGGCCTGGGAAGGGGGCAGGCAGTGTTGCAGAAGCTGCTGCCTCTTCTGAGGCTGTCTGTGAGTATGGGGGCTCCGTTCAGACAAAATTGTGATAAATTCCTGACTAGGAAAGCATGAAAGGATTATTGCTAATACTTTAAAAATATGAGAGGACTATAAGGCACTTGACAACTATTAGTTTGTTTTGACAAATGTGATTATATGTGCTTAAATTGCAGCTCTGTGGAACCTTCTTTTGCTTTTGAATTCATCTGTACACAAAAGGTGTAGGGAGCAGTGGAAGTAGTATGAAAATGTAGATTATCTAAGCCTATCCATAAGGTTGAACACCCGTTTAAGACTCCTCCAACTCAGAAAGCACTTGAGCTTGTGATTAAGTCTTAATGGTGTTAATGGAACTAAAGTGTATTCTTAAGTGAAAACCACAGAACTTCTTTTATGAACTTAGACTTTAGCTACAGAAGAGGAAATGGAAAGAACCCATTCTGATATTTTAATACTCCTATGCTCCTACAAAAATATTTTTGTCTAGTTTCACATGTGTGGTATTTTCATTGTACAGAGCTTAAAGAGAAAGATAATTTTAAATATATTAGAATCATAGAATACCAGGTTGGAAGGGACCTCAAGGATCATCTGGTCCAACCTTTCTTGGCAAAAGCACGGTCTAGACAAGATGGCCCAACACCTTGTCCAGCCGAATCTTAAAAGTGTCCAAAGTTGGGGAAACCACCATTTCCCTGGGGAGATTATTCCAATGGCTGATTGTTCTCATTGTGAAAAATTTTCCTCTTGTGTCCAATCGGAATCTCCCCAGGAGTAACTTGTACCTGTTACCCCTTGTCTTTTCCATGTGACTCCTTGTAAAAAGGGAATCTCCATCTTCTTTGTAGCCACCCCCACCCTTTAAATACTGGAACATGGTGATAAGGTCTCCCCTAAGCCTTCTTTTCTCAAGGCTGAACAAACCCAGTTCTCTCAGCCTTTCCTCATGTGGCAGGCTTCTCAGTCCTTTAATCATCTTGGTGGCCCTTCTCTGGACCCTCCCCAGCCTGCCCACATCTTTTTTGCATAGCGGGGACCAAAACTGAACACAGTATTCCGGGTGTGGCCTGACAAGCGCTGAGTAGAGTGGGATAATGACTTCTTTATCTTTGCTGGTGGTGCCCTTGTTGATGCAACCCAGCATCCTCTTGGCTTTCTTTGCCGCAGCAGCACACCGTTCACTCATATTGAGCTTGTTGCCCACCAGGACCCCTAGGTCCCTTCCCGCAGAGCTGCTCCCCAGCCAGGTAGATCCCAGCCTGTGCTGCACTCCTGGATTATGTTTTCCCAGGTGCAAGACCTGACACTTGCCCTTGTTGAACTTCATAAGGTTCTTGTTAGCCCACTTTACCAGCCGATCCAGGTCTTCCTGCAGGGTGGCTCTCCCTTCTGAAGTGTCCATTAAAATAACTTAATTTTCCAAGTGTGTATTTTACGTCATATTCCTGAACATGATTCTGGCATTCTGAGCTTTTAAATCATTTACTTATGCTGATATTTATTTTTCTTTTATGTTTCCTTACATTGGGAAGCAATAAATTAAGTTTTCTGTAGTATTTATTTGAATATTAATTAGTCATTAAATCAAGTTGATAATAATGAGTTAGAAAGTTCCAGACATAAAAATTTAAGTTCCAGTATTTAACATTAGTGAACAGTATTCATATGATATGTTATAAGGATGGGTAGGCAAAGAGGTATTATACATATATTGAACTAACTTGTTTCTGTGTGTGGATTTTATAAAGCACGTTATAATGCTTTAAAGCACTTGTCAGTTTTGCAAATTTAAAAGGGGGTAAAAACACTTAGGAGTTAATTTGCATAGAGATTGAAAGATGATTTGGCATAGATGAGCGGTAGAACTTTATCTGCTAAGAGGTTCTATCAACTGTAAGATATTAGAATGAGAATTAATTTAACACAGATGCTTTCTTCTTGCTACCTGAGATGATTTAAACATGTCAGCACTGAGTAGTGGTGTTAACTGACAGCAGAGTCAATGGAGACAATCACAATGTTTCATGCCTAGTTGAAGAACAAGTATTTGAAAATCAGGACTTCTGACTACAGGAAAAAATCGACCACTCATTTAATTTAGAATAGCAAATGAGAGTACTTAAGCACTACAAAACAAATCTAAATATATCTGAGGAAGTGTTTAAAAACATAGACTATATCTTGGCTGTAGTCAAGTTGTTGAAGTATCTACTGCCAGAACTTCAGCTATTCTTACAGAAGACAAACGTGAAGACAGGAACACCAGTGCTGTAGTTTTATAGCTCTCCTGAAGTAGCCCTGAAATTTGTGTTTTATGTTATAGAGAAGTAAGTTTCAGCTTAATTTAGCCATCTAGCATCTCTTCACTTTATTTATTGCAGGTGAACGGGATTTGACTAGGTATTGCTGTACTTGCGCAAGACTTTCTGGTTATAAAACATGTGATATGTTTTCTGCACTTCTCCAGATATTTACCGGTTGTCGTCTTGTTGTGTAGGCTGAAAGTCTGTATGGATTCCCGATTACCTGGATGACTTTCATTCTGACTGATTAAAACTGCTTTGTGTGTGTGTGTGTGTTGTGGGGGGTGTTGTGTTTTGATTTGAGAACCTTAACAATTTGCATTTTTAGCAATTAAGTATGACTGGATGATTTGTAAGTTGCAAAACTACAAAAAAAAAAAGCTTTACTGTGTTCCACTTTCTTTAATGACAGTTCAGACATCTTTACGGTTATCTTTAGAGTTTCTATCAATTTACAAAAACAATTCCTTAGGGTAGTGGTACAGGCAATGTCATAATGCAATTAAGTGAGACAGATAAATATTATGGTGATAATGGGGGCGTATATACATGTCAATGTAACTGGGAAAAGATCAGTGGCTTTTTAACAGCTTACACCATCTGGAGATCACCCTTATTTATGGCATTGATTGGGGCAAGGGAGCAGTGTTTGAACAAATTTTATATGGATGGAGAACATTGAGAAACATTTTATTTGAAGACCAAATTATTACAAACTTTAAAAAGCCATTTTTGTATACATACAAAGCCCCCCAAATAGTACATTTGTTTTAAAATTATGAAGATTAGTCTTTCTGATTATGGATGTTCATTTTGCAACACCACTTTTAGAACAAGGAACTTACTGTATGGGCAATTATAACTACTGTGAAAATAAATGCCTTTGATTATTTGTAGCTGACACTGGATTGATGAGATTTCTGGTTTTGAGATTTACAAATGAATTTGCTAAAGTGAACTTCAAGGTTTGATAAAGTTGCCTGTGTGTGATCATGGCAGTACTTTTTTATGTGCATTCTGTCAAAATTTATACTGAATCTGAAAATTGTAAGTACTAGTCTGTCAGAAATTCAGTACTCGGCTATATTTTTTTCAGTTAAAAGTGTACTAACTTCAAGGAAAGTTAATGGTGACCTTCAAGTGTAAACAACACTGAAACATTCTCTATTTTGAAGTTACATCTCAAGATGTATAGTACACTTACAAGCTGTGAGCTTTCATTAAGGATTTCTATATTGTGAGTTGATCCAATTTTGATTTTGGGGGTTTCTGAACCAGATAGAGGTCATTGTTTTTCTACGGTAGGTGAAGTTTTTCAACTCAGGGAAAATGGATGCTCTTGACATCCTTATCATAGTGCAAGTTTAGTGAGGCAGATATTATCTATGCTTTCTTCACTCTAAAATGCACATTTCAGTATGACCAAAATTCTTGTTTAGGGCCTGAAGGCATCATCTCACTCGACACAATAATTAGAAATGGAATAATTAATTATATGGTGTGTCAAAGTATCTTTCCACATTTGGCATTTGTTTAACTTTTACAATATTTACTGCACATTGCACAGAAACTGGGACAACTTTCATTTAAAATAGGTCCTACTTCTTATTCACAAGGCTGATTCTCATCCTTTTACTTATGTTGGGAAGACCCAGACCCAACATATACCCAGTATAATATTTGGGCAAAAGGTTTGTTTGCTCCCCAGTTAAGATGTCAGGTACAGTATTTCTAAATGACCTTCTTGGAAAGCATCAGAAATACAATTGACATTTCAGGGACTTTGGGTTTGGAAGAGGCTTCTGAGGTCAGTGGCTTGATTGGCCAGTGTCTGGGAGAAGCTTGAGAGTGGAGTCAAGGCATGAATGTCATGCTCAGTGCGTGAAACTTGACAGATCTGGAACAGTTGTTAGATAACTTGACTATGAACAAAGGTGAAAGAGAGTGAAGTGTATATGACAATGTTAATTATATCATTTGGTGAACTACACAAAGATGCTGAAGTGCTACACTGAGGAGTCCCAAAAAATTTCTTAGAAGAGTGACACATTCAGACTGAAAATGTCAGAGTTATAGGGGTTTAAATGGTAATACAGTAATAATTAGCAGAGCTAAATTGTTATAAATCCAATCATGGGTGTCTTCAAAGAGCGGTACTCTGATTTGAACTTTCATCATCATTGGACATCACTTTTGTCATCACTTTCCTTAAAAAAAACAGCTTGGAGTGTGTTGTACATAATATACTTGATCATTGATATAACTGATTAGACCACTGGAGTTACCCTAAGGTCCATTCATAATCAGTAGAGAAAAATAGTCATTTTTAGTGCACAGTTTACATCAGCCTGAATGTAAAACTCTAAGATGTCTAAACCAGTGCAAAATAGGTGAGCTGTACCCCAGGGGTTTCTGGTTCTGTCAGTTACAGTGTGAGCGTGTGGTCTAGCTCATGTGCCCCTTTCCACATTGTACTTACTATGTATATATTATTTAGATAACTATATAGAAATGCAGAGCACAGCATCTCTCAAAGGTGGCGTAACACTCAAATGTATACATCAGTTGTGTTTAAATTAATCTTTCAGGCAAATTAAATGGAATGTCTGAATTTCCATGAATTTACTCCTGCTTCACAATAAAAAGGCTCTGTAACGCATTTTCATATGGGTATTGAAATGTCAAAGGGTCATGTAGAACACCCAACTAGGGAGCCCATTAAAATTAGAAGCTCTTTCATCTTGAAACAAGCTCGAACATCTTAGGTATGTTCAAGTAGAACAAGACCTATGAGAGGCTCAGCTCTACCATTTTTTACTCCGTTGTGTTGGTTAAAATAAGACATATTGAGCAATGTCTGTTTCAAAATAAACCCTTCATAGCCTTTGTCTGTATCTTTGCATTTTGATTGTGAGTCTTTGCTGACTGATTTAGACTTTTCTCTTTTTTAATACTATTAATTGTGATAGGATCCCTTTATTATCTTTTTAAAATTGAAGGTCAGTGAAGACTGATGCCAGCAGTACATTAACTCCTTTGGGATTCTTAGACTTATCCACTGTAGCTCTCCCTTGTGGCGGAGTAGTGGACCAAGACTTGTCTTGGTTCCTTGCTTTCTGTTAATGTGTTTTTGGAATAATCTCTGACTACTCTTCAGGCACCTTCAAGCTGTTTGAATTTCATTTTTTTCCCTATGCTTTCTGCTTCTGTATTTTCTTTCTGTGTTTGTATTCTTTCATAACAAGCTGTCACTTCTGTTTCCAGTACTTACCTCTCATGCATCCAGAAAGGCCTATAGTTTGGTCAAGATCATCTATTAACCTTTTTATCTTCCACAATAGAAAACTGTTTATTTGTCCTCATAATATTGGCTTTATTTTTAATCATCTCCTAATTCTTGTTAACTCCTTTTCCTTTTAGAGATTTTTCCAAGATCTTATTTACTATTTCTTGAAATATATCCTACTGTAATCCACTATTTTTGTTTTGCCATTATACTTCCTTCTTGTGTTATAACCATTTCCCTTTCCATTTATTGACAAGGTTCTCATTTTCTTGACTCAGGCAATTTGATCTGAAATACATAAAATTAATTTCCTGTTGCTTTTCAACTGTTTTGTAAACAAAAAACTGGATAGATGATTGAAATGAATTTATGAAATATGATCAATAAAAAATAAGCTACATTTCAGTCAGAAGCTCAGAAGAAGAATTATAAGACTGTCTCTTAAAATGAAATTTCATGTTGGTAGAGTTGATTCAAAACATGTTATAAAAGGAATAGGGAAAATATTACAATTATTTTTTCCAAGGCTAACAGAAGCTTTCAGCTTCTAAAGGCAATCTTTCCTTTGCCATTCCAGTTTTTAATAGATCTATCAAATAGGGGTGATATTTCATGACTGGTGAATGGTAGATGTACTAACCCTGTTTTAAGAACAGTACACAAAGTTTTAGAAAAAAAATTGAAGGAAAGAATAATCAGACAAAATGACATAAAATGCGTTGCAGGCTAGTACAAGACTAATTGTATATGAATAGGAAGGACAATAGAGTTAATTTACCAGAACTCAGTAAAGCGTTTGATATAATGTCATATAGGAAATTATTTGTTAAGTTGGAAAAGATTGTTGTAATTGAAGAAATTGGTTTAGGGGAAGGCAATAGAGTGTTGAGTTCTGGTTTCCAAATGTTTAGCTTTTACAGTTTTTCTTGATGTAACTCCTTGACTAGTCTAAGGGAATACTTATTCCTTTCCTTTTTGAAGCATTACCTATCTGAAAACTTTTTTGTATAGTGGAAGTCTTCCCAGATTGAGAATAAAAAATCCACTTCCTTCAATCTTTTCTCAGTAGCTCTTTTCTTGACTTCTAATAATTTATTACCACACGTTTGCCTGTGATGATTGGGTCCCTATTCAATCATTTGCAAAAGAAGTTGCCTCTCAGAAACAGTTCCTGTTTCTTATGTTTCTGTGCTTCCAAAATATACTTCTTTACTCATTTTCTAGGTGGAAAGGGAGGCTACCTTTATAATGGTAAATGAAACAGCATCTGGAAACATTCCTGGGTACCGGAATGCAGTTGTCTGTACTGTTAAATCATCCGTAGAGTCACCAAATCATAGAACAGTGTGGGCTGAAAGGGACCTGTATAAGTCATTTAGACCAAACCCCTGCTCAGAGAAGGTCCAACTATATCATGTTGCTTGTGGCATTTTTCAAGCTGGGTTTGAACAGTTTTCAGTCTCCAGCAGTGGAGATTCCATAAATTCTCTGGCCAGCCTGTGCCACAGGAAAGAATTCTTTCTTTATATCAAATCTGAATTTCCTGTGTTGCAACTTCTGCCTGTTGCACCTTGTCCTTTCACTGTGCACTGCTGAGATGAATCTGGGTCAGTTATCTTTATATCCTTCCAGTAGGTCTTTGTAAAAAGCAGTAAGATCTCCACCTCAGCTTTTTCTTCTTCAAGCTGACCAAGCACAGTTTCCTCAATCTCTGCTTTAATTTCTTGTGATCCAGCACCCTTGAGCACCTGCTGGACTCGCCCCTGTATGTCCATGTCTTTTTTTTTTGTCCTGGTGAGTCCAGAATTGGATACAGCACTCCAGATGTGCCCAAAAGAGTCTCACCAGTGCCCAGTAAAGGGGAAGGATCACTTCCCTTGACCTGCTGGTAGCACTCCTGCTGATACAGCATTGTACGTGGTTGATGGCCTTTGCCACAAGGGCACATTGCTGAGTCCTTTTCACCTTGAGGACCTTCAGATCATTCCTGGAAAGCTGCTTTCTATCCAGTTGTCCTCCAGCTTGTCTGGGATGGATTAACCCAATGCAACGTAAGACTTCACAATTGCCTTTGTTGAAGTTTATGATGTTCCATTTGGCCCGTTTCTCTAGTCTGTCGTCTGAATAGCAGCCCTGCCCTCCAGTGTATCAAATGCTCCCACCATCTTGCTAAAGGTGCTCTCTGTCTCATCATCCATGTCATACATTAAACACTGTTGGCACTAGTATCATTCCTGGAGGGATGCCAGTGGTAACCAGCTGCAGCTGAACTTTGTAGTGCTTATCATTGCCCTTTGAGCCCTCACATTATCATGTCCCTCTCCAAACCGTATCCTGCCAATTTGTCTATCCCACTGTGGGATCATGTTGAAGGCCTTGCTAAAATCAAGGTAAGTGGTAGCCATTGCTCTCCCTCAGTGCAGTGAGCCCATCATCTTGTCATAGAAGGCAATCAAATTGGTCAGGTATGTTTTGCCCTTTAGTAAAGCGATGCTGGCTGTTGTCAGTCACCTTCTTATCCTTCATGTACTGGAAATGTCTTCTGGGAGAACTTGCCACATAGCCTTCCTGAGGAACTGAGGTCGGGCTGATTCGCCTGCAGCTCTGCATATCCTACCTCTGGGGAAGCCGTGCTTTGAAAATGGATGCAACATTTGCTTTTTCTAGTCATCAAGAATCAGGAACCTTTCCCAATTGCCAAAACCTTTCAAAGATAGTAGAGGTCAACCTTGCAATGGCAGTGGCGAGCTCCCTCAACAACTTTGGATGTGTCTTATGTGGTCCATTGGACTTATGTATATCCAATTGGGCCAACTTAATCTTCTTGTAATGTAGGTAATGCTTCACTCCCCCATAGTTGGCTCAGGGATCTAAGGGGCTTGATGGCAAACCTTGCTGGTAAAGACTGAGGCAAAGAAAACACTGAGTGCCTCAGACTTACTCATGCCACTAGGTTCACTGCCCCATTGAGTAACAGACCCATGTTCTCTCTAGCCTTCCCTTTTCACCATTGTATTTGTAAAAGCCTTTCTAGTTGCTTTTTGCATCCTTTACTAATTTTAACTTTACCTGAACTTTGCTTTACCTAACTCCATCCCTGTGTGGTTGGGCAATATCTTTGTATTGCACTCAGATAGCTTGCTCCTTCTTCCACTATCCCTATGCTTCCTTTTTGCACCTGTGGTTAGTCAGAACTTCGTTGTTCATCCATGCTGGCCTTCTACCATGCTTGTTTGACTTTTGGTACATCACAAAGGACTGTTCTCATACTTTTGAGGAGAGTGTCCTGAAGATCAACAAGTTCACCTTGACTTATTTGCCCTCCTACAAGATGCTGCCAAGCAGGTCTCTGAATAAGTTCATGTTTGGTCTCCTGAAGTCCAAGGCTCTAATTCTGCTGTTTGTCTTGCTGCTGCCTTTCAGGGTTTTGAACTGCACAACGTCACAGTCCCTGCAGACAAGGCTGTCACTGACTTTCATATCTTCAAACAATTCTTTCTTTGTGAGTAACAAGTTGGAAAGTTCCCTGGCATGCTTTTTGCCTAAGCCATCCACAGTCTCCCAAACAATTCCCTTCACAGTTTGGGAATTAAGAGTGTTGCTGGAACTGTTCCCAGTTGTTGGTTTTCATGCAGCCACTCTGTTTTCAACAATGAGAGAGTTTACTGGAACTGACAACCACACACAGTGGTCATAGTTGTGGGCTGCTAGATACCAACTGGCATTAGTGACCTGAAACATTCATGGGCATTTTTACTAGTGTAGACATAGCTGAGGATTAGTCTTACAGGCCGGCCATGCAAACAGTTGACTAAAATCGTGAAATATGCTGTACCAGCTAGTGCCAATGAAAAGAACACATTTTTTTGTTCTGCAAAAGCAGACTTCCTTTAGCTAAAAAGGGGAAAGATACAGAACAAATGATAGAGAAATTTAAGAGAGTGTGTATGTGTGTGTTCCCCCAAGCACTCAGCCAGTCCTGACCTGGGAAAGTTGTAAGTAGAGAAGCTCATTGCTGGTAAGAGATAAGTGGTCTGTCTCATCCCCCAATACCTCTGTTGCTATACTGGTTTTACTTGCTCCAGAAGTTTTCAACTGGGCTTAAGTTTGCTCCATGCTGATTCTAAGAAGGAAAGCCTGAAGAAGTAGCTGATACTCTTTTACTCTGTCTAAAATGGTCCGTGCACACTTCCAAAGCCCTGCATGTAAAACATGCCCTGGAAACTTCCAGGATCATGGTTTCCTTTCCCTCCCTCCACCTTTCCCCACACCCCTTCTGTCTCCATATGCAGGTTGGGAGGGAGCCGTAACTCTCTGGAGTTTACTCAACGCTGAGTTTTGACTTAGTCTTAATAAATACATCTCCTATGACAGTTTAATTTAGCTGGATATTATAGCCACAATATAACCATTGAAAAAAATCATTTCTGACAATACACTGAAAGGGAATGTATTTACAGTTGTACAATAGAAGTGTAAATGTGTTCTTGAATCCTTCTAATAAAATCAAAATATGTCACGGTAACAAAAAAGAGAAATTGGCCTGAGGAACACTTATGAATTTATTGTATGATAGTATTTCATTGACAAGTTATTCAGTGTTCTAGGTAGAATTTATGATTTTTTTCTTTTTTTTTTTTTTTTTTTTTTACTGTTTGCAGTATTTCTAGTGGATGTTTCACTTCCATTAACTCCTCTATACGGTACTTCTTAAAGAGTACCCCTCTATATGGTAGCCTCTCTGTAAGTTTATTGAAACTACTTATGAATTTTTTGCAGGATTGCTGAGGTTTAAATCTGTGTATTGATGTAGTTCTGCAGTGATGGGCACCTCAGTCTGGATGGAGGTATCCTACTCTGCTGTGGCTTATACTGAACTGGAGCTCGTGAGCCAGGACAGATCAAAACTGGCTCCTGCAGAATGACCATCTTGGCACCAGTCAGCTACGCCAGATAGACTTAGTAGCTAGATACTACGTGATATGTATGTACTGGCCCATGTTTGCTCCATTGCTGAAGTCAGTCATTTCTCATGTATCCCAGAGTGCTGGAACACTGCAGGAGTTCTATGGACTCAGTAACTTCAGTTACTGAGCCAGCATGGTAGCTCTAGGCTGGCTTTGTGTAGTGCAAGCTGTATGTCTCTGCACCACACTCCCACTGTGCATATTGTGACAGCTTTTTTGTTCTCTTCGTAATCTCAGAGTGCTGATATGCAGCTAATGGAAACTTGGCTGTATTAACTATGTAGAAATACTGGTTTGCAGAAAATAAAAATTGCTTTTGTGCAAAGGATCATGGAATGAGATTTCCTGAAGATTGAAGTAGCAGCCAGATCGTGACTGAAAGAGGTATCATCCACAGGTTAAGATGTATGTGAGGTTCATAAATGTTTCTTTGTGCTGTGCAAAAGTTTCATATGGGAATTTTTGCTTGTTAAACACAGATTATCTTCTTACCGTTGTGTGCGGTATGGACATTCCCCTTGTTAAAAACAGGTAAACCAGAAAATATTCTGAAAGGGGATGTCCAGACAGGTCATAGCTAAAGTCTGCAAATAGTAACAGAAACAAGGCTCGTCAGTCTAAGGTTTAATTGATCCTGGAAGATAGAAAAACTTGCTAGATGAATAATGGTGAGTCTTGAAAAGCCCCTCATGTTCTATTACTACTCTGTTATCTCCAACATGAGAAGCCACCTAATACCCTCTTTCAAACCCCGTAGAAGAGATTTTCAAATACTTTATGAAATACTTTGATTCAATTTAAATTTTTTTCTTTAATTTCAAACCACAGATTTCAAAAGTAGTTTTTTTTAGTTTACAATTTTCATAGGCATTTGTGGTTGACTATCTTAGGACTCTGGTTTCAGCAGGTAAGTATAAAGAACTTCAATTAGAAAGTTGATCAAGATTCATCTTTTCATATAAATAAATTCATTATCAAATGAGGCTGGATTTGAATGAATGTGTCCAATGTTTCATGGTGACCTAAGAACAAGCAGCACTGCAATAAAGTGTGAGAACGAGGCAATGAGAAACTTAAGAATCTTTTTCTCCTCCAGTAAATTCGCACCTGAAAAGTGAAGGCAGGTCTCTTGAACCTTCCCCAAAACCATTCCCTGAGGATTACATAACACCACTGAGATTCTGTGGTGACAGGATACAAGGATTTATACTTCAGTATAACCAATTCAAATCCACTCTATGCTATCAGAAATGTGGGAAAGATCCTTGCCTAGCTAAAATTGTCATACTTCATGGAACTTCAAGAATCTAACTTCAAAATTATTAGTAGCCTCTTGCTCTGTATTCACAAGAAGTTACTTGGCATTCTCATCTTAATTCCGCAGGTACTATCAGCGTATAGGCACTTCATGTGTTTGGCTGTCTACAAAATTAGGTATTTCATATGCATAGTATAGGTGGCTTACTGTTTCCATAGAGAGCCTCTGCATGGATACGTATACACAGTCCTTCACACGTGGATGCCAGCTTGGCCTGAACTTGCTCTTATCTTATAAATGCCATTGGTATGGTGCAGCATTTGGGTTATGAGCTCAGCTGGAAGGCAGATGGCTCAGACTGAACTTTGGGGTTAGCTGTGGTTACTCAGCTTTGCAGTTGGTGGAGGTTCACATCAGGCCAGCTTAGAAAGTCAGCGGAACGAATGCTCGCTTGCAGGCAAAGATTATACAGCTGCCAGAGTGTCATTTTTGATGTCCATTAATGTATCTGCCCAGGAACTTCAGTGTGGCTGTTTCTACTACATGAGGAAAAAGGAGAATCTCCAGTGATGAAAGGTGTATGATCTATTCTTCTTCTACCATTACCTTAACTATAATTGAGGCACTGAACTGTCGCTTATCAATAACATATTGATTACAGTCTTTTGTCCCCACCAAAACATTCCTTTCCTTGCAGTTTTGTTCTGATTCCACATTTAAGAGCATTTTCAAAGCCTTTGTTTCTTCTTACTGCTCTATTTTTCCACTCAGCTCAGTGCTTACCTTCACGAACAGGTGAAAGATTGCAAATGACCTACATAGGAGGATTCAAAAGACCTAAAGGATCCTGACATGGCCATTGGTTAGGATGAAGTTGCTGTGCTGACCTTTTTGGGTGACTTTTCCTTAGTTTGTTTCATTTTCTAGAAAATAACATATCATTTAACAATTGTAGCCTTAGAGATATTGTTGGTTAAAGTTTCAATTTCTTTCAATTGTTTTAATTTTCCATTTTTCAAACTCCCTTCTGTTTACAGAATCTACAAGTTTCACATATGCATTAGTGCAGATCTCTCCCTTCTTTTATTAGGTTACAACTATCTTGTAATTGTAAAATAATATTTACATTTTTACATTGCAAACAGCATGTCCAGAAAAAACAGATGGCTAAATTTTTTCTAATAGGTCTAAATCTGAATTGATTAAAAAGGAATTAAGGAAGACTGGGAAAAAAGCTGCTGCTTCTTCATGTAGAAAGGACTTTTTGGGGTTTAGGAACATTATACATTTGTAATGGGTGTGAGGCCTCAGGCTTTTTTGTCTGCCTCTCCTCTTGAATCCATCAATAACTGCACAGCGTTCTTTCCTCCTCTTTGTTTTGTTTTGTCGCTTGTCCTTGGAAATATATGGGGGGGGAAATCTTGTCATTCAGCTAACCATGTTTCCTGGGATATGCAAGATTTATTATTTGTTTTGGAAACACAAGAGCTTTATTAGGGTTATTCTTGGGCATCTGCTCTCTCCACATTTTTCTTTCAGGACCCAGTGTGCCTTTTTCAACTTTTTGTGAGTACCCAGTAGTTTCACAAAACACCTGCAAACAGAATCAATAGGTACTGGGAGTTGAAATGAAATTTATATTTTTGTCTCCCTCATAAACCTGTTGATCACAGAAGTACTGTGTTTTCTTCTGTGTCTGGACAGCACAAAGGGTTTCTGCTCAGTGACTAGAGTCCTTAGGCTATGTCTGTACTAATAAATGAATAAATGCCAGGGAATGTTCCTGGGCAGCAGAACTTGGTCGTCTGTATGGCTAAATTGTTAGCATGGTCCCTGGTATGTTTTTGGGCTTAGCCAACTTGCACTCCCAAATATTCCCACGCACTGCTCAGGAGTTAACCCAGGCCATAGAAAATTTCCATTAGGTAGTCTGAATGCTGCCACCCTGTTTTGTATCTAACAGAGTTTAATAAAGGGTCATGGGCTGTTCAGCACCAATTCACTTCAATGGCCCCAGCACATTTCACTTTTTAGCGCGGATACGGTCTTAGAGCTTTTCCCAGTTCCCAGATGTGCATCCCACCGATACTTTAACTCCATGTCAGAACAAGGCCCAAGAGCTCATCATTTTCTTCAGATTTCGCTCCTGTGTCTTGAGGCTTCCAAAGAAAGAAAATGAGTCTGCTGGTTGGAAGGCAACTATAGCATGCTCCAGACAGGTCCTCAGTCTGGACAGGGACAGGACCGGGACAATGGAGCAAGCAGCAGAAAGCACCTGCCATTCTGTTTCTCTATAGCCTTGCAAAATGTGTCCCATTCTGAGCATAAAACAATTATTTCAACTCTTGTTTCCTGCATTATAAGGGAGGAGTCTATATCTTCCTGGGAAATTACTTGTATTGTAGGCACTTGAAACCTATCATTCTCTTCAGGACCGCGTGCCAGAGACAGCTCATTAGCGTTCCCTGTGATCCAACAACTCACTGCACCTGGCATATGAGGTCAAGAAGTGTGAATGAACAAAACAGTATGGCAAGCTGAAAGCAAGAGAAATGAATGCGTTTCATCCTCTCTATCTGGGATCCCACGCGTGAACGTTTATATCTTAATTACAGGGTTAAAGTCAAGTGCACACCTCTACCAAAAATGTGATATGCAAAATTTTTCTACATTTACACAGATTGACTTACGTTTTACATAGTGCAGCAAAGCAGAATACATTTGTCTTTTAAGAGTTGTAATTTTGATCATTGCCAAGTCATACAGTGAAATCCCAGCCTCATTAAAGTGAGTAGCAAAACTTCTGTTGTCTGTGATGGAGTAAGAGTTTTATCCCTATTGGGTTTTTTGTTTTGTTTTGTTTTGTTTTGGTGGTGTTTTGTTTGTTTGTTTGTTTTTTAACATTGATGTTCTAATACAGTGTGGTAACTAAAGTAAGATGGCTGCTTATTTTAACAGTGATTCATGTCTTCCAAACAGATAGTATTACTTCATCTCATCACAGGACTTTCAGACCCTTTTTGACCATTAAAGGTCCAGACTAGTTCCCACATAAGTCAGTAACACTTGGATGAGATCCAAAGAGATGTTTGGCTTTATCTGGCTTATGCTGACATGGTACAAATGCAACTGCCTGGGGAATTTTCACAGCATTATTTGACCTTTTGCAAGAGCTTAGACTGAATATCAGAAAACTATATTTTTAGGAGGGCATTGGTTCTTATGTAAACCTTTGGGATCCATGCTTTAAATCTAATTTCTGGTATGACTTCAAGCATAATTCTCTGTATTCTGCATTATAGGTAGAGGGGCACAGTTTGAAAAAATAGTATGCTTCCGGTTCCAGAGGCAATGTTGTTATAGTCAGAATGATTTAAGGATGTTGGCAAGATAAGGTTTGTGGATAGAGATGATGCCTTTCTTGGACCAATTAGTGTAGACCTCAGTCAGAACATAAAAAAGTTTTAATCTTCTCAGATAACTTTATTGAAGTGTATGTAGGTATCTACATCTCAACTAGGCATGCTTATCTCATTTTATAATCAGAGCATATTTAGCTCATTTTATAATCAGTGGAGATAAATAGGCACTTCTATTGTGCAATTCAATTTAGACGTTTACTTGGGGCGATGAATCATGCTGTGGAAGGGCTTATTTCTGTCCATCAACAGTGTTGGAGGTTTGGGGTGTCTAGCTCAGTTGCAGATGTCTGTATTGTGTACATCTATATTTAGCCAAATCAATCCCATCCGATTGTGTCACACATAATGGGTATGATTAGACATTATCTCATTTTCCAAGTCAGTTCTGGTGTCAACATGAGTATACTCCATCAAAAGCCGTCGGATTATTTTCTACTGTGCTGAATGACTAATGTTTAATTTTTTTTGAAGAAAACTACACCATACTGACATACAGTACGTTTCTTACTAGTGGATTTCTTGTGCATCTTAAGTCAGAAAGATCTAGTGTAGTAACGTAGACTGTGCACAATAGGAGAGAGCATGCTTGACAAAAGAGCTCCCTGCAGATCTCATTAGTAGTAGAAATGTGAATGAAGTGTAGTCCTGAGTCCTCTTAGAGAGTATTTTGAAGTGCCTGGGGCATTCTGCTCAGGTGTGTTGAAACCTTCTGTGTAACAGTTTGAGGATCAAAGGCTAATATGGGCTTTCTATGCAGTTGCTGGCATCCAAACAGTCCTTCAAAAATTCTGCAGCTGTTCAAAGGAAAGTGATTAAAGATTAGTTTGATAAGTTCTATTAAGAACATTTAACAGTTAAAAGAAGAGGTGGTGGGGAACTTGTTGTTCTTTGAGTTGTAATTAAAAAATAAAGCATTAATTTAGAAATAAAACTTATAAAGTTATAGACTTAATTGTACCAACGTCCACTGAATCTGTGACTTGAATTTGATGGCATATTTAGATATTTCTCCCAAGTTATTGCCCAGTGTCTGGACTTCAGTGTTGGGAACAATTACAGTGCTTGTTCCCTAGACACCAGTTTTCACACCCTGATTCATGCACACCCTGTTAACACACAAATGCATATGCTAAATCCAAAACACAGCACTATACCAGCTACTAGGAAGAAAATTAACTCTATCCCAGCCAAAATCAGGACACCTTCCGTGCTCATTTCCCCTATCTAAAAGTGAAAACGTTCAAATATAGGTGTTAAAGGAATGAAATGGAATCCACTGGTGAACAGAAATTTCTTATGGCCTAAAATGAGTGTATATGGTAGTTTTAGCAAGGAGCCTATAATGCCTTCTAATGAACAGATTGACGAGATATTTAGAGAAGTTTAAGCAGAGGGATACTTCTGGGGGTTGCCCCGTGTTGTGTTGGCAGGTGCTCACACATGAATGCACCTACACAGCCAGCTTTTACTCTCTGAAGTTAGACAATACTAAGGACACCTCCAAGATAATAAAAATAGAAGTATGTAATTAACAGAAGTTTCAGGTCTGTAAAGAGGATTATGTCTCCCCTGCTCTGACTCACCCTGGGACATCGCAGGGCACAGGTAAGTGGCTGCCGCAGGAGGTCTTGGCAAGGCAGGTCATCCCACCCGGGCCCAGCAGGAGTGGTCATGTGTAGGGCAGGTGGTTTGAATTTGGCCCTTTGTGAGCTGAGCCATACATTGAGCTGCTTACTTTGGAAATTGAGATGGTAAAAATTTATCATGGGAGAACGTTCTGTGAAACCTCTCAAAATGAAACCTACAGAGAGGTAAGATAATTAACGATCATGAGAGGCCTGTATTTGCATACATGCTTGCTCACAGCCTTGCTGTAAAATGGATCGAGGTGATGGGGCGTATACAGCGAACCCCGTGACAACTGTGGTAGTTGATGGCTGATTTTGATTGCCAGTTTGTCGTCTTTGAAAAAAATGTTATTGTGACAGATGACGATCATAAAGATATAGATCAAGATTCCTCTAAGTTCTTCTGAGGCTTCCCAGGTGTCTGTGGAGCAGCCACCAAAATAAGAATTAGGAGGCTTTAGATGCTACATCAGTAAATAATCATAAGGGCAAAACCTTTCTCATAAACCATGTGAAATTTATGCATAGTATTTTCAAATAACTTTTGTCTCATCATTGAATTCAGTGCACGTGAAATGGATATGATTTTTTTTTTTCTGGGGTAGTGTCAAAAGAGTTTCAGTGGATACAGTCATAACCAGATATGGGTGCCTTATGCAAAGAGCTGCGGCTGCCCATCACAAAAGCAATTTCAGAAGCTCAGGAAATAGAACACGAAAAGCGGTATTTCACGAAACACAGGATGTTTATTAGTTCTTTACCAAGGACAGCATTTAGGGCATACTTCTCTAATCCTAGCAAAACAGGCTGTTTGGGAACATTATTTAGCTTCTGACAGTGTTCAACAAAAAACAGCCCTAGACATAGCAATGCTTGCTGCCACATAGATGTAAAAGGTTGCCTTTTTCTCCAAATTTATTTTGTGATATTTATTATTCAGTCTCTAATAGTTTTGCTTTTGCAAAGCCTGAAGAAAGCACACTGTTGCTCAGGGATCTGGTGACACAATGATATTGTTTCCAGAAGTGAAAGCAGACAGAAATTGATTGTTACATCTCAGGGCTGCTAACACCAAGTATGAGATGCTAACACAAGACTTATTTTTCCTTTTAAGGCACAAAAATGGCAATTTGGCAACTAGTATGTGACCTTGAAGGTCAGGATTTAAATGTGTCCTTTTGACGCTGAGCAAAGCACTTAAGGCTTTTTAAAACTTTGCACTGATGGGCCTGCAGAGAATCCCAAGTTAATATTCAGGTTTTGCTCCATGCCTGCAGTCACTGAAACGTTTCATTTCCTCACTAATGAACTTCAGGACAAAAAAAAGAAGTTCCCTTAAAAAATAAGCTGCTTCATTCATCAAGTTCCTTTGGTCCTATCCCAAATGTGTTAACATCAGCGGGAATCTTTTCCTTTGTTGTCTGCAGGTTTTGGATTTGAGTTGCTGCTGTTTTGAGGGAAGCAGAATCAGCTTAAATTGTTACTTTTTTGAGAGAAACAGAATCAGCTAACAGATAAAAAGCCAAATGGATTATGGATATGCAGGTCAGTTCCAAGTTCCAGGTAGTGACATCTGCAAGTTTCTTTATTGCAATTTACATACTTTCTTTTTTTTTCTCCTGAAAGACTAACTCAGCTGGGAGGTCAGCTTGTTGGTTTTCAGTATTTTTGTGGAAGTGATAATAGGTGTAAGAAGCCTTTCCTGGGTACAAGGTAAATTGAATTTTGTCAATCTAAGAAAACAACATGTTCGGACTGTTTCCTTATACATCATTGATGTTGCCCATGATTTCATGTAAAAATAATAACTGAAATGTTTCACCACCTGCTGTTTCGTCGACTTTTTTTGTGCTGCACAGAGACCCAGAATGGTAGCGGTACAGCTGTGAGTAGAACTGGCGTAGTTCTGTTATGCTAGAGAGGGACTGAAGCTTCAACCAGGACCTGTATATTCATTCCTTTTCTTGCAGTCCATTTATCTACAAGGATTCCTACATACAAGCTTGTGCAGCACGGCTGTTGGGGAGTGGTGTTTCAAAGATGTGTATCAACAGATCTGTAAATCTTTCGCTATTCTGGAGAAGCACATTTAGACCACCTTGCTCATCTCTGTACTTCCAGGAATGGAGAATAAAAAAGATGATTTTATTTTTCTTTGTATCTCTGTAGCTGTTTGGTGGTACAGCGTGAGGATTCCCTGCTCTCTGAATATGTGGATGTGATGAATTTGGTCAGGGTACTTTCACTGGCATTGAAATCCAGTGAAATGTTTTGTAGGGCACATGAATTCTTAAAGTAACACAAGAAACATAGGGTTTGAACAGAGCAGACCAGAATGTATTTCTTTCCCCGCGCCCCCCCCCCCAGCCTGTGTAAAAATGTTGATTTAATGATGCAAAAGGAGAAGGGGGACATGCAGCTAGAAAGGGCCTCTCCTGGAGTGTGTATGATCCAAATTCAGGCTGTCTCTGACACCAATGGATTTTCGTTTTGCAGAGAAACATCCAAGATCATATACTGCTTCAGGAAACTGAGTTTGTATTCTTGAGTAATTTCCTGAGCTGAGGTCCTGGTTGTTAACTTTTCCTTGAATTTTCTCACGCTCTCCCCTATTTAAAGAACATTTTTCCCCTTTGGATCAACTGACTGCCATCTTGCAATTTTTTAAGTGCCTTAAATAGTCCAGGTGCCAGCACGAGAAGTATGTTTATAAGTCAAATTTCTTACATTATTTTCCTTCTTGTCAGCAGTGCTTCCTGATACAGCTGTGGAATGATAACACAACCCTTTTAGGTCATTCAACCAATTTTTTATGGGCCAGTCTAGCAAGTCCTACTCAGAAGACTGTCTCAGACTTCATTCAGTTTTTTTTCTCGAAGAAAAAAAATCTCCAGTGAAAACTGATATTGTTGATGTTGTTTCAATGATGTTGTTTGATATTTGATATTATTTATTTTGATTATTTATTTCCAATTTTAACTTATTTAAAAATATTTTTCCCTCCCCTGCTTTATTTTAATGTTTGCTTCTCTTTTTTTGTTAATTGAAATGAGTGAAAAACTTGAAAAATTATACCTCAGAGGCAGCAGAAGTGAAAGGAAATATGTGGTCTCTGTCTTGGGATTGTTTTTCTTCTCTAATCAATTTGCGATAAGTTTAGCATCCTTTCAATGAGTTCATTATTGTTATCACAAAGCTGTCATGACTGCTCTAGCAATTACAGTAAGCAACAATTTCAACAGAGGTACAGTATGCATGAAAAGTTATGCAAAGGAACACTGAAGAGTTAGACCATGATAAATAGACTGTTACGGTTGATGATGCAGAGAAAGGGCATGTAATGTATTAAACTTATTTTCTCCCTGCTATAGCAATGAAAACATGCTGTTTTTCTTGGAAAATATGAGGTTGACACAGCATATAAGCGTACTTTTGCTATTACTGACCTGTCTATAGAATGAAATAAAGTAAAAAGAAATACAACAAATTCAATTAAAACCTCTGGCCTGATTTTTCAGGTTTGTAGGACTCATGGTTAGAGACCAATGTAGAAACAGTTGAATAGAGAGTAGGAACAAATAGTACAACTTGTATATGAAGGCCTGAGAGCAAGGTCCCTACAGTTGGTATTTGTGAGTAATTCTGGGACACTGTGCTGTTTGCCATGCAAAATACATTAATCAGGAGAAAGGTAAAATTGAATGAGTTTTTATAAGGAACATTGAATAGTCATCTCTGTGTGTCTATTGTTTCCTCTGTTTCTACTTTATTTAATCTTTTCCTTTTATTCAGTCTTGAAGTTATTTTTAATTTGCTCCTAATTCTTTAACTGTTTGTGTAAATTTTCTCGTAATGGGTAATAGAAGTCTGTTCTCTTCTGCATGATTCTTCTCAGACTCTCTCATAATGCCTGTCCTTTTTCCCCAGTAATCTTTTCCATTATTGTCTTATGTTTTGAGAAATAGAAAACACAATATCCAAAAGCATGCAGACCTCAAAAAGAAAGAGCTGAGTTTTCATCCACCTTATTTTTAAGTTACTTCTGTTAGCATCAGGCATTGCACAACTTTCAGGGGACACAAAAGGTGCTTCAGTAAGAAATTAAACCATTCTGAAACTAAAGGTAGCATTAAATGAATCTCTTCACTTTTTTTGGATAGCTGAACTAGTTTTTGTACAGAGAACTTGGCCCAGATGCTTCATATCACTATTACTTATTTATAGGTAAAACGTAAAGTATTTTTAGAAAAAAGAAAAAGCTCATTCTTGGCTTATAAGAGTTCTTTATTTAGGTCACATAAAAAGAAGGAAATGGGAAATTTTATACAATATACATGAAATGTGGATAAGGAAATGTAGTTGTGGCTGTCTTTCCAAAGGTACCACTCTAGATTCAAGCTGCAATGAGATTTGTAGCAAGGTAAGGAGAGGGTAACAGTTACACCAGACGCTAGCTTATTTCGGCTAAATTCAGCAAAGCTCTGGGTGATCTGGATTACTTTTTCTGCTTCCACAAATGAGATCATTTGATATTTTTTTCCCTTTAGTATTAAGTACTGGAATGCTTTCACTTTGGTTTTCTGAGTAGAGATAATTTTCTGTTGCTTGTCTTATATGTGGAGATATCAGGCGTCTCTATAGAAAGGTTTTCGTTGGGCAGTGTGCAGGTGGTATGTGAGGAGATTTTGATTTTTGGCATAATAACTAAAGTTTAGACTTTGGGATGGTTCACTTTCTCTGCTTACTGCTAGAAGAAGCAATTTGGGGTGAGCCTGGACTATTGAACAACTTGAGTAATGTTGAATCAGCTGGGCAGTTGAATAGGTTGATTAGATACCTTCTAAAATTGTCCAATACGTTTGCTTAATATTCTTGTCAGTGTGGAATTGAAGCATTGCACAAACTCCTAGAGTAAAATGAAGTTTTTTTTCTCATTCTCTCCTAGCTGATATTCTACTTTATTATTTACGTATCAGACTATCTTGCATCCACTGATTTTTCTGCTTACAGAAACCAACGTACCAATGAACCAATGAAGGTCAAAGCCCAGCGCTCAGCAAGGAGGTGGAGTGGCCACTCCGCTGGCTTCTGCTCCAGCAAAGTCTTCTGAGTGGAGTGGCGTAGACGTGTGGTGCTCTTCTCCTTAACAGAAGGTTTCTAAATATTTGAAACCCTGTTTATGACAGCTTTTGTGGACATAATTACCCTGCTTCATCCCAGTCTGTTATAATTTTTTTTTTTAAGTTGTAGATTTTTTTTTCACCAAAACTGGCCAAAGCATAAGTTCACTTTTTTATTTATTCCTGGAAGATCAAGACTCACCTGGATTTTAGGTAGATTTATTGTTTATATTGTAAGACAGATTCTTAGTGTAATACAGAGAGAAATCTACTAAGCAGAACAGAGCTGGAGATAGACAGCAGTGGTTTAGTTGTTCTCAAATACGGTTTAACCTTTCACAGCCTGAAGTACTTTAGAGTGCCTTTTACTTGCACAGGTGATGTCAAACTGATTCTTTTCAGTCTCCATATATCTACTTCATCTCTGTATCAATTACAGTTGCACGTTTATGAAGTATGTTCATGATGATGGTAGGTAAAATCAGGAATTTACATCAGGAAGATCCAACTAGGGACCTGTCATGTTCTGATTCCTCTGCATCACCAGTAATCTGTGAAAGCTCAGTCAAAAAAAAAAAAAAAAGAATATTGAATGCTTTAAAAGGAATAGGGAGTGGATGTATTTTCTATAAGCTTAATTAAACAGTCTTCAAAACTAATTGCTTGAGGTGGTTAGTAAATCTAATGAAGAATAATGATCGTGGTTCTTTTTTTCCCTTTTTTACTCTGCAGATAAAATAATGATTGTCTGGGCTCAATATAATACCTATGTTATTACTTAAAAAATGGTCCGTAGCACTAGAAGATGAGCTGCTCTTTGTACAGGTTTAGCACTGCTTGCTATAAAAGGTGTGAATGGAAATTTGGCATTCTTGGAAATGGAAAGTGAATCCAAGCTCTATATGGCAAGTCTGTCTAGACATACAGCTTGTGTTCGTCCTGTGTTATTTCCAGTTCTTGTACTTCAGTGGCCTTCTTTCATTCTGTTGCTGGATTGTTCAAAGGGAAAGAATGGTTTGTGGAAAAGCAACTATATATAGCTATAATATTTTAATTTGATAAATTGTTTTTTATATGAACACTCTGAAGTTTCTATGGTTTGAGGAATTGGAGAATCCCTGAAAATAGATTATTTCTCTATCAATAGCCAGGAGTTTGAAAACAAGAGAGCATGCTTTGTTAATTTTCTGAAGTCCTTTTTAAGTACCATAAAAATGTTGCATCAGATAAGTGATATTCCTTGGAGATAGCATATTTATGTTTTCTAAAATCACTTGACAAGATTCCTCGCTGGATATTATGAGCTGTGGTAAAACGGTATTGAGTGAAAGATGAAATAGGATATTGGCTAATTCCCAGGAACCAAGGAACAGCCATAGATGGATCTTTTCATAATGGAAAGGAGCTAAGAATGGAGTAATCCAGCAGACTATTCCTGTCAGAAGGGGGATTTTATTATACTGCTGGGCTTCTCCCTGTCTCAGAGGTGAAAGACAGTTGACGAGTGGTAATAGCACAGAGAGAAGAGACAAACGCTGTCCTGCATCCTGAAAAAATTGTACCATATGCTCTGGGAAAGTCAACATACTCTCCATATTTCAAAGAATCAGAAATGGAGATGGCAGATGGGCTGCTTTTGCTGAAAATATAATCTGGTTGGAATTGTTGGATTTTAGGGGTAAACCCCCTACTTTTATTTCTTACAACTACAAGGCAAGAGATTTTGAGCCCTGATTACCTGGGTAGATAGTTATCTGTCTGCTGGAATCTGGTGTATCTCCATGCAAAGTTTGTGCAACTTTTCGCCTGTGTGTATTCCCTGGGAATTTCAAAGTAGGGTGCCTTTTCTGCATGTTCTGGTTTGGTTGATTATTAACGGCTACCTTCTAGGCTCAAACCATGTAAAGTGCAGCCCATCGCTGCCCTAAATAGCTTTCATTTTACTCATAGAAACAGAGAACCCAAAGGATTAGGAAGAATGGTGCATTGGTTTTCAACTTTTGTTCTAGTATTTTAATTTTATTGCATATTATTATTTCCAGGCAATTTATTAATATCTGCTGGCAGGTTTTGAATATGGATAAAGTAGGTGACAATATTGTCTCTAACGAGTGTTGGTTTAAAAATAAATGAAGGAGTTAAGAAGGTGCTTGGGGAGAAGCATTTCACAAATGAGGTTAATTATCACATATGTCAGTAAGCAGAGTTCAGTGTATGAAAAAAAAACCAAACAGAATGAACAAGGACTGTGGTAAAAGGTAGAAAGGTACAATTAAAATCAACTGAAGAGGAGAAATACTAGCAAGAGTGTGAAGTTTCTCTGCTTTTAAAATGTCTTCCCGAATGTGGCAGCTTTACAGGCTGAAGTGAAATTAATCTTTAAACATGCAACTCCACTGTTATCGGAAGACTAATGCCTCAGGACCATAATAGGACATCTCTTCATACCTGAGGCATAACTTAAATATATTTTTCCCCAGCATTGCTCGAGTTTTCTTTCTCCTTTCCATTTTTTTTGTCAACAGTATTCAACCAGGACTTTTTCGTGTCCCTCTGTGCGGTCTCCCACAGTTCTGCCGGTTCTAGATGCTGTCACTAAAGGCTGTTACTAAAGGCTGCTAAGTTAGGTTTACCCATCATTTCACAGATTTAGGCAGCCTTTTACATGCTGCAACTACCTACAGTGTTCACCTGTGGTCAGCTGGAGTCATGGCCCGTGCAGTTCCACAAGCGGGATTTTGCTGGAGCTCATAAATGTGTAACTGTACTCGAGAGTCCTACCTCTTCAGCTCTTGCTCTTTGCTTTGGGGATGTGAGGTAGTGACTACTGTTGTTGACTACCTTCCTTGTTGACAAGAAATGGAGGCAGACAGTCTTCCATTAATTCATAAGTTTTTTAGTAAAAGTATGGTGTGTTGCACTTCCTTAAAAGAAGAGAATAGTTTTCTATGAGTGTTCTTAAATTTTGGCATTTATGATTTTTCATTTTATCAGGTAAACATATGGTCTTGCACTAGTGAAATTGTTATTTTTTTTTTTAAATATTAATAGGACTAGATGACCTTTTAAAGGTCCCTTCCAACCCAGACTATTCTGTGATTCTATACTGATGGTGTCACTTCCCTGACTGCAGACAGCCTGAAACTGTAGCTCCACGAAGTATGAACTGCCCAGTTATTCCAAATTAGATATCTGAGGTTTCCTGCCTTTATTTCAAGGTTGCCTGGTCCCAGCAGTGTTAAGCCTTACAAGTAGTAAAGAGCTATTAAATGGGATTAAATGTACCTCACTGAAACCCCATGTAGTTGCATCTTGTGGTTTTTTTCTCTAAAGGTCAAGATATGCTATGCAAAGTATGTTTCATACATTATTGTGTGTACTATTCAGAAGAGGGTAACTGCTTTTAGAAAAAGGTTCTGAGCTGTGCTGTCAGATGCTTTAAAGGACTTGAATTTCAAACTGGGGTTGGAGAACACAGGCAAAAATTTTCCTCAGCTGTATTCTTTACAGTTAATTACTCTTGTAGGTAGGTTCATCATCAGAATCATGAGGCTTACATCAGTGTGCTCTGACTGTGAGCCATAGCTGTATAAGGTTTTGCAAAGGCAAGTAGGGTTGGATGTAGAGAATGATAGATGACAGTATAGTAAATCAGTGTTGCTGCAGAGTTTATAGGCTGTTGCTGCAGCATCAAGAGCTCATGCCACTGAAGTTCAGCATTTCAGCTCTGGATTTGCTGATGAAGAATGGACTGCTGCAGAGCTAATCAATTAATGGTTGATCTCCCTGTCTTTCTGATATGTTGTACTCAGATGTTAGTGTCTTTTAAAGCTGTTGTTTAATTTCAGACATTGATATTTATTAGAAAGAAACCTAAATCAAGATCAGCTGTCTGAACACTTGAGTTCTTCAAATTCTAAAGAAAAATTGTAACTCAGGCCAGTTTTTAATCCTTACGCTTATTTGCACTAATCTCTTTTGTGTATTTTTCTCTTAGGTGTGAAGTGATTTTATAAACATGAATCCATTAACTGTAAATTACCACTATACTAAATCAGATTCCATGTCTCTGTGATAGATTGTGGCTTTACTCAGGAAAGCAATGCAAATGTAATTTTGTCTCTAGTATATAGATGTACTTTCCTGTTGCCTAATTTAATCTTTATCTATACTCAAGTTTATGTAACAAAATGCTATAAAGAAATGAATTTTTATTAAGCTACGTTGTTACAGCATGCACACATCTGTGTGATACTTAGAAATATTAAGATTATTGGCCGAAATCCATAGCTATTCTGAGGCCTGGTCAGAGAATGAGAAAAGAAGCAGTCCTTTGAAGAGGTTCTTATGCTTTTCTTGTTTATGAGGCACCCAAAGGAAAGCTGTTCACCTCTCAGGGTAAGCTGAACAGCCTCAAAACCCTGGAGAACATGCCATTGCGATGTGCTCTTTACTGCTGTGAGGATCACAACAGGTTATAACAGAAGCTGTTGGAATCTGCTATGGGCTAGGCAAACAGCTACAGATACGGGAGTACCTTTACTGAATCTTTCTGCACAGTGTAAAGGATTAAAAAGACAAGCTAGTACCTCTCCTCAGTTCTACCTGTGGTTCAAGAAAACCTTTTGAGTCAGGCACCTTTATACAATTATATATATGATTAGGTATATGCATGATTTTATATATAAAAATATATGAGGGGTAAATTACAGACCTCACAGTAGGGGCCAAAAGCAATGTCTAGAAAAGACTATGAGATTAGTGAAGACAAGAAGCCATTCTTTCCTAGCTTCCTGCAGTTTACTGCTCAGACACTTCAGAAACTTTGTATTTAATACTAGCAGTGGATTTGTGTTCACTGCATTTGTCTAGTTGCCCCTTCAACCTATTGTTAACTTTTAGCATGTGTTAACTAAAAGTTAACATATAGTATGTGGCGGATTCCACATACTAACTGCACAGTATAAAGGATCACCTCCTTTTGCTTGTTTTGGACCAGTTATCTGCTAATTTACTTACAGTTCTATTTTCTTCAATTTCCTTTGTAGAGAAGAGTTACAGGCTCTGCTTGTACTTGTTCTTGGAAAAAAAAAAGGGAGAACAGGCAGTGTAAGTCATCAGCTCTCCCTCCAAGTGCTATTTAAAAACATGCCTATGTGTGGTCAAAATCAAAGAAGACACGATGGAAGGAAAATACACAGTATGGAAGCGCAGTGTTGCATTGCCAGATAGTTTTAAACGTGTTCTGTCAGTTCATTGGCATATGCTCTCTAGAGGGAAGGTGGGTGTGTGTATGTATGTGTGTAAATGGGGCTTTGCTCTTTCTAGGCTCCTGACTGTTCTCTTGGATTTTCAATAGCAGAAGTTCTGTAGTTGCCTTATGATGACTCAGAGACTTGAGCAAGAGAGCTGTGCGTGAGCAGTCCTGGGGGCAGGGAATCGAATAAGGGGACCACAAGCATCTGCATTTGTGAACTGTAGGCAGTGAGCAGATAGTAAAGCATTAAATGCTCAGAAAATATCCTGGCCCTTCTGGACCCACAGGTTTCAACCTGTTTTCTGTTTAGTATTCACTAAAACTAGAGATGCAGTTGCTTTCAGGGTTTAATGCAGATCAGCTGAAGGACCACTATTACTGATTTAAATATGAATAATATGCCCAGGTTCTGTTTATGTGGTTGTGACGTGGGCATCCACAACACAGAGCTTGATAGAGAAAATCCACATGAAATTACATTGTCTACTCTGATTTTCACCTGTCTTCTAGATCATCTATCTATTCACTTCATCATCATCATAGATAGATCATCTATCTGTTCACTTGATGAGTAAATACAAAATGTTGATTAAAAAAAACCCTATTTTTTGCATCATAGCCTATTGTTCTGACTAATACAGATGACAATATAAATATAATATGAAGCAAAACAGAGTAGTGCAGTGGACAGAGGGAGAGCACAAGGAAACAATGAAGTCATACTAAGCAACTTGGTAGACAGTATTCTTTGTGGCACAGACCGGTATTACTGTAGGTGTTTGTTAAGTAGCATTAGTCTATAGATTTCCATACACTTCAGGGTGACTTTAACAACCACTGTCCCCACAAGAATCAAGTCTCCCTCTCTCCTCACTCCCTGCCACTGATTCCTGTCCTCACACTACCTCCTACCATGGGCCAGCACAAGTGTTTGCATCTGTATGATAAACTGGATTGGAGAGCTGGGCTTAGAGTAAGCATTTTTTAAATTTCTTCTTCTTTTCAGAAATGTTAATTTTCATTCAGATAAGCTCCTTGATTGGGATCAACCTGGAGATGCCCCAGTACTTATGTCAGAATAACAAATGGCATGGTGCAAGAGTAGCAATGAGCAGCCAAAGCAGAGCAGAGGGTTGGGAGTATTTCTGCAAGAATGCACATGAAACAACATCCTGACCTAATTTACCAGTTAGCAAAACTTCTGCACCATATACATTATGACAGTATAGGAATTAACCTGTTTAGTTGAACAGAAACCAATTTTAATCCTTTTGAAGCTAAAAAAAATTGTATTTGTCCCTCCATCTCTATGGGATCAACATTTTGTGTCACCAGATTTGATCTGGAGAGATGAAACACTGAACCTCGTCTATAATTTATAGTTTGAAAGACAGTTTCTCTTTAAGAATCTTAGAGTTTCCGACAGGGCAGTACCAAGATCAAGTTGCTTGTATATAATAGATGTTTGCTTTGTTTGTATCCAGTTTTAGCATTGGTACAAGTATCCACGCTCTATTTTCAGTGCTTTTATTTATAACCAGTGGGACACAGCACTAAAGCACATACTACACGATAGTATAACATTCCAGAAGATCTATATGAGAAGTGGGTTTTGCTTTTATTTGAACTTCTTGTCACTTTGTTCCTAAGGAACTCTGAGAAAATAACAAGGGCCATCTTGTTGATGTCTGCTACTTCATTACTAATGTAATAATGTTCTGTTTATAGAGGCATGTTTGTCATAGACAGCCAGCTGTGTTTGTGTCACAGCCATTATATTGATTGTGATAATTCTAACTGGACAATGTTTTAGTTTCATTTTAAAAAAACATGACCTGTTAGCTTTAGTGAGTTAGTCTACAATTCATCGAGAATAGTCTTATGATAGTAATAATGAAAGAACAGTAATAGAAAGAAGTGACATTAGGAGAGTTACGAAATTTCAGTGGTGGATCTAATATGAACTAGATAGACCTTTTCAGTGGGCTGATACCTAGGTAAACAAATGGATCCTAAATTGCCATCTCGGATAAAGTCAGACCTTGAATTTTTAGATTGCTAACTGCAGTAGCTTATTAACACAGAAACCCCAGTGATAATTAATGGAAAGGAGAAGCTTGCTTGAGGCAGCCAGTCACCTAGCAATTGTTATCTACAGTAGTCTTCATGACAGCAGCAACTACTGATAGTCATCTCACAATGAGGTGAGTAATGAACGCTGGTAACTGACCAGAGATTGTGAGCACAGCAGACTACTTGCATAGCACATATACTGTACAGTATTAATAGCTCTGTAAAAGACATGGCTTGAAGTGGACAGCAAGCACTTGACCAGAAGACTGAACTTCCGAAAGGGGAAATAGTTTTCAGCACTAAGAGAAGGAACCTCAAAAAGAACCATCAACTGCAGTGACAAAGTTAGACATTGCCTGGTAATTGAGGAGTGAACAAGGCACACAACATTCAATTTTGCAAAACATGCAACCTCAGATAGACCTATACAAATTGTTTAGGCCTCAACTCCAAAGGCGTATAGATACCTCCAGAATTGCAGAATGATTTACTTCATCTTAAAATGGCTATGCATAAGATTGTAGGAATAGATACAGAATTTAGCATATCCCTCAGAATATGCTGGAAGTGGGATATCTCTACAAACACATGGCAATGAAGGCTGTGATGTACTTTAGGTATTCCATATAAGAAACACAAATTAGCAAAGTAGCCAGCTGTTAAATTTATGCTAAAGTCATACTTTGTATTTCATTTGCTTCTAACTTTTCTTTTTTTTTCCAGTCTTGTAGCTAAAATGCTAGCTTTAATTTGAGTTATTAAGACATTTTGATCTTTGTTTTACTGTTGCTGAAACCAATAAACTTTGGATGGTCTGTCTCCAGAGAGGTAGAGGATGTAACAAAATTATGCAGTGGGCACCAAAAGGTACTTCTTGGAAAATATGTAAGGAATGTGGAGCAATAAATTTTTCATTGAGAAGTTGGGTATAGCGGGGAATACTGGTGTTATCAAGTGCTAAGCTTAGTAAGGAGTTCCCTCTGGTGGGCGCACACCAGTATTCTTTGCCACCTTCTGCAAGAAACAGTCCAGAAAAAAACTGCTTCCTGGCTTTAAACAACCTCAGAGTAGCGCATCGATCAAATAATCTGTGAAACTAGGCAATTACACTTAAATTAAAATGTGTTTTAAAGGGTGAATGCATTCAGCATTTTTTTACAGTTGAGGAAAAATGTTTTAGCAGGTATGTATTAGATATAAAGGAACTAGTTTTGCAGACATAGCTAGACACCATTCTGAGCAAGATCAAGTACTGGAAAATGGCAATTCAGGTTTTCAATAATGACACTAAAATTAGACTTCAAAGCTGATATTTAAGGCTTATTTTCAAACGTTTTCAGCAGCCAGCATGAAATTATGCATGTGCTCAGGTACAACAGGATCTTCAGACCTACAAAACCCAGTTCCCAAGTAGTCTTCTAAAGCTTCAAATTACACTAATCCCCAAAGAAAAGGATGATAAAAATAAAAAGCTATCTTTTGCCCCTCCATACTAAGCAGTCTCAACCCACTTCTTAGTGTCATCTGTCCTGCCTTATCATCCTATGCTGTTTAATCTGCTGTGTTTTCTTTGCCTTGCAAGTATGGTATGTAACAGGTTCTGGGCTAGTAAAGTACTCTCTTCTCTCCTTTTTTTTATTCTTCGGAAAGAGTTTAAATCCCGTTTCTCTGTTTTAAAAGCTTCAAGCAATCAGAATTATCTAACCTTTTATTTGTTGTTTCTGATAAATCTCCTTTAAGCAGACTCAGTTACAGTTTTCCAAGTTGCCTTTCCACCTTGGACCATTTTTCTCCGGACACTGTTTTCTTAATAATTTCCCTAAACTTTTCTATTTACTTGTCATTCCCGTTTCAGTGTTGGGCAGCTGCTTCATCAATAATAAGCCACCAGTTTTATTGCTGGAGTGAAAGAGCAGGGTAAAAAGTAGGGAAAATGACAAATAGAATGAGGAGACTGCAAAATGGTTGTTTGCCCTACGTTGTGTGCTTTCCCTCCATCAGCCATTAATAGCCACTGAACTACTTTCCAGGGGAGAGAAAAAAATCTTTTGCTATTCCCTGAAGAAAATGTTTGTTGGACCACTACCCTTCGAGGTTCACATCAACAGATGTGAACTTTTCACTAAGCTGTGGACGAGGAAATACTCTCTAAAATTAAATTTTTATCTGCTTCTATACAAAAGCATTTGCGCAACATAATACATCAGCTTGGAGAAAACACTTCTCAGCGGTATGTAAACAAAAAGCTATGACAGTTCAGGTCTCAGAAGTGCCTCCAGGGCAGTCCCAGAAGACACATCAGTTTCAACCGTAATTTCAGACAACAGTCTTAAAGATGACATATTTCATACTTGGTGTTAGATGTGCATCTTCTGATAAAAAAAAACCCACACAAGTAGAAATACTCTTATTTGTACCTTTCAAGTGCTGCAAAATGAAATACTTAAGGGATGTTCATTATGGGCTTTCCTCACTTCTAATGCAGTCACTGTCATTGGAAATTGTATTGTAAATGTCCACAGCTGGTTTTGGCTTGTTATTTACAGTGCTTCAGCTTTAGCCCACTTATGTTTTAGCACCAGCTTCTAAAGGTTATGGAGGAACTGTGAGCCTTTATACCAAAGTGGATGTTATTAAGAGGCCTTTCCCATTATCATTAAATAGATCAAGGAATGATAAAAAATCATTCCAGTTAGAAAACACCAGCAAAAGAAGCCATCTTGCTGCCTGTAAAAGATAAACATCTCTCTGATGCTGTATGGGTGGTGGCCCCACAAGCCCCTCCAGCCGCGCCACGCTGTTCTGAGCTCAGACCTGGAGACAGTAATAACCAGCACCCTGACTCGGTGTCCAGGCCTGTGAAATGGGTCTTTATCAACACTCAACACTTTGCATACCTTCAGTTTGTACAGGCTCTAACTTCAATGATCAGATTCAAGCCAGGGAGTTGTCGTGGTCTGTAGTTTGTTACTAGTTTCTTGAGAGACATATCTTGTAAGAGCTGCATGCACGTGCTTTGTAGTAGTAAAGGATGTGGAACTGTCATCGGCTTTAGTGACTGATGATGGAGAACTGCAGAAGCAGCATGAGTACTGAATAATATGGTCTGAGGGGATTTGTCTTCCCTCATGAGACGGATATGTCTCTGTTAATTATTTGCAGCATCAAATTGTAGACAATAAGGCTAAGAGAGGTGGACATCTTAGCCAATTCCTCTCCACCAAGCAAGGTCAGCTGTCCCATAGCCATTCCTACCACGTATTTATCTCAGCTCTTCTTCAAGATCTCTGGTGATGGAAAAACCAAGGTTTTTTCAGATATTTGTTTCCAGATGTTCACTGTCTTTACACTGAGATTTTTAACCTAATCTTCCTTTCTACAGCCTATCGCTTTCTGTCCTGAAGCATGACATTGCACAGAGGTGCAGACCATGTGTCTGTTCACATCCTATCTCTGATTTGGCTAAGTATATATTATTTAATTTTATACATATTACTATATATTTTATATTTTTCAGTATATAGTTTTATAAAATGTCTTGCAAATTATATATTATTATGTTATATACTACATATATTGTGATATTTTATATATATATATAAGATAAAGAAGAGTAGAAGAATAGAACATCCAAATGGTCCTTCTTCCTCTGAAATATTTTCTCACCGTCAAGTTTTAGGGACTTCAGAGCTACAGGTTGCCTACCAATCCCAGACCTGAATAGAAACAAATTATTCCCTTCCTTTTACACCATCGCTTTGAACACTATCTGTCTTCCTTCAGTCTTCTCTAGATTAAACAAAACCTACTTGTACTTTATTTCATGTCTTCCAGACCTTTGATCAGCTCTGTAGTCATTCTCTAGACTAATTGCAGTTGGTCTGTATTGTTCTTGAAGTGCAGGGCCTGTGTCACCACAAGTTTGTGTAACACCAATATTATTTCATACCTATCCCACTTCCAAACCAACCTAGGCCATTCCCATCTTTTAATGTGTGCTTTCTTATTCTTACTTAGGTGCAAAACTTTTTACTTCTTGTTTTCAAATTGCGTAGCGTTTATTTCAGATCACTTCTTGTCAGGCCTCCTCAAAATCCTAACCTTGCTTTCCTCCTGTTTTCAATCACTCCCAGACTAAGTTCCTATGCAAATGTAAAACATGGAGTTTCTCTTCCATCATCCATCACATGTATATTGAATATATTAAATCATACCAGATCTAAGTCAGATTTTCTTAGCTACTTGTCTTTATAACCTTGGGTTGATAACTACGGTTTTCCGACCAACTGTGCTTCCTCTTCATAACTTCATTCAGCCTCTTTCTCTAGTTTGCTTGTTAGAATATCATGTGTGACAGCAGCAGAAGCCTTACTAAAGACCTGTAATATATATATGGGTCTCTCCTGGTTCATGGTTCTTATTCTGTCACAGAAGGAAATTAGATTGTTTCAAGATAATTTATTCTTGGGTGTTTGGTGTTGATGGTCTTATTTGATATTACTTCTTATCTGATCTCCTAGCTAATTACTAATTATTGACAGTTTACCAACAGCGTATGAGAATTAAATTTGAAAATGATTGATTTAGTTTACATTGGCTTTTTTCTTTTTTTTTAAAAAAGGATCCGTGGCCTTTCAAGTTTTCTGGAAGCTCACCCACAGAGGTGATTCAGAAGTGATTACTAATGGTTTCAACATTGTTTCAGCCAGTTACTTGAGTTTCAACAAGCATTGGATACTATTCTCATGCTTAGTAATTGGCCATTTTTCAAAATTCTTGAACTTCAGGAGATTGAGGAGCTTGTGATTAAGCCAGTGTGGCGACGTAACTCTACTTTCTCCATTTACTTTGCTCTGAGAGTGTTTACCTCTGACTTTAATATTTTTCTTTAGGATGCTGCCAGCAGTCTCAACCCCCTTTTTTCCTTGCCATTCTTCCAGCCTGTAGATTTGCATTGTTGGCAGTATACATGAGTACACATTTATTTTTCCCTTCATGACAACTACAGCCGTTATGTCTGTTTTTGCATTAATATACACAAGTAAGGGACTTCAGTGTGGTGTCTCTTACTAAAGCATGGTCATGAAGACAGAAGCATAATTGGATTGTGAATTTATATATACTAATTTCCTAAGAAGTTATATAGTCTTCCTCCAGAGGTAATAAATTTTTGAAGGTAAGCCAAACCTCAAGTTTAAATGAGTTAACAGAGTACTCTTACACAGTAAGTTTAGAGCGTAATAAACCGTTTTACATGAGTAAAGGAAAAAGAGGAGGAGGCTATCCTGTCACTATGCAGGCTCGTTCAGCCTCTAGCAGCTATTGCAGACTCTCCTAAAAAGCTTTTTACTTTGTAATATAATGCTGTGGGTGCTCACAATTGTTTCCCACTCTGAAACTTTCCCACCTCCACAACTCTTCATAGCAAAAGTCGAGTTGAGGCTCGAAATCGGATCTTTCAGCACAGTTCTTTCAGTTCGTAAATCAGAGACTCACTGTCTGACACCTGATTAAGGAAAGTCAGCAAAGGCAGAAGACTTCTCTCTGGCTCACAGAGGAATCCATAATGCCTAAATTATTTCTTGGATGTAAATGCACTGGAGAGATAGCCAAAGATGTACATTTTAACACAAAATGGTTGCTAATCATTTTACTGCAAACACTGACACATGGGAATCCTGTATAGTTCAGGAAGGTATACCTGAAGCGGGTTTTTGTTCTGTGGTAGGTTTAACTGCATGGACATAGCAGGAAATGAGATGAGCTTGATTTAGCCTAGCAAAATGAAGGCTGAGAGGGGATATGATTGCTATGTGTTTGTGTGTTGCAGGTAACCATTGTCAGGGGAATGTGCTACTTAATTTGAAATACAATTCTGGTTCCTAACAAAAACAGATGGATATAAATTGGCCATTATTAAATTTAGGCTGAAAATTAGATGAATATTTCTAACTCCTAGAACAATCAAATTCTGGATTAGTCTTTCAGTGGGATTAGTGAGAGAAAATAAAATTCCAGCAAGACAGCAATTTCCTTTAAGATAGAGCCTGATATTTTAATGGGAATTATTTGAGGTGATATCTGTACTTGTAAGGGACTTGACTCCATCATCCTTCTGTGGTCTATGTTCCTACTAAATTATATATACATTAAAAGAGGCGTTAATCTCACCTAATCAGCTAGGAATCTTTTTTAGACAATGGAAAAATGTAGGTGCTCCACATGAAAATTTATGCTATCCTAAAATAAAAATTAAAGGTACGCAGGAGAATTGTCTCTCTTTTATCTACAGAGTAGACCAAGATGACTAACTTATACCACAATCCTACTGTTCCTATGTTAGAAGTGAGATGAGTGGAATACCACACTATATAATTCACAAAATTGACATTATGCTTAAAGTGGAAAATACAGTAGAGACTGTGTGACCCCTGCGGCTCTTTTGCATTTAATTTCTTATTTTGTAGAACTCATTCCTGTAATACGGTATCCAAAATGATGACGGTATTCCAGGCTTGGTCATGTTGGCTCTTAGTAATAAGTGGTAATAAGTAGAGTCATTTAGGCCGTATTTTCCCCAATGTGCATTAATAATCTGTTGCAACCAACAGTTGTTCAGTAGTCTGGGAAGGTTGAGGTTTCAAGTGGCTGTAAGACTTCTGTGGCCAGAATCTGTGACAATAGGTGCTAACATGGGCATCTTTTTGATAAAAATGGACTGAAAAGACCTTAGTAATGGTGAAATAAAAGTAAGAACATCAGAACATAACAGGACTGAACATACTCTTCTGCATCATCGAATTCCTTTCCCTGCTCTTGGAGGCAATCAAGTATCTTATACACTTCTTAACAAACTCCTGAATTGATATTTACTGTGTGTATCTAATTAAGCAGAAATAATAAAGTAGAATAATTTGTCTTCTCTGTTACAATTAAACATATTTATAGTTTTGTGCTGCAAGAACCAGTTTTAATTACAGACCCTTAACTTTAATTAACTGTAATTGCAAATGGGCAAAACAGGAAATTTCTTTCATACATATAAAATATATTGATGCAGGGAAAATGGATTACACTGAGATTCTAGAGCTCTGCATGAGACGTGCTACAGTCCAGCAAACAATGCAAAAATCTCCTAGTTCATTCTGTAGTAAGTTCTACTCCAGAAGATGAGTTACTGTCTAGGGAATGTATGTACTTAATGTCCCATTTAAGCAATGACTTTCTTCTAAATAGAGGCATGGAAAAAAAAAAGAGGAAATGCTACTGGACAAACAAGCTAATTCTAAGTATTCTTCACTAGCAATGATTACTCTTTGTTTTGATAAATCATACTGAATGTATTGCTGGAACAGAAATATAATCGGTTTCTATTATTTGAAAAATGAAAGAGAAAGTGTTTAATGAACTGGAGTTTTTGGCTGGTTAACTGAAGTTCAGTTAACATCTTAGGAAAAAATAATGACCGTGATCCTGTTGAAGGGTTTGTTTCCTTTCACTTTATAAGGATCAAATGCTAGCAAAATAATTTTATACTGGATTAATTTTGCAGGGCAGATAAAGATATGTATTTTAAATCAATGATATTGTTATTGTCACTTAGTTTAAATAAGTTCTGAATCTACACTGAATGCATCTTTATTTTTTTGAAGGAGTTTTAAAAATTATTATGATATTTTTTATGGGCTGAATATTTTGTCTGTTAATTAACTTCAGTATACATTATTTAAATGATGTTTAGCAGTAAATTATTGCCGCACACATCATGAAGAAAGAAGCCGTTCAAGATAGATATGGAGTTTGCCATCATGCTGATCAATAGGATGGTTTCTGCGTTTTAGATTATTGTGCTACTGCAATTCAATGATTAGTTTATTCAAAACTGAGAAGCCAATGGGGAGATAAGAAAGTTGGAAAACCTGTTTCCTATGAGTAAAAAATTCCCCACAGTCTCTATGCACTTAATAAGATAATAGGGAGCAGCCTTGTGATGACATCTATCAACTCCCTCTGTACCCTTGGATACAAGGTTTCAGCATTGTGCGTCTGGTTAGCTTAATTGTAGCCCAGGTCAGTCTTCCTTGGATGTAGGTAATGCTTCACTCTGCTACTTGGCTGGGGACCTTTGAGGTCTGCGGAAAGACCTTACTGGTGAAAACTGAAGGCAAAGAAAGTATTGAGTACCTCAGTCTCACCTGTGTCCCTGGTCACTGGGTCCACAACGGTGGGTCCACATGAATTTCCTTAGCCTCCCTTTTGCTTCTAGTGCACTTTCAGAAGAGATTTTTTTGCTGGTCTTCGCATCCTTTGCTACTTTTAACTCCAGCTGAACTTTAGCTTTCCTGACTCCATCTTTGCATGCATATGTATTGTCTCAATGTTTCTGCCGAAAGTGAGAATCAGAAGGATAAGGATAAGCAGTAGAGATGTGTTATAATCATGAGTTGAGCAGGTGTGGGGAATTTAGGCTATTTATCTTAGGCTAACATAAACATAACATAGCTAATGTTATGTTAATGATACTGACCATCTTATACGTGGTACATAATCTACAAAGAGATGGAGTTCCTGCTCTGAATCCTGGTCTCATGGTGTCTGTCTGCCTTTAGTGACTGTAGGAGTTGGAGAGATTAACCTCATTAAACTGAACTTAGTCTTTGCAAACACTTCCCTTGCTATGTAGGAGATGCAGCGTGGCTTTTTGGATAGTAGATATCAGCAGGAGGAGCTTTCTCGTACACAGTCACAGCACATATGGAAGGAATGGGAGAGAAACTGATGGAGTAAGGATTGAGGGAGGTAGAACCGTGATACCAGTTGGAGCAAAACAACAAATATTTCTTAAAACATGGTGGTTTGGGTCTTTAGAATGAATTGGGGTGAAATAAAGTAGAGGGATCATGGATGGTCTGGGGATTTCTAAGATGAGAGATACTGCAGTGACTTTTGTTAGAAGATGGTCATCATGTCTTAACATCTGAAGAGGCCATGGAGAGGGAAATTACAGTAGCTGTGATGAGAGTTAGTAGAAGTACAGATAAGGACACCTATAGCAGCTGATATGCTGACATCTGCTTGTGTTAATTAAAATATCTTAAAGCTTTTCCTTTGCTAAATGTAAGAAATAGATTAAAGATCAGTATATGATAGACACTGGTTACTTTACTCATTGCCTGCTTCTGCTGCCAGTTGAGTCAGCTGCAAAACTCACACTGAGAAAATGTTAACACCTATAATGGCTTTTGTCTACTTTTGTTTACTCTTCCAATTCTCTCCCCCATCCTGCCGGGGGCAGGGGGGGGAGTGAGCGAGCAGCTGTGTGGTGCTCAGTTGCCGACTGAGGTTAAACCACGACAGCTTTTATTGAACAGAGTAAAGAACTATGGAAGGGGATTAATAGCTTCAGAACTGATCAGCATATAATAGAATTTTTTACTTTAATTTCATTAATTGGACAGGAAACTTGAACCTACATGAGGTGTGATTAACTGCTGTAGGATATGTCCTGCTATTCCATTGCAGTTGGAGTTCTCTGACTCCATGGCAAACACTGAAAAGACGTGCCATTCATTTGAATAATAAAACTTGCATTTTGTTATTGTGATAATACACACATTTGACATAAAACAACTTAAAGAGAAACTGAGCTACTGGTACTCCAAAAAAACCCGAGTGTAACAGTTTATTCAAGTCAAGAGCTGAATCACACAGTAACTTCTCAGATAGAGGTGGATGTTTTCACCTTTTGCTATCCTAACTTGTTTAGCCCTGTGGAATCCAAACAGCATTATAGCTTCTACTGTAAAAGAAGTAGGAACAGGAGGCACAACTCAAATATAAGTAAAATAAACAGTTGACTATATAATATCAAAGCAATCTAAATGATGCAAGCACAGTTACAGCTACGTGTAACTATTACATATCACAGTAAGTTTAATTATTTGATATTTTGTAATAAATAGTTTTTCCAAATTGTTAGTAGAGAAACATTTACTCTTCTTTCAAACAGCACAAAATATTTAAATGCCAGCAGGGCAATGTTTAGTTCTATGTGTAAATTAATTTTGAAAGCAAACTTTTTTATTAGTAATAAATACAAATCTTACAAACTGTGGAACTGCAGCTCACAAAAAAGCTATATGCTCTTATGTTTATCCTAGTTTTCCTGTATATATATGTTGAATCTTGTAAGCTTGCTATATTTTTCTAAACTGATACCAAAGGTATTCCTTTTTAAAGTAATCACTTTAAATGTCACCGTTCTTATCTATATTTCATCTAGAAATGCTGTTTTTGACCAAACCATGCTTTATTCTTCCTGTTTGTTTAGGCCTGCCTCCTATGAAGATTTTACTAACTTGCATTTATACACTCAACTATAGAATGCCAAAAGGGCAGAGCAGTATGCATCAAAGAAACAATATGATAGTTCATTAAAAGTGCAGTAGAAGAAAAGAATAATTAAAAAACATTTATATATCTTACTGACAACTGTCCAGCCCAGGTATACTTGCTTTTCCAAATATCTCCTAAGAAGAAGTGGCAATTCACAATTCAGTGAACTGCCATGACATCACATTTGTAAAAAGTCAAAAAAACAGTACAGTCAAAGTTTTTGTATCTTTTTTTTCATAAATTTGTAATGTTACACTAAAGAAACTTTATTTTTTATCAGTTAAGCTCTAAAACCAAACCATGTTTAATTAAATTTGCATGTACAAGATGCGTAATTACAGTATGTATTGTTTGTTTTTACTTCAGCTCTAGTTCATTTCACTATGAAAATGTATTTTTTTCCAAGCATTGCACAATCTGGATATGCAAGGACAATGGTGAATGAAAATCAGTCCTGAGCAGTTGATCAGAATCAACTAAACATTTTTTCTCAAAATTTTATGATTATTACACTGAGCCTCTCTTTTCCAGGAAGCTGTAAAACTCAAGAAAGATATAGCCCGATTTAAAACCCTTGACTGTAGGATTTAACTTCATTGGGGTATTTAAGTCCTTCATTTTTTGAGAACTAACTCTGTTATGGAAATTAGGGAACTTCTCTCCCTATGGTCCTGCTCTGGTCATCTCTTGAAAGTTATTCAGTACATAAATCTTAAAACCCAGCAGGTTTTAAAATTTCCCCTTACATTCTTTTCTTTCTCATTTTTCCCCCCTCATCTTGAACTTCCTTCTCTTTCCTGTCTCCCAGCTGATTTTCAGCCTACCAATACACTCTCATATTCCACCTTTGAAGAAACTTTTCAGAACCACGTTACAGTCCTTTAAGGTATAACTTTCAAAACTGGGGAGCCAGTCATCTGCTTTCTCAGCTGTGATCTCTCCTTTCTACCATTTCATCCCTGTTCCAATTTAGCACATGCATTTCCAGTTAAACACTTGTACGTATATCAAAAGACTGGCTTCTATTTAGTGAATTTCAGTTTTTGGTACCAGTATTGTCACCGATGCCAGTAATATTTTCATTCTTTCAGTTTTCTTGTTTTCTGTGAAAAGCCTTTCTTCTCCAAAGGCTGTCTTTTCAACAAATATAATTTTTTTTTCTTTTAAAATATCTGGAAATATGCATGGAAAAATTTCAGTCAGCCATATAGCATATTCACCTATAAGACATTAGCATATATCTGTGCTCTCTCATATGCTTTGAACCCACAGTAACTGAGATAGCCTTCGTAGAGATCTTGAGGAGTAGAGGAGGATGGGCTCTAACTTCCATGTCATGAAATGATAGACATAGTCCAAACTGAGACTGTAAACTTGCCATTGTAGCACGGTATTAATACTGTCTGCATATTGAACAGTGTTATAGTTGTCAATTTTTATATATTCCACATTCCATACCTGTGATTATCTTGCAAAAAAATTGTCCTTTTAGATCTGAGACTTTGGCAATTTGAAGCATTTCCAGCGCTGCAGAGGACTCTATCTCTGGAACTGAGAAGGCAAGAGGCAAAAAGGAAATTTATACTAAAGTTAAATATAAACAATCTAGAAGAAATAATATCTTGTAATGTTACTTTTTGTGAAGACGTGTTGAGTCACAAAGGACTGATTTGTTGACTGTCATTTAAATATTTAAATTCATATTCATTAATAAATATTTAATGAATAAAATATTGCTTGTGCTTATTATTTTATGGGAAATACTGAAAATAGTGAAGTGTATTTGAGCATATGGATGTAAAGAATCATTAAGCTACCATTCAAAAAGAAAAAAGATTAAGTTGTAGTGAATATTATGTAGTTTAGCAGGGTAATTCTAGGAGAGAAAATGATTTGCAATTGAGTATTTATTGAGGATTGGAATCCTAGTTGACTGGAATAAGAGAGTCATGAATTAGATTTTCTTCTTGTTAAAGAGAATGTAGCATATTTTGTAGCATTTCTCAGCAAATTCAGCTTTGATATGGTTCACTTTATGTTTTGATAATTAATTATTAATTAATTAATAATTAATACAAGAGGTGAAGAATGGCTGAGGGTTTCAGTAGTAGAAATAGAAGAACAGATAACATTTCAGAGCTATCATGAAGCAAGAATTGGCAGGGTTTGGTGACAAGCCACAGAGTGGAGGAATAAATAAGATATTAAGGTTATAATGAATGTAATAATGAAAAGGATGGTGGAGACGGGGAGTAACACATGTCATACAGTGTAGTCAATATGCTTTTATCTTGTACAGATTTCAATTTATAATTGAGCATTCAATTACGGTTTTCACAAAAACATCATCAGGGTGAAGAGGAGAAACCAGATCCAAAATGTAAGTTAGATAGTTGTCAGAGTAGTGATGGCAATAAGAATAATAAGAGCAAGTGAAGTCAGCCTGCTTGCTTTTCTGAGGCAGAAGGAAATTTAGAGAGCGTCCATGTTTGTGTGCCCTGCTGTGCTCTGCAATCCCTCGTTCCTCATCCTGCGACTGCTGACTCCTTTCATACCGTGACTTGTCTTCACTCTGAGCTGTGACTTAGCACCAAAGTAGACCAAGTAAAGAACTTTGGGTGAATGGCATCCTGAGGGGATGGTGGCTTTCAGAAGGGCCACCTGAGGGCACCTAGGGTCATGTGGTGTCACTGGGACTCCTCCTACCAGCTGAGCAGATGTGGGCTATTCTCACTGCATTGTGCGGTTGATACCAGCTGTCTCTGGACTGAGGCAGTCATTGCATGTCATCGCTATTCTCCAGGTCATCTTTGTATTTAAAATATATATCTAAACAACGAACTTGAGATCTGGTGTTCTTTTTTTTGATACCCAGTTGTTCCAGTGAAGTCCTTCAAAATATCTGCTTGATCTAGCAAAGATGTCAGAAAGTAGTACATTCATCCCGAGAAAACATAGTTTTGCTCTTGAAGCAATTCTCAAACCTAGCTGAATGTTTTCTGTTGAAAATATTCTTGTAATCAGAAAGTGAAATCTTGTAAAAATGTTATAATGCTTTCTTCTTTTCTAGATTAAAACAGGAAGCACTTTTTTCATGAAGTGACCGTACATATCAGGGGGATGTGTGGGATACCGAATGATGATGAGAAGTTTGGATAGAAGAGTGCTGGAAAAGCAGAGAGGGATTTCTGTGTAAACCTGAGAAAGAACCTTACCTTTGAAACTGTTATTCTACTTATGTAACGTGAAGCACAATCCAGCTTCACTAAAAATTACGCAAAAGCTGTGGAGGATGAAATAGGGAAAAAAGTGTAGTCTTAAATGAAGATTGACTAGGGCTTTTTCTTCTTGTTGAAATAAAATGTAGCTGGCTACAGGACTGTGTAGTGACAGTGGTTACAAAGTGCATCAAAGTCAGGGTTTCTGGTATCCCTGCTGCATTAAAAATATGCAGAAGATAAATGATTAAAATATTTTTATTAATGTTTAAAATGGATATGCCCTTGCATACAACAGAACTAATAATTTCTCTATTTCCACACAGCCGAGGCAACGAGAATAGACTAGCGCTACGACGGCAGACCATTCTCCGGGAGAAGGGGAGGAGGCAGGCCAGTCGAGGGCCAGCGTATATGTTTAATGACCACTCAACAAGTCTTTCTCTTGAGGAGGAGCGCTTTTTGGATGCAGCAGAATATGGAAATATTCCAGTGATTCGCAAAATGCTGGAAGAATGTCCCTCACTCAATGTGAACTGTGTGGACTATATGGGGCAGAATGCCTTGCAGCTGGCAGTTGCCAATGAGCACCTGGAGATCACAGAACTTCTGCTGAAGAAGGAGAACCTGTCTCGGGTTGGGGATGCCTTGCTTTTGGCTATTAGCAAAGGTTATGTTCGGATAGTGGAAGCCATCCTAAACCATCCCGCATTTGCCGAAGGCAAGAGGCTTGCATTGAGTCCTAGCCAGTCGGAGCTCCAGCACGATGACTTCTATGCATACGACGAAGATGGCACACGGTTTTCCCATGATGTTACACCAATCATTCTAGCTGCTCACTGCCATGAGTATGAGATTGTCCACACTCTGCTGAGAAAAGGAGCTCGGATCGATAGGCCACATGACTATTTTTGCAAGTGCAGTGAATGCAATCAGAAACAAAAGCATGACTCTTTCAGCCATTCTAGGTCCAGAATCAATGCCTACAAAGGTCTGGCCAGCCCTGCTTATCTGTCTTTGTCCAGTGAAGACCCTGTAATGACTGCCTTAGAGCTCAGCAATGAGTTGGCCGTGCTTGCCAACATTGAAAAAGAGTTTAAGGTGAGTAGAGGGATACCGATTCTGACAGACACAGAATTGCAAAGTTCAATCAAAGGTCTTTTTCCCATTCCTTGAACAATAAGAGATCAGCATCGTCTTCACAAATCAGCAGGATGATGTGGGGAAATGTATAACTGTTTAATGAATGGGAGATTTAAGTCTTTGGGAATGTCTTACTGCTCTGTGCGGATTGTAATTCTTGCTGCTTATGTAGAAGGTGCCAATGAACTCAGTTTCCACTTCCTATCGGGGAGGATAGTAAGGGAGTCCCTTCAAACCCATGGGTGAAGCTGCCTTAGGACAGGCAAAAGAGGAGACTGAAGTGGGACAGTTTGGTTGCTTATGCAAGCCAAATTGCATGGTTCTACTAAACCCTCATACATTCTCATTTTCTCATAGTTGGACTGAAAGCTTTCTCACTTCTCACAATGTTTTACAGTTACTTACTAAAAGGACTTTAATGTAATTCTTGTCCTTTTTTAATGTGTTGCTTTTCTCTGGTGTTTCTACTAATCTCTTCCTCTTTTTTACTTATTTGTGCCTAGTTATATGTGAACTCTGTGAAGTTAAAGACTTTTTCAGTGTTATATAGAATTTTTAATATTACAAAAATGCATGATTTTGAAAAAAAAACCCCAAACAAAAAACAGTTGAGACCCAGGGATTCAAGGCCCCTTGGATCCTTGAAGCATGAATGTTCTTTGTTTTGTTTTTTTTATTTATTATGTAGATACAATGGTGCACAACCTACAAAAACATTTACCACAGTTTATTTGTGTTAAGACAGTAAGAATGTAAGCTTTTTGCCCTCCGTAAATGCAAAGTCAGGCCTTGTGCTAACATAGGCAGTGTTAATTATGACTTAGGTTAGCTAAAATCACTTGGACTGGGTTTACCTTATTGGGACCCTGTTGAAAGCAGATGCTAGTATATGATACTGCTGTGAGAGAGCAAGATATCTAGACTTCATTAGCAGGAGATCAAACCTCCTCCAAAGCAGTAAGAGAATCATGTCCAACATTGTGTTAGGGAGAGTTTGAAGTTGCCATGATCAATACTTAATGTTAATCTTTTTAGCAGTGGCACGGTTCTCAGGGCCGTGAACCTGTCTCTGCTCAGCCAACCTGAGCTGAAATGCTGCAATTCTCAATTAATTACTCCTGACTCGTTCTCGTAGGTGTACCTTTGTGGCACCAATCTGTTGTAAGAAGCTGAAATATGTCTTGGAAGGGTTCTTAAAAACAGCAGCTAAACAGCTGAAATAGGAGCAGAGGAGAATTTTTATTTTATTCCAATAAGATCAAATTCTGGGAAGAGCATTTCAGCTTAAAGCAGAGGATGAAAGTCTGCCCCATGAAGTCCCTAGCAGAAATCCTTACGACCTCAGTGGACTGAGATTTCATCCAGTGTTTTCACGTACAGTTCAGAGAAGAGTATTTAAACACACTCTTGTTTCTTTCTCTTTAGCAGCTGCTGAAGAAGTGAACAAAAGAACTTGATTAACTTAAAGGAGAGTAAATTTAGAACAGAACAGAAAAACATTTTTCATACACTATAAATGCAGCCTGTTAAGTTCACGGCTATGTTGAGATAAATAGCATGTCTGATTTGTAGGGACTGTATAGCTCCATTTACCACAGTTGGAGTGACACAAGCTAAGATTATTATAAAGATAAATAAAATCATCTTCTGAAACTGTCAGCAAGAAGTGTCCTTCAAATGTATGCTGCAGTACACAACTGGCGAGATGAACTGGGAGCGCAGTATTGTCCCTGGTGCCACCAGGGCAGGGAATGGAGCGCACAGGTGAGAAAAGGTGGGCTGGTTCAGAAAGCGTGCTTCTGCAGCCTGCCCTGAAGTGCTGTGAGGAGGTCCTTCCTCGGTGTGACCTGGCTCATCCCTGAGTGACTTTTGGTTTTTTATTTCCTCTTTTGTCTCAGTTGCCTTCTCTAAAATTAGAGCTCTACTTCTAGGGTAGTGTTGTATAAAGAATTGCAACAGAGATTTTGAGGTACTGTCCCTCAGCAGAAACAGGAGGCTAGACAAGAGACAGAGCAGCTCCATATTGCCAAGTGTTAATAAGCCAAGCTCTGCTGGGGATGTACATACTCTCTAGAGTAGAGTGAAGGTGAATAGGAACATTGAGAAGCAGGAGCACAAGGCAACACGGAAATTTAACTCTCCCTTAATTTAAGGTTTCACCAGGAGCAGGTGGCTGGCAACATAAGGTCTTTTGGGAACATTTTTGTAGGTATTAAAATCATGTGGTGGTTCTGGATGAGTATTAAAGACAAGGGAGTACATTTATATGTGCATTGATGAGAGTTAACATTTACACTATTGGTAAGTGGTAACATTTACAATATCTAGACAGGCTGGGGGCTTGACTGAGAAATACCTGGCTTGGGTTCAGTGCAGGCAGTACAAGGGTTGTGTGTAGTGTACAAGCTGGAGGAAATGGACGCTGTTGTCTTTACTGAGTCTGGGCTTGTTGTGCTCCTGTAAGCTCATATCCCTGCTTGCAGCAATTTATCTAAAAATTGTTACCCTTACTTTATTTCAGGAGTTTGCTACAATTATCCAGATAGTGTAGTCCCTGTGTAAAAATGTGGTTTTCATAAAAATGTGTTACACGTGTTAGTGTAATCAAAACAAGTATATTTTTAGTACATACATTAACTGGACATGGCAAATCTTTAGCTCCACCTAGGGTTTGCCTGAGCCATTTAAAGTATTTAAAACCTTGCCTAAATGAAAATGGAATTTTCTGGTAATACACTGTTTTAAAAGTCACCTATTTTATAGTGCTGATGAGGTATTGTTTCAAGGGAGCTTCCTAGTGGGTGCCTACAGCAACCAGTGGCACAGATGATTCCCAGGTCTTCCTCAAAGGCAATGGAAAGGGTTGATGCTGAACTGTGATGCTGGTTGCTTCGTGACTATCTTATGAATAAATTCTCTCTCCTGTCCTATACCATCAGTTAAGGTTAGAGTTAACACTGACCATAAAACTGTGATTCACTCAAAATAGAATCATAGAATCATTAAGGTTGGAAGAGACCTCCAAGATCATTGAGTCCAACCATCAACTCAACACCACCATGCCCACAAAACCATGTCCCTAAGCGCCTCATCTACCCGTCTTTTAAATACCTCCAGGGATGGTGACTCAACCACTTCCCTGGGCAGCCTGGTCCAATGTTTAACTACTCTTTCAGTAAAGAAATTTTTCCTCACGTCAAATCTAAACCTCCCCATGCGCAACTTGAGGGGCCATTTCCTCTTGTCCTGTCGCTAGTTACTTGGGAGAAGAGACCAACACCCACCTCGCTACA